>NW_017728886.1:136193760-136207833 GCF_001723895.1 Crocodylus porosus
CTTGGTCCACCCAGTCCCACTCCACCTTGTACCAGTCCTGCATCTCCTTGCACTGGTTATGTGCGTCCTCGCGGGAAACATCATCCACTCACCAAGCCTGCATGCTCCTCTGAAACCACCACCAGATGCTAGAGGAGGACAGTGTAATGCATTATGCATCTCTGATAGAGCTGGCACATCCACAGCACCCTAGCTGCGGGAGGCAGCAACCCTGAAGCTGTATCCCCACTGCCAAGTGTGGCCTCTCCCCCGTATCCAGCTCCAGAACTTACACAGCCATGAGATGCAAGCTTTTTGTGAGAGTTTGAAACTTTTCAGAGCTAAGTTGATCTTTACCAGCAGCCACGTGTTACACAGACTCAGATCAGGGGTCAAATATACATGGAAGCTGAGGGACCATGGTAAGTTGGCCAGGCAGGCCTGGTCCCAGGCAGCAGCTAGCCAAGTCCCTTATCCCCATGCACTCCCCTGGGGCCACTGAGCTGCTGTGTGCTAGCTCTAGGTGGCTTGCCTCCCCCTACCCATTCTCAGGGTGATAAAGGCCAGGCTCTTGGTAGCACCTGCTGCAACAGCTGCATAACCCACTTCCCCCCACTCCTTCTGTGGGTCAACTGATCCACTATGCTGTCACCCATACCATAGCACCCAGGCTTGTGGGGTGCAGGGCTTCCTGACAACTGGGATGAGGAGCTGCTCCTGACCCTGCCCACCCCACTGATAACCTCACTGGTGAGGTCCCGTGGGGCCAGCCCCCCACCATGCTGCCCCTGTCCCCCAAATGTGTCCCTGTTGTGTGTGCTTCAGGTGGTGCATGATGAGCTCTTTGCACAGGCCCAGGGGTGCCTGACCCACTACACCCTCCTACTATTGATACTCATGGTTCCTCAGGTATACCTGTGCACCTGGTATGGGACTGTGATCTATGATGGCGTGAGTGGCAAGTCTTGGCTCCCCTGCAACCACCACCTCCTAGAGGTCTACCTGTGGCTGTACTACACATCCATGCCCCCCAGTGCCAAGGACATTGATGCATTCCTCATCGTGTGAGTGTCCCATGGCTGCCTAGCTGCAGGGGCATGGGCTGCTCAATAAACTTTGGCACTGTGTCCCACCTCTGTGTGTGCTGTGAGGAGGCAGGGAGGGGGAACTCAGGGCCATGGGAGTGCAGGTGAGCCAAGCAGGGGCAGGGGCAAAGGCCTGAAGCCGGGGTGGGAGCTGCGGGGAGGAGGGACCTCTCCCAGTGTAGGTCTTACAACAAGTTTAGGGTGGGTGGCTTGGCTCAGTCCTCACTATTGGTGCAACTGTGCAACTGTGCAACTGTGGCTGGTGTCCTCAGCCAATGGGGTGCAGTGTGCAGATGTCTGTCCAAGGTCCACCATCCCCAGGGAGGATCTGACACTGCTGGCAGCTGGCAGTGTCATGGTTGGCTGTGCCTTGTGTCTGGCCATGGGGCTGCACAGCTGGTGAGGCAGGTGCTGGCCAGGGTACCCCGAGCTCCTGGTGGAAACTGCAGTCAGGGACCTGGGCATGAGGGGCTACTGGGTGCCTGAGGGCCCTCTTGTGGTGACATGTCACCAGAGGTGCCAGGCCAGGGTGGGGCTCAGGCAAGCTGCCTGTGCTGGTGTATACTGTATGGCTGTGGCCTTGGTCCCCAAGCACAAAAATGCCATCCAGTTGCCACATAAAGAGCATGGACTTGTGGGCACAGCTGAACCAATGATTGTGGTCAGTCACAGTGACCTACTGTACCTTGACTTTTATGTGGCACTGCTATGCTAACCGGTTGTGCCCTCACTGCTGAATTCAGCCTGACAGCACCTCTGCCTCTCTTCACAGTGCCACAAGATTGTCAGTCTCCTCCTTGGTCCATTTGGGCCCCAGATGGAAGGCATGGGTTTGGGCGCAGCCGCGAACAGGGAGGACGCAATGATGGCTCCCACACCAGCTCTCTGGACCCCCATGGAGGTGTCCCTGAGCTTCCATGCCTGGATAGCTGCCAGAACTGCCCAGTGCAGGGCCATGGCACTGTGAAGTAGATGCAATGCCTTGTAGCACCTGCAAGTGCAGGACAGGTTGCTGGGAGTATGCTGCAAGCAGGTGGCACTGGCCCTGCTGACCAGAAGCTACCTGCAGCTTGGCCCTGGAGGCTGACAGGCCTGAACTGGTGCTGTAGTAGCCTTCATAAGCCTGCAGTACCCTGCTGGCTCTGATGGCATGGCCCTGGCAGTTGCACAGCAGTGCAGTACCAAGCAACGGCACTGGGGTGCTGACAGGCAGGCACACATAGCCTGTGGACTGCAGTGCCCTCAGGCTCCTTGTTAAGTATATCCCAGGGCTCAAAATGCCTGCAGGCTTTTAGAGCCTGCAGACAGGGGCTGCCATAGAGGCAGCACAGCCCTGAGCCAGGAGAGGCTCCTAGCCTGCAGCCCTGGAGCTGGCCTCAGGTTGGGCCCCTAGGGCATTTATACACATACATTTTTGTCTTGTGACATGCTGGAGATCCACCACTTCTGAGTAGACTAGATTAATTGAGTCTGCTCCACAAACGAGCTGACACATACTGTGCTGCACCGTGTGCAGTTGTATAAGTGGCAAAATGTGCGTCAGTGCACAGAAAATGGTGGTGGTGTGCTTTTGAACTAAACTACCTCCAAGGTGTTTTAGTTCAAAAGAGCACCACCACCATATTCTGTGTGCTGACACACATTTTGCCACTTACAAAACCGCAAGCATCTCAGTGCTTTTACGTGTAAAAAAGCCCCTAGTGGCCAGGAAGACCCAAGAGCAAACTTGCTCTTAGGTCATGTCTACATGTGTGCTACTTCATATGAACCAATCCAGGATGACTTGTTTTTACCATGCAGTAAACATGCACATGTATAGACACACATGCCTACTGCGCAGTAAAGTATGCTAAAGCACATTAATGCATGTCGTGTAGATGCACCCAGTATGTTCTACAAGCTCCTAATTTTGTACTAAGTTTGTTTGGATAAAACAGACGTGTATGAACTATTCTGTTGGTAACAGTGCTGTATAATTCATCATGACATACATTGACCATTGGATTTCATGCATTTTTCTCATCTTTATGCAGCTTAGATAGATGCATTTTTCACATGTGAGACCAAGAGTTTTGCCTTTGAAAATGTACATGCACATGTTGAATGAACAAAACCACATTTTCCACATGCAATTTAATACCATTTTCTCAGGATTCAGCATGTACAACTGTTCTTCATTCATATTTGCACATTCAGTGAATTGCACCTATGTCTCTGTTGTTTGGTTCAGTTTGTCCCTGACAAAATCAGCACAGTTCAAATGCAAGAAGTAAGGATTATTGTGGGTGATATATTTTATTGGACCAATTGTATATTTGGGAAGGGTATAGTTAACCTTTCAGGTATGAAGCACTGAGGTCCCTGAGATAAGAACAGACACAGCATGAGTTATATAACAAATAGAACAATGACCTGTGCAAAACTAGTGTATATAAATACAGAATATAAGAGACATTATCAGATAGCCAACAGACCGGAAAAAAAATACACTAGGAAGGATAACCTAATAAGTGGAAGAGCAAGATGATTCAAGAGGGTAGTGATAACCTGTTGAATTTGGGGATCGGGTACATTATGGGCCATGAAATTTATGTCTGTATTAAGTCCCTAATTCTTAGTGTCCAGTAAAATAATGATTTTTTGTTCCCAGGCCCATCTTTTTAAGGTGTTTTATAAAGTTCTCTTGAGCAGGACTGTGAAGTCAGAAAGGGAGTGTTTTTCTCTAAGAAATATGTACTCCTACATGTGTTCTAGTGTCTCTGTTCTTTATCTTTTTATCTACAACTGTTCATTCTGGTACCTAGGGGTTTTTTTAGTTTCACCCACATATAGTCCATGTCTATATGAGTTGCTTACTGTGCAGTAGCTCATTACTATTGTGCAGTAGTGTCACTGGGCAGAAACCATGACATGACACTACTGTGCAGTAGTAACAAGTTCTGCACAGTAAGTGTCACTAGACAACCATGCTGGGGTGTTGCTGCACAGTAACTCCGGTTACTATGCAGTCATTAATACATGGTTATGCAAGTACTAAATGACTGCATAGTAACAACTGTGCAGTGAGCAGCTTGTGTAGACATGACCACAGTTTCCATGAAGGCATTCGGTGCACTAATATACCACCTTCTGTGACAGACGGCATAAGATGCATAGATTCTGATGGTTTCACTCTGTGGTGATGGTTTGTTACAACAGTAGAGAGAAGGTGATAGTTTGAATTTTTATTAAGGTTCTATTAAGTACTATTAAACAGTTGGGATATTGCTTCTAATGATGAGTTGGGCAAGGTTAGAGGGCTGTCTGAGAGCCAGGCATGGAAGTAGGGCAGGAATATTTATCTCAAGGTCTGGTCTTGTTTGAGTATAAGTGGAAACTGTTTAATGATTCTCTTTATTGGTTCAAGTGTGTGGTGGCAGGTGACAACCCAGAATGTGTGGTCAATGGGTTTTCTTGTATTGTAGTAGGTTGCAGGGTTTTTGGGTGGCTCATTCAATGAAAAAATCTATTTCTTGGCTGGGATATCTTTGCTGGGTGAGGAAGAAGTGGATTAATTGTGCAATGTATTGTAGTTGCAAATTTAAATGTAGTCTTGGACCATTATGGCGGCTATAATGTCACCCTAACTCAACTGCAATCCCAATGGAAAGAAATGGACTTAGTGCACCCAGTAAATTCAGAAATGAACAGCTCCTTGGAAGATTCTAAAATCAAAATCCCTGCAGCTCTTCTTAAAAACACTTTATCACAAATTCTGGAACTTACTGTACCAATGATATCATTCTCCTAACCATGTGATAGAAATTATATTTGCCACCTGTAGAAATAGTGAAAAAAATGCATGCAATAGAGAATTGGATGTATATAAATCATGAAATATGTGAAAAAGAGTTAAAATTAAAATGTACAACATAGCCAAACATCAGATACTCTCAGCAGCAGAAAAGCTTGGATGACCAGATTGTTTTAAAATGAATCATGATATATTTATGGGTGTTTTGTAGTTACGTTGGTAATTAAGTTCTTTAGCTCAAATACCACCTGTAGAAGTGATGTTTGCTTCAATTTCTGAAACCCATTTCTTTATGGGGTTAACTTAAATAGGCACAAATATGCAGTCTTCTTCTCCCTAGGCAGATTGAAATCTTATAGTAGTATGAAATTTGCTCTGGCAGCTTTTTCTCAGGAAGGGGGGAAATAATGCTGTGATTAAGCCTTCTGAAAACTGCATCTGAAAATTGCATCTGGAAATTTTCACTTCCCTGGGAAATAAAAAGGTCTCTAGTACCTGTAGTCTCTAAATATTATGATGAATGCCTTGACAAATATCTTATATGAATGCATTTTAGTTGTATCTTTGTGTGGAATAGACAGACGAATAGATTTTTCTCTTTTGGAGCTATGAAAAGGATATTCAAAAGACGAAGTTGTTTGAAAATTGTTTCTGGCTAGGAACACTTAAGGAACCTTTATGGTGATGATATTTATACAGACTCTCATTCAACAAAGCGCTATGTTCAAGTACTTTGCTAAATCAAAGATACAGTTACTGTTTTGGCCTTAGAGCAAAATCTTTACCTCTGTGGCTAGTAAATTCACCACCAGGACACATATGGCTCTTGGAGATATCTTCTATCACAGTTTCTTTGGCTCTCAGTGGTCTTGTTTTGGGCAGTTTTTCTGCAGAATCCAAAAGGTTTCACACACCTTGCTGCATTACAGAATAGGCAGGAGAACAAAACTATACGGTGAATCTCTTCTTACTAAACTGCAAATGACAAGGATACTTCAGTTGTTGTAAAGACTACTTTGTTTTCTTCAGGAAAGCTGCCTCATTCTGAGAATTATTCTAAAGTCTAATACATTATACTATGAAGAAGATGATCCAGATATTAGTTCACAAGACTGGAGCTGGGTAGACCTGGTGGTAGTTTCTTTTTTCAATGACTTTCATTGTGACCTTGGACAAGTTGCATAGTTTTTCTGTGCCTTGCCTCACTTTAAAAGGATATATTGTCTCATTTTGTAAAGTGAGAGACTAATAGTGCCTCTCTGCCTTGCAGTTTGGGTGTTGAAAGTAAATAATATAATGATTATGAGATGCTTAAATAGTATAATAGGAAAGCCTTAAAGTACTTTCACTAGGCAGATTTGCCTTATGCTAGGCTTAAATTTACTTTATCTTAGCTAATCAATGTGTGTTACAAGTAATTTCATAATATTACACATGTAGCCACACATAAACTATACAGAAATATTGTTGGATTGATGGTTTGAATGTGACATAACCCTACTCGTTCCACTGCAGTTAATTCTGGTCCGCATAAGTGTGAGATCAGCAGTGGAACATTGCATGTGTCTCTATCTATTAAAAAATGGAACTGTTTATCAAAGATTTCAACTGTAGCAAAAAAGACCTCTCAAACTCAAGGTCATTTGTCTATTGGACTTGTGATGAAGATTGTGTCAGGGATAGTACTAGTAATTCACCAGGATGGCACATAATATCAAATGGCTCCAAGATCAGGAGCCAAAGAAGTATTTGAAATCAGAAGATAGTGACAAGGCTGATTTCTCTCTAAACATTATCTCACTTTAAATAGAGAACGGTTTTGTTTTAGAGAAATCTTTGTTTATCTGGTGTCTGAGCACAGCTTAAAATAAATGTTAAGAGGATGAAGGAAAGAAAGAATGTAAAGACAAGGTAGTTAATTAGGGCATATTTTCCCTTGCATTAGCACTTTACTAAGAGAGACTCATTTAATATTAATTAAGCACTCTTTTTCATGCAGGGAATACATTTTTTTGCAGCTTACCTTTATATATTTCATGTCCATTAACAATTAGAGAATGGATTCTAGTATCCTTCTGCTGAACTGCCCATTAGTCTAGGAGCAATCCCACTGATTTTAATGAGCTAGCTCCCAGAATACGCAGTGTTAGTATATTATACAAAAGCATTGTTCAGTGTTAGCTCACTCACTTGAAATCTTTTCTATATAATTCTTAGCACCCAAGTACTGAAGGTTGAAGAAACTCAGCACTGTCAAAAATCATTAGTGGTTAGTTGCCCTTAAATAGTTTAGGAACAGTAGATAACTAGTAAACACAAAATGAAATGAAAATTTCCCAGTCCAATTAAATAGCTCATCTGAGACAATGCAGAGCATACTCTAACTTGATGCATAAATTCCTATTTACTGAGAAGGCAAAGTAAGAAAAGGAATTGTGTCTAAGGGGTGGCTGAATCACAGTGTCTCTAAGGGCTGCTTCTGGGAGCTTATACATTACTACTTTTTCAGGGCTATGGTAAAAGAACAAATATAATCCTTTGAAGCATGGGTGGATCCAGGATTTTGTGAGGGAGCAGTGACCTGTGCTATAAGGGTGACAGCATCCCCACTCCCACCTACTCTCTCCCCCTGCTAGAATGGGCAGACAACACCATGGGACTAGTAGTTGGGACTTGTCAAATCTCCAAATCAGGTAAGAATCCCACTTCTCCCCCCATCAGATCTCCCATCCTTCCCCCTCTATCGTCAGTGACACCTGCCTTCCCCACATTGCCCTTGGCAGCCCCAGAGCTATTCCTGTCCCACTCCAGCTGGGCTGCATAGGGAATGGGCTCATGGGGAGACAGGGACAAAGGTAGCAACAGCAGTGGGTGGGTTCTTCTGCTCCCCACCTACTTCCAAGATGGCAGGGAACACACTACAGGACAGGGCAGTAAGAAGGAATTTTCTCACTGCCACTTCTGTCACTGTCCTGGGCTCAGCCCAACTCCCCATGCAACCCAGGAGGAGCAGGACAGGAGCAGTTCTAGAATTCCTCCTGCCTCTGGGCACCTAAGGACAGTGGCAGCATAGGGTTAGGGAGGGAGAATGGAAAGGCAGGGGACACTGAGCAAGGAGGGGAAGGGAAGGAAGGAATTGTCTAGAAGGGTGGGGGAGAAGGAGGGAGTAGTGGGAACAGTGTGTCTTAATGGGTTTGAAGACTTAAAAAAAAGTCTTCAGCTGCTGTTCCCATCGTATAGGGAACAGGGCAGACACCAGCACCCCGGGCCCGAGGAAGGGGGTGGCTGGGACATACCTGTGGCGCCATCAGACCAGCAGCCGTTTGGGAGCCACTACCCACCAACTAATTGCAGCTCTGCCTGTGTCTGGGTGCAGCCGCCTCTCCCCGCTGTCTGCCTGGTAATTTACATCATTAAGCGAGAGTTCGTTGGAACAGCATTACTAATTAGTACAGAAATACTATCAGCATTGTTAGCGCATTCCAAACTTTTGTATTAATGCTTGTTGGCATCGGGCAGGAGCCTACAGCAGGGGAAGCAGCCTGGGCTGGGGGCTGGCGAGAGCAGGGCCTGGCAGGGAGAGCCGGGCTGTGGCAGAGGCAGGGCATGTGCAGCGCCAGGCGCACCCGGGCCGGCTGGCAGGAGCATGGACAACCAGCTTTTCTAAGCACAAGAAATTCTTATTAAACCTATATATAATTTGCTTTATGTGACAGAGAAAAATTCTCTGAAAATGGAACACTTTATAGTAAAATATAAAGCTAAAGTAATGTAAAGCTAAGTAACACACCTATTAAAGATCTTAAAGCCCTTAAAAAGTGAAGAATCTAATATTATTATAGGCAACAATATATCCTTTTAAATATATTGATGCTCTGGACTGTTACCTAGATTACAGGTAACCTTGTGGATAGGCTACTGATAAAAGAGGCAGAAACAGGTCTACAGCCCAAACTTTTATTTGCTTGCTCCTTAAAACATGAAAACAAAGTCTATCTGGCTACCCACAGCAATACAACATAGATATTCACCAATACCACTTGGGGAGACTCGAGCAGTGGGAGGAGGGTGACACACAGATTGGCAGCAGGTCTTCTTGATTTTGCAGAGTTCTCCAAATTTCTCTGCAACCTATGCCCAATATTTATAGATGGCTGGTTTTAATATTTTAATACATGATCTCTGGTTGGTTTAATTTAAATTTATTTGTTTCACTGAAAGTTTGGAACTGAGCTGAACCAGATCTTTTGTGGACTTGGAAGGTATTAATTATTAGGGATTTATATCCTTGGGAAAGAAGGAGGGTTTCTTATCTCCTTTCCTTCTCATTTGTGGAATGCTGTTTCTCTTTCTTTTTTACCTTACTTTATGGTCTTCTCTGACAGGCTGTTTTTGCTTTTACAAATTATCTAAGCATTTTAACAAAAATATATCTATTATAGCAAACTAACATCTAATACATTTGGTTACATCAATCACTACAACTTGTAGTTAAAACTATGGTATAGTGTATATGGATTATTTAATGTATGGTCTTCTCTTATCTCCTTTAGGCTTAATGACTTGGTTAATAGTGTTTGATGGTTTCTTTTACTTGCTGAACAAGTTAGTTGTCACATCTGAAAGGTTCACACTGCGGTTACTTTTAAAAAGGCTTTGGGCCTTCCACTTAGCAGCACTTCTGCAGCTTAGCCACACCCACTGAAAATGGCCATGACTGGCAACAGAATAGTAACTTCATTGATTCATGTATAACTGGAAAAAGTACTTCACAGTAATAAGAAATAACTGTGTTTGCAATTAATCAAATAACTAAACTTTCTCCTGTTAAAATTTATTTGATCTTTGTCTGCTAATAAATTTATGTATTAATAATATTGTATGCTATCCTATTTTTCTCAAGGGTATTATAGATGTATTACTCATCTTATTATTTTATATATATAATGCTTAGAGGTCTTGATTACAATATTACACTGCATAAGCACTGGAGCACAGACAATTTCATCCAGAGATTTTAGTACATATTTTGAAAGGATTAATGTCCGATGTTCCATGACTGAGAATGTTTTAAACTTCCTCTTCCTTGGAGTCATCGTTTTTTCTCCAAGTTCTGTCTTCTCTTTGCCATCTCCTTCGTTGTCTGTGTGTGCCTGGAAATCTATATTACAGTAAGCCATTCATATTGTACACGATGCTCTGGATGTGTCATTTCTTACACACACCTGGGTCTTGCTTCTGGCCACTTAGGGGTTTCCTGATTACCAATGACACTCTTTCTCTCTTTCCTTACTTCGGTGCATCTCCTTTCTGGTATTGTCCAACATGGCTTGGTCTAGTTAGTTAATCAGAAGGCTCCTGATGAAACTAATTGCACTGATGGGACTGTTGGTAATCTTTCTGGGACTCCTGCCTTCCCCTTACCCCATCCTTATGCCAACCAGGTGTTCCAAAGAAAACAAAATGAAAAGGCCACACAACAAATTCAAGATAAGACTTTTAACAACCTGCCCAGTGGCCAGGGCAGTACCCAATATAATTAGTCCATACTTCAATAATTTAATGGACTCATATGTAAAACATAAAGTATTTGGAACCTCAAATGTTGTAGCACTCACAATTGAATGTTCTCCTTCTGCTCTCCTTCTGGGACTCTTGCCCTTAGGCCTCCATTGCTGGACACTCCTCCAGGTGTCTGGACTTCCAGAAATCTCCTACAGTTCTCATGCTGTGGCTGACTCTTTCTGCACAGCCAGCTTTCCCACCCTTGTCAGCTCCCCCATCATGTCAACACTCCTCGATGGTACGGCTCTCTTCCACATACTGGCTTTCTATGCTGTGCAGGTTCTCCCCAGTGTGCCAGCTTTTTGTGCTTAGCTGGCTCTCCCTAGTCCTATGCCAGCTCTCCCCAGCATTCCAGCTCTCACCAGTGATACGCCAGCTCTCCCCTTCACAGTGCTGGCTCTCCCCAGCATGCTGGCTTTCCCCAATATGTCAGCTTTCCCCTGCACAGTGCCAACTCTCCCTGGCATGCTGGCTTTTCTTCGGGCTGGCATGGAGCTTCCAGTTACACTGGCGCTAGCCCAGACATACCCAGTACACACTCCTAAAGTGTGGCTGGGGCAGCATTGAGTTAGTCGAGGCCCCATTGTTGCAGCTGTGTTTCCTTCTAAGAGCTAGGAGACTCTTTTGGCCTTTTCTGGGCCCTTTGCTCTTCCCTTGGGATTTAGGGCTGCTTATTGAGTCTCCCTCCATCCCATCTTCTTCGGGATTCTCAGAGGCACTCCGTCACATGCACAAAATGTGAATTTATATTATTAAGTGTGACCCACGTAAGGAGTGAACAGAACTTTATATGAAGTGAAACTGAGATACACAAGAATATTATCTTGAAATGTATAAAAGAAAATATAAGCAGTTTCTATATATTTATAAGTTTTAATGTGAGGTATTTGAATTCACTTTTCCAATATTATTAATAGTTTGCTATGATCACAGCCAAAGCACAAAATTCAGGACCTGGCCAACAAGTCACTGAAATCTGAGGGAATTTTTCTCTTAATTTCAGTGGGACTTTGCATCAGTACTCAAAACAACCATTTAATAATAATAATGCATACTCATGGTGTTGAAAAGTATCTATGTATGGTATTAAAAGGGGTCATAGAGGCACAGAGAACATTAACATTTCTGTTACTGTTTTCTTAAAAAATACTTCTACAAAAAATGGCCCTTGCTAGAATTCCATGGGTTTATGTGTTTAAGTTAGGACTAGAGGGTGAGAACAGGTTTGTGACCTTAAACTAGTTCTGAAAACGGATCATAAATTAAAAGGTTTGCAGAAGACTAATTCTATAAGGCCTGACTATCCTTAATATATGTTCAAGTAAAATAAATAGTTGTTTTTTCTTGCAACAAGAACATTAGATTTTTAAACTGTCCTTCTGGGTTTTTTTTTCTCTACCAGAGAGAGCATGAGGGATAATGTATAAACTTTCCTCTTAACTCAGGCTTTTCAGTTTTCCTGATCTGTCTTGCCCTCAGGTCCTTCCTGTTGAGCAATCAACGGGTGCTTGACTTCCTGGCACTTTTTGTCTGATTCCTTCTCTTTCCTACTAAGAGCTTGTTCTGAATTTGTGATTCAGCCAAGTCTCCTTTTGACTTCAATAGTCATATAATGACTATGAAATTGGGTCCTAACTGTCTTCAGCTGGTAGGGAAGAAAGATCCTTTACTATACTGAAAACCATGTCTTAGCCTCTCCCTTTGGTACATGACATGCTACATACAGTGTCACCACAAGCCATTGTAAAAGTAGACACAATTACCAAATAAAACAATTTAACTGTTGGACTGTTTTGTTTCTTCTTTCTCTATTTTAGAGCACAAATCAGCAGATGATTTAATTGTAGCCCCAAGAACTCCCAATATTTAACGTATTTTGTGTTGTGGATAAGTTTAGAAAATCTCTATTGTTAAACAGTATTCACTGTTGAGCTATTACATTAACATTACAGTTACATTTTTTCCATTTAAATGCTCTTTTCAGATGTTGAGATATTTATTCCCACACTTTTTAGTTGCCGTGAAAAAAGTTATTTAATTAAACATTTCATACCAACTGGAAAATAGAGAAACATTCAAGGTCCATTTATCCTGGATGTATGTAATTCCTGTCCCATCACAAAAATATATCAGTAACCACTAGACTGTTTCCTTTAAAAGCAGCAAGAATATGCCTTTGGTATTAAAAAAATTGGCAACCTGAGCAAGTAAAAGGAGAAGTAAAAGATGACTTCTGGCTCTCAGCCACAGCTTAGTCAGAAGCTCCAGCCCATACTAGTAAAAAGCTCCTTAGTAAAAAGCTCCTAACACCAGTCACAAGTGAAGTCCTAGTAGGCTGGATCCAGATGAGTACGGCCGTATGGTACATACAGCTACAGACACATCCGTGAAGCTATATACCTCACATTCAGTTGTTCTCCATGCTGCAACAGAGCAGCACAGAGGGGCCATGCTGATCTAAAAGTAAAGTGCTGGTTTGTTTGGGTTTTTTTCACATCTGTAAGTAGCTAATAGCTCTAAACCTAGCCAAATGTGCAGGCTGGCAATGTGTTTTTCACCTTAGAACACTTGAAAGATAGGTTCTTTAGAAAACCTGGCATGTGCCTTTAACAATTTTTGAAACACTATAAAAATGCACACTTTTGACCTCAGAGTCATGCTCTTAATACTGCATATATTTAATTCTGTCACATAAGAATAAACACTCCCCTGTACTCCCATTCCGTCAACTTACCTACCTCCAAGCCACCATATATAATTCTTTGGTAAAGACTTATAACTTAAATTATGGTGATTCTTACAAAAGCCATCTAAAAATTGAAGAAAAATCCTTTTTCTCAACTTCTCCTTGTGCATCTAGTTCTTTGTTTTTTTTAATTCCAGACTGCAAGCTTTTCAAGAAAGATTGTCATCATTTTGTGTTTTTCATGGTGTAGTGCATATAGTCTGTACTTAGATGAGAAAAAAATTGGCAAACACAAGCTATTTTATGTACTATACTTCCACATTTCTTAACATAAACCTATTCTTTTCAATTGTTAAACCATGACTTTTACAGCAGTTAAGATGATTTGTGCCACAACACCCACCATAGCTAACTAGGCCAATTGCCCTACTGTGTGACATTTTAAGTGTCGTAAAGAAAACATGGTAGCTCCTAAACAATGAGTCCCACCAACCAATATTGATTGCAGCCTAAAACATTCAGCCTGTCTACAGGCAGACAGGTACCCTCAAAGATTCTTACTTTAGGGAAGATCCCATCTTGAGGACACTCATCAATTCTTCTTGTCATTTTCCCTCAAATAGATGCTTACATATAATTACAGACTGAAGAAACTCCAAAAGAAAATAAAAAAGTGAGAGACCTATTGGACTTCTATATGAGGAATTATATAATGACTAATTAAGGGTGATTATAATTGATTCAAGGGGGCCGTGGGGAGAGTGGTTTGATGGTGGCGGTCTACTACAGACCCCCCAACCAAGGGGAGAGCTGGACCTGGAATTTTCAGGCCAGCTTGCAGAGGCACTTAAGACAAGGGATGTAGTTGTCATGGGTGATTTTAATTACCCAGACATCTGCTGGGAGGAACAGTCAGCAAGGACAGACCGTTCCAGAAGGTTCCTGGCTGAGATACAGGACCTCCA
>NW_017728886.1:136207933-136223436 GCF_001723895.1 Crocodylus porosus
ATGCAACCTGTTTAAATTCACGGATGATACCAAATTTGGGGTGAGGTGAGCATGCTAGTAGGGAGGGAAAGATTGCAGCAAGATCTGGATAGGTTACAGGAGTGGGCTAACATAAACAGGATGCATTTCAATACTGACAAGTGCAAGGTGCTGCACTTAGGCAGTAGAAACCATCATCACACTTATAAGATGGGACACTCCCTTCTTGAGAGCATGGAGGCAGAAAGGGAACTTGGAGTCATTACTGACTCCAAGATGAACATGGGTTGATAACGCGAGGTCATGGTTGGCAGAGCTAACCGGACTTTGTCGTGCATGCACAGGTGCATCTCAAATACAGCCAGGGAGGTGATCCTCCCCCTCTATGCAACGCTGGTCAGGCCAAAGCTGGAGTATTGTGTCCAGTTCTGTGCGCCCCATTTCAGGAGGGATGTGGACAACACTGAAAGGGTCCAAAGGAGGGCCACCTGCATGATCGGGGGACAACAGGGCAGACTCTACTTTAAAAAACTGTGGGACCTAAATCTGTTCAGCCTTCACAAGAGAAGGGTGAGGGGGGACCTGGTGACTGTCTATAAACTCACTGGGGGGACCAGAAGGGTTTGGGGGAGACACTGTTTCCCCTAGCACCCCCTGGCATGACAAGGAACAATGGACAGAAATTATTGGAGAGTAGGTGTAGATTAGACATCTGCAAGAACTACTCCATAGTTAGGGTGGCTAGGAGCTGGAACCAACTTCCAAGGGAAGTGGTGTTGGCTCCTACCCTGGGGGTCTTTAAGAAGAGGCTTGATGCCTACGTGGCTGGACTCATTTGAGTCCAGTTTTTTTCTCCTGCCCAGGCTGGGGGTCAGACTTGAAGATCTACAAGGTCCCTTCCAACCCTACTTCTATGATTCTATGATTCTATGATAATTATTTAGTTTGAAAAGAAGGATAAAATAAGATATGCTGATAGGGTATATGAATTCATGAATAGCATAAAAGTGGCCATTGGATTGATTGCATACCGTATTTTAGGGTGAGAGCAAGAGGACCCTTCATTAAACTTAAAAGTCACTCTCTATGAGAGAGTAAAAAGAAATATGGAACTCAGGTTTTTCTCAGAAATCCCTGACCACACCTGGCCCTGAAACGTTTATGAGATCTGATGAGATAACAGCTGAAGGATGACTGCAGGCTATCTTTGTACTGTCATTTTTTTCTCCTTTCTTCATTCAAGCAGGTGCATAGTTTTTATTTTTATAAAATGAAAGGGAAATTAAGTCACTAGGAGAAAAGGGTACTCTTTTGTTTAAGGTGCAGTTATTGATGCATTCTTTATGGTTAGCTTTATTTGTCATCGTTCATTCAATGGTTGGGCTTATTTGGGGAACGATTGGTTTGTTGTTATTGGATTTAAGGTGGTTGCAGCATGGTTACAGGTATGTGGAAAAGAGAATTGTAGAGGTAACTGAAGAGAAGTTAAGATTCAAATCCTAAGTCCAACAGAGAAACCTTCTAATAGTTCACAAATAGAGTTGTTCAGTTTTTAAATGGGGAAACCCTGACTGACTTCCACTGGATGGTGGAAGTTCACCACATATAGGTAAACAGAGAGTGTCTGTTTCTCTCACCCCTTAAAATGAAGACATGATATGGCCAAAAATGTGTCATATGATAAACTGCATTTTTATTCAGTTTTATCATATGACACATTACAATTAGTATGAGTAAGGGATTATAGTTAATCTTAAACTTCTTTGCATGGATATATTTAATAGCATAACAGATGCTGAAAGATTTGGTACTCTAATTACAATTTTGAACCATTTAAGATTTTATAGGATATGTAAGGTGATTTTAATATATATCTTTAGTATTATGTGAGCAATGAAATAAAAGTTAATAGACATCACTCATCATATACAGATACAAAGAGAGGGTAAGTATGTGTGGCTATATTATTTCATAAGAACAAGCCTGTTCAGAATTTGTATGCTAACTTCGAAACATGCTTTGATCTACAGGGAAAATTGAGGTTAAAACTAAATTTTGGTTAAATATCTTTATTTCAGTGAAACTCTCACAGTTTTCTCTTGAGTACCTGCTGCTGATGAGATAACATTCTTTAATATCCCAAGTCAGATTTTGGATAGAGAATTCAGTGTTCCTTTCAGTCTTAAATTGCATCATGGACAAATTACTCTAAAAGATAAAACAATGGAGGACCATTGTGTAACACGGGAAGTTAGGAAACATTATCGAAATGGCTATAGATACTCCATAAAAACAAAAGGCTAGAATGTGCCAGCCTACTCCAAGCTGTATATGAACTGTTCATTTCTTATGACAACTCCCAAAATTCTTATTCAGATCTAAAGTTTCTTAGAGTTTTACAGAAGTTAAGATTTAACAAAATACCTAGGACCTCAGGACCTTACCCTTTATTACCACAATGGGACTTTTAATAGAGATACTTTCCTTAAAGAATGATAGGGTTCACAAATATTAGAGTTAAAATGGATAAGAGAACATGTCTGTTCCTAATGCTTACTGACATTGCCAATGGCATGGATTATCATATTAATCTCTGTTTAGTCCTTTCCTTAAAAGGGGATTTGCATAGTATTTCCAAAGACAGATTCCCTTTACAGTCTGTTCTGTCATTCTTTGGTGTATCATGAAAGACAAAGAATTTGCTTTCTGGTAACATCATACCAGGATATCAGGAAGCTGGCATGTGACTTTTGCTGTCTTTGCCTTATTGATGGGCAGCAGCAACTCACACTTTGTTAAACTGTTACATCTTGGTATGTACAGTAGAACCTTAAAGCAAGGCAGTACAACTGAGTGCAGTGTACCATGGACTAGGGGGATATAGCAAGTTCATTTAAATCTTACCCTTGGGGTCATCTCTGCATTATATCTGTTGTTCTTGAAATTAATGCAGTGGTGATTCAGAACTTTTCTTTTTCTTAAAACAGGGTAAACTGAAACAAAAATGGTCCTGTAAAATGAGAGTGAACATATGCCAACAGTTAGCTATCTGAGACTTCGGTTTGGCATATTTGATACTAGTATTAGTCTCTCTTTTGACCTTGTCTTTATGGGTGGCTTTCTAATATGACCTACGCATCTAAGGAATGGTATCTGACATTAATCTGTTGATCTACTAAGAAAATATCTGATATGGTCATTCTTCTGTGGTTTTATGGTGTGTATCCCTGCAGGCTGTCCTGAAGTGGTACAGATTACCTTGATATTTCTAAAAAAGCACCTTCGTGTAGGAGAACACTTTCCAATAGTCTCCACTGTGCTACTTATTGGTCATGCTGAGAAAATCAATCCTAGTTTATATACTGTTCTTTTGCTCTTTCACTATGCTGAAAGAAAAAAAAAATCATTATTAGTTGAAAGCTAAAAGCTGGGGGGGGAAGGTAACAGGCTGAAATGGCAATTGTTGTCTATTGCTGAATAACACTGACTGTTATAAAGGGAAGAGACAGAAGATGGAGAGATTTGTCATTTAATCAGCATTTAGTAATGCACACCAGTACACTGGCATTAAGCCTTAAAACACTTTCCATTGATTTATAGGCATACAAAAAACAAAGTTGAGAGAAGAGTAGAAAAATATATTAGCACAAATACTTCCTAATTTAACTCCAGATGGTATCTGACTAATGCTCATATACATGTTTGTTTCCTTTCCCATAATCATTCACATTAACATTCAGATTAACAACTGTTTTTAGTAAACTATCTTATATATGAGAATAATATATAAAATATATGGAAAAAGCCTATTTGTGTATTCTGTGTTTGTAGGTCACTTATTTCTAATGTAATAATGCCTAGACATCTTTATCAAAGCTACATTCTACAATCCACTATGCACACAGGCATCATAAAAGTACAGGGAGTTATCATTAAAAGCTATTATTCTGAACAGTGGAAACATGTATCTAGTTAACCCTGTGCTCACCAGATTTTTGCATTTATGAATGAAAGAAACAGGAATGGGACAGGAAAATAGAAATAAGAATATATAGTATTCTTTAGTATACTTACTAAAATTTATTTGAACCTCAACACCATAGTTTTTAAGTAAATGATGATATTTAATATACTTATCCTCACAACCACCCTATAAGAGAGGAAACGGCTGATAGAATTATTTTATAAATAGGAAAATAAGGCACAAGCAAGCAACTCGCCTAAGGCTGCAAATTCAAAGTAAGAATTTAACAGTGGTCTCCTAGATCCTGGATTTAAAATATAACCATGGGACTTTTCTTCATCTCAATGTGCTTCCTCATCATTTGGCTGGCTGAAACATCAGTAAGAACAACACTGAGTAACTAGTAAATTCCTTTTTCTCTTTCTGCCCTCCTCCCCAGAAGGGTTGGAAATCTCTATTGTAATGAAATACTACTTCTGAGGACCAGGAGAAAATAGATCCTGCTGAGATAGCCATAACCTCAATCTTACCTGGAAAAGACATAGGTGATCAAAAAAGAGTCAGTAACTATTACTATTTGAATTAATTAATTTCTAAGAGCAACCAGGACCCAAGTGCACTAGGCACTAAGAACAGAACAAAAAGTCAGTCTGTATTCCAAGCACCTTATAATCTAATTAAAAACAGTCACTTATATCAAGTAACTGTTTTTGAATCAAGAAGAAGGGGGTTGGACTCAATCTCTGGGTTCGAGGTCCCTTTCAGCCCTTGATTTCTATGATTTCTATGATTCTATGAAGAGATAAGCCTTGTGAAAAGTCACGTGTCCTGACAGCAGATAGAGCAGTAGACTGGGGATCTGGATATTTCCATCCTGCCCTTGGGCAGGGGGCTGGACTCGATGATCTTCTGAGGTCCCTTCCAGCTGTAATGTCTATGAAATCTATGAAATCCTGTTCTCAGCTTAGACATTCATTTGCTGTATGAGCCTAGGTGAATCCATTCACCTGCCTATGTTAATTATGTATACTCCTATTCATCTGTCCTATCTGTTAAGCTTTTTGGACCTAGCTATGTCTGTTTTTAAGTCTTTCTACAGTGCTTAGCTGAAAGGGTACTTGGTCTTGGAAAACACTTTTGGTGCTACAGTTAAACAAATTAAGTGTCCAAAACCTTAGCACTGGGCAAATTCGTTTTAACTAGTTTATGTCCTACCACAATGTGGTGGAAACAACCCCCGCCCCCATAAGATAAAGGTATATATATACCACCCACGCAAAGCAGCTTGAATTCTGCTTGTTCTGAAGGGTCCTTCAATGCCAAAACCCCAAGGGTCCTTCAATGACACAAACCCCATCTATGTTGATAGATGCTACAGTACACTTGTGAACACAACACTGTAGAACAACCCTAATGCCATCTTTTTGCTTTGGCAAAACTCAGGTTTTGGTCAGGAACAACCAATAAGCATTATCTACACCAGACCTACTAAAACACTAAGCAGATTCCACACAAATTACCCTGAAAGTTATAAATGTTAGCACTAATTCACCCTTGCCCTGAAAATTCCTTCTGAGCTATTGTCACTGATCACAAAACCCTGGAGACCGCGTACACGTATGCCAGCATACTGCTGACAATTCACATGACAAAAAGACACCTTTGTGCACCTCTACTGACAATCTAAAAATTGAAAGCTGAAATAAGGCATATCAGATCTCTCAAGGTACACAGACACCTCTCCTCATATCACTATGACAGCTTTGCCAAGCTGCTCCATCTAATCCTTCTACCATTCAATACAGCTACACCTAAAAAGTGAACACAGCTGGAGAACACATAAATAAATGCAGACATTCAAAGCTGTGGAACAGCACAAACAATGACATATTTTCTTAGTATTTTCTCATATCTGCTTATTATAGATTCATAGATTTTAAGACCAAGAGGGACCATAAGCTCAGCTAGTCTGATCTCCTGCATAACCCGAAAGAGTTTCATACAGTTATTCCTGTATTGAATCTAATAACTTGTGATTGACTAAAGCTTCCAGTAAGACATCCAGTCTTGATTTGAAGGTTTCAAGAGATGCAGAATCAATTCCCTTCTTTAGAAGTTTATTAACCTTTGCATCACCCCTACTGAATCACTCCAAGTGGCTACTGCTGGCTTCAGAAGGAGCAGTTAAAGCTGAAACACAGGGATGGTGTGTGCCTTAACTTTATACTACCTTTTTTTCAAAGGCTAAAGGTCTTGTAGCCACCTCCATAGAATTTGGGGGAAGTAGTACAGGTTGCAGGAGGGAAAAGGCATCAAAGTCCCATCTGTAAGCACAGGACTAGGATCTGTCATAGTTATACCCTGCTTGAAAAAAGTTTTCTTCATAAATAGTATAGTTCCCAAGCAGGGCATCCTTTCATGTAATTACCCTGTATGTGGTATGTAAAACACTCAACATTCAGGAAAGGCACAATTTAGCACTGGGCAACATTAACCCTGCATTAAACAAGTTTTGGGGCATTTAATTTCCTTCCCATAAAGAATATTTCTCAGTACACCTGTATACCACAGCCCCTCTCTTCTCTTCCATGTCTGGCCCTTTGACAATGATTACTCTAGATGGAGTATACATTGTCTTTATGTTAGTTTTTTC
The DNA here is from genome assembly GCF_001723895.1 of Crocodylus porosus. Lineage (NCBI taxonomy): Eukaryota > Metazoa > Chordata > Crocodylia > Crocodylidae > Crocodylus > Crocodylus porosus. The sequence goes on from NW_017728886.1 coordinate 136,214,530, forward strand.
ATTGCCTCTTCCTCTGCTATCTCCCCCTATCTGTCCAGAGGAGCTCAGTTTTCCCTCCTCCTGAGGGAAAGATATGCCTTAGCATAGAACATGCAGGTTGAAAAGTTGGATGAAGGATGCTGAACCATTCAGGGACTCAGTGGGGACATTTTATAAAAAAAGAGGACAAAGAGCCTCCCTACTTCCTCCATCCTAAAGTTAACTACTATATAGCTCTGACTCCTTCCTTTCTATGCCACCTTTCCTGCATCATTTTAAAACTCTCCCATCCCCATCATTACTCTAGCCCCTCATGTTTCCAAACTCTGACTGAGAAAAACTCTAAAACCACTCTGAGTAGTACATATTTGCCAGGAACCCCTTGACACAGTAACTTGCTTTTCTTTGATCATGCTCAGTGGTTGCATCTACACATGTAATTACCACACAACATTTACAAGTGCCCCTGGGACTGAAGCACATTGAAACAGGGCAGAGCATCCCTGGATTGGCAAAGGGCTTTGGGGGCCAGCCTGCCAGCCCAGGACTACTCTGTCTGGGCTCAGTGTGCTGCAGAGAGGTAGCCAGCAGGCAGTCCTCTGTACTGTAGCACCCTCATGCCCCAGACAATCCTGGTCACCATTTACATGTACATTTTGGCACACGCAACTACTCCACTGTAGTTGCCCAGATAGTACTCTCCTGGCTGAAGTTAATTTACTATGCCCTATACGGGCACATGTACAGACAGTGAAGCTTTGCTGTGGAGCTAATTAGTCAGCTCTACACTAAAGCGCAGATCAGGATCGGGAAATTATTTTGGGCAGAGGGCCGCTTACTGAGTTTTGGCAAGCCAGTGAGGGCCACATGACAGGCAGCCATGGACAGATTAATATTAATTTTCTAAATTTTTAAGGGCCCCACAGGCTGGATAGAATGTCCTGGCAGGCCACATGTGGCCTGCAGGCTGCATTTTGCCTACCCCTGATGTAGACGCACCCAATTTTCTGGAAATAGTTGAGGAGTAATTCTAACTGGGAGCAGCTACACAAGATGCTTACTGTGCAGTAGACTAATTATCTGCTTAGGAAATGTCTCAATATCTGCATATGCACCCCTATTAGACTGGAGTAAACTAATTTGCTCTGCAGCAGGATAATACTTGCAACTACAAATATTATCCTGTTACACAGTAAAAAACTGCTGCAATCCCAGGAGCACATGCAGACATGTACCCAAGCAACAATAAACTCCAGAGCAATAAACTCTGGAGATTATTGCTGTGTATTAATAGGTACATTCAGACCCACCCATTGATTACTACTCTTTTATCTTGTCTATGTTTAACTAATACTAATTTTCATGAGCAGGTGGTAGCAGCACTGGAAAGGGTGTCAGGGGGGCTATGACCCTCCCCTGTGTACCCTCCCATAGCCCCTTCCCAGTGCTGCTGCTGCATACCCCAAGTGCAGCCTACCCAGCCCCCACCAGGAAGAGCCTGGTGCAGCCCCCAGCCCCAGATCACAGTGGCAGCCCATACCAACAGGACTCATGCCCCCCATCCTGTACCCAACATATGGGGAAGGTGGTAGTGATGCTGGGAGGGGGCCACAGGAGGGGCTGTAGCTATCCCAAAATTTGCCATAGTCCCCCCAATCTCCCCTCCCAGCACCACAGCTACCTGCTCCAAGGGCAGCACAGCTTAACCCTCCCACTGGGGAAAGCCCTGCCACAGGGGATGTGGTGAGTGGGGCCTCAATCTGTACCCCCCCACACCTGCTGCATGTGAAGGGGCTGGGGCTGGGGCTGGGGCTGAGGCCTGGACCCAGCCCACAGCGGCAGTCCATAACAGCAGGAACCATGCCCCCATCCCACATCCCACCCCGGTTGTACAGCACCTGCCTCTGCCCTAGGTACAGTCCCAGCTCCAGACCCAGACCCAGACCCACTTCCTCCCTCACCACTGGTGGGAAGGTAGACTGAGGTCTCACTCAGCCCAGCCCCTGCTCCTGCTCCTGCCTCTGCCTGCGCCCCACTCCCTCCCTCACCGCTGGGGTCTCAATCTGCCCCCCCACCCCACCCATGGCCCTTTCCCCTCCCCACACAGACTTACCTGCTGCCAATCTCATAAGAGTGAATTTACCTTGCATATAACAAATTTTGGATATAAAAAGGGTAGAATGAATCACATAAGAATGAATTTGCATATACAGAACCCACATTAAGCTAGGGACACCTGTATTTGCTAGGATAACAGGAGTTCTTCAAAACCCAATTGTTTTAATAATGCCTGAGTTTTGCTGCACATGTGTTTCATTCTCTTTGGTTCCAGCTTTTGATGCTCTCCATTTGTAACATAACCCTGAGTACCTGACTATGTACTCGCAGAAAAAAATCTGATTTCTACAGGAAAATTTTAGTTTTGAGGGGAAAATTCATTTTTCCATCAGGCAGATTGAAATGACAGTTCCCTGGTTGCCCATCTTTAAGGCACTTGCCAATTTTACTTTTCACCTGAAGGAGAGAAAGTAAAATTGATAAGAGTTTCTGTGGCAGACAGATGGAAAGCAAAAACTGTGTTTTCCCAAAAGGAAATTCTCTTGGAAACTGCTTCTCATTAAAAAAATAAAAATAATAAATGCATTTATGACTCACATCCCAGTTGAAGATAGTTTTCCTCCCAAAGTATGGAGCTCTTCACAATAGAGAATTTCCATTTTTGGGGCTGGGGTGGAGAAAGTAGTTCTATCACCTTTAAACAGAAAGTAATGCTCAGCCTTAACTATACCAGCTCTGCCATAGTAACTTTTAAGGAATTTCAGGAACAACCTGAACAAAATTGCTGCTGCCTTGTGAATGCAATTCAGATTCAAACCACAGTTGACTGTAAATTCTTTTGTGGTTTGAGTCAGGTAGGTTTGAGTCAAGGAAAGTTGCATATATCTTGTGGTTGGAGTCAAGCACTACTAGCAAGATATATTTCAAAACCAAAATACCCACAGAGAGGGGGAGGATCACCTCCTTGGACCTCCTCGAGATGCATCTGTGGATGCATGACAAGATACGGTTGGCCTTCCTGACTGCTTCCCCACACTGCCGACCCATGTTCATCTTGGAGTCAATGATGACTCCAAGATCCTTTTCTGCCTCTGTACTGACAAGAAGGGAGTTCCCCAACCTGTAGGTATGGTGCTGGTTGTTCCTCCCCAGCATGAAGATCATTTGGTCCTCCTGACTTGTATAAGTCTAATTTTTTTTATTGGTCATACTCCAGTTCTACGGCAATAGTAGGAAAGTGATTATTCCTACCATGCTTATCCTCTACTCTACCTGGCATGGTTTTCCCCTTGATCCAGTGAAAGACTGAGGCAAAGTAGTCATTCAGGAGTTCAGCTTTCTCCTGGGTACCGGTAACCAGCTCTCCTGAGTTGTTGAGTTAAAATGGCCCCACACTCCCTTTTCCTTTCCTACTGTACCCTATGTACCTAAAGAAGGACTTGTCCTTGAATCCTGTTGCTAATCTAAGCTAGGTCACTGCTTTAGCCTGTCTTATCTATTCCCTGCAAATGTGGGCCATCATGGAATAGACCTCCTTGGTGCCTGCCCCAAGCTTCAATTGTTTATAAGCCTCTTTCTTCTTTCTTAAGAGGACCGTGATTTCCCCATTCAGCCAAGAGGGCTTCCCAGTCCTTCTGTTATCTTTTCTCTGAATGGGAATGCACTTCCTTTGTGCTTGAAGGATCTTGTCCTTAAGGAACAAGCACTGTTTGTCCACATCTTTTGCTTTCAGTCCCTGGTCTCACTACACTTGCCCTAGTAGTGACCTAAGCTTGTTGAAATTTGCAATTTTGAAATCCACGGATGCATCTCAAGCAAATCCAAGGAGGTGATAGAAAACATAAGGAATAGCCAGCAACCCAGTCAGAGTATGTTTATGGCCCCTTTCTGCCAAAGAATATTAAAGGAGTCCTCTATCTGGGCCCAAGTTTAGGCTCTTTGCCTAAATGCCTGCAACAGAGGGTTGCCATTACACTGACAGCTTTTGTAAGTACCACTTAAGAGCCATATCTGGATCTGTCTGAACATGATTCAGGTCTTTTCTATCCCTTGTGATTGAAATGACTTTTACAAATGTGTTCTGTTACTAGAGATAGGCAAACAAAAGCATCATCTCAGACTTTCATAAACATCATCTCAGACTTTCTTCCATTCTTCAGTCTTAGAAATAGTGCAGAGTTCATGAAGAACCCCAGGAATATGGAGACTCTCACATGATCTTCACTCAATCAACAATTTCCTAAATTACCTAGACTTCTTTTAACTATCATTTTATCTTAGCTGCAAGCTGCTATGCTTGGATCTTCTTTTGTTCAGATATATTTGCTGAATTCAGCAGCTATTAGGATTAGACTAGACAGACATAGTTATCTGATATGCAAAGAACCCACTCAAAGGTAACAGACATAGAAATGGATCTTCAGTCCTGAAACATTGCTCTTATTGCTGTGCACCCCCAAGCTATTAAAGCTTAGCAGATGTTCTTGGCATACCTTCAAACCAAAAAGGTCCAAATAAGAGACATGGAAAATGAAATAAGAACCACATAACAATAAGGTGTGTATGTGTAATACATACATATATGTTTATAATTAAAAAATCATACAGGAACATAATAATACTATGGACTTTGTTTCTTTAGGGTCAATACATAATTCTAGAACATCATTTTCAGGTTTGCTTATATCCAGTGTAAATAAGTTTCATCAAGAAAAGACAGGGCGGTTCAAATCTGTGAGGAACATAAATAACTTTGAGACCTGAATAATGGAAACTTAAAGGATATAGTTGAATTCATAACCTTATAGGAAGAGCTATAATATATTAGGGTTAGGTTCATGAGTGATTTTTTTTTAGAATCAGAAAGGGTGCATTTCCACGTGCATTAATGTGCTTTTCCTAATGCACATTAAATTTAGTGCTGACAATGTGAGGTACTAAATAAATATGCATTAAGCTGCCCTAAGGCGCAATACCTAAATTCCATGTTTTTTGAGTGATGCTTAATGCGCAATAGCCTATTTTAATGTGCATTAGAGTAATTCAGCATTTTCTGCGACACTTCAATCTGCAGTAACATAGGCTACCGTGCACTGAAGCACACATGTAGACATGCCCAGAATGATATCACAATACATACCACCTCCTTGTAAAGACTCTAAGGAGTTTGAGGGGAAGGGTTTAGACAACCAAGAAAGAAAGGACAACACTAAATATTAGCATATAATATACAGGGGTCAAATATAAAATCTGCAATGTTCTCTTTTTGGGTGGGAGTGATAATGATTGTTGGGAAGGACCCATTCTAATTAGGTCTTTTTTACCATATGGCCAGAGCAGGTGTTTGCCGAGGGCAGCAAACAATATGGGGCAGCAACATCTTTAATGACTTTTCCATGTTTGAGTGACCACAGCTTGGGTGGGCAAGAAATGTTTGGTTTGCCAAGGGCATAAAAACCCTACAGCTACAAAAATAATTACACTACCTGCAATATGAAAAGTCTTGCTGTACTGTTGCCATATTTAACAGACACTTCTTCCGCAAACCCATTATTTCTATTACTATTTGAAACAATATTTGAAACACACCAATTATAATGGCAAGAATTCTGTTCATAAGATTCACAAATGTCAAGAGAAATTACACATAAATGCAAGTTACTCACAGGGAGACTTTAGCCAAATGAAACTGTACTGAGCACTGGTATGCTGCAAAAACTAGGCCATTGTAGTTTGTCTTTGGTGAAGATTGGGTTGTTTTTCTGGACACTAATGTAAGTTTCTTTTGTTGGATAAAAGAAACAAGACACTATTTGCTAACATTTCAGTAACACTATATTTATATTGTCTAATGATGTTTTCTATTTTCACTTCTGTATATATGCAGTAGCTTTAACTATCCCTCTCTGATCATGTATCCATACTCTGCAGTTTCTGAGGTGCATTTTTAAACATTGGACAAACCTCTATTATTTTACAGCCAGCAGTATGGTAACAGCAGACAATAACTGAGAGGATAAATCAAGTAGTTATTGGCAGTGTTCTAGCTGCTGCTCTTTCCACAACAGTGGGCCTGTTCCACAACCCTATTTGGTTATTTCACATGTGTGGGACACGGCAGCCAGTTGAATGTGGTTTTCCTCTTTTTCATAGACATAAAGGAGGAACTGAATCTGGTGGGTCTTAACTCACTACTTTTGTTTGTCTCTCATTCATTGCTTTCCTAATCCTCCTTGTGTATCCTGATTATTTGTGGTCTGTTTTCGTTCTTCCTGTGCTACTATATATTTCATTCTTTGTTGCCTAAACTTCTCTGATCCTCTGGTTACAGCCCTCAGACCAAACTCTTATGTTTCCAAGTTCCTTTAAACCCTTTGATCATTCCTTTGCATTTTGTTAGCCCCTGTTTTTTATTCTTCCTGTTGTTATCCTGAGGGTGTTCTCACAGCTCTCCCATCCTTAGAATGCTCTCACTCCAACTCTGAAGAGATGCTTGAAGTAGTAAGTTGTTAAAATAGTAGATAGTAATTTAGCTCCAAGGCTCCCATTTGATATCAGTGGAAAGCAGCGTAGCAATGTTGCTATTTTTATGTATGCTGCTTTATAAATTTACTGTTACCTCATTTCTAGTTGACTTCCTAGTTGCATACCAACTTCCTAACACCTCCAGGCTACTCTTACATGTCTCACCACCACTCTGAACTTCTTTCTCATTTTCTCTTTAAATAACTAGGCATTAAAAGTCCTCAAACTATTTTTGATGGTTTAATCCTGCCCTGGAACACATTCTTGGTGACCCAACTATGGCTTTAATCCTATAGCATAGGACTGTCCAACTGGCAGCCCCTGGCCCACATCTGGCCCACAAGGGGTTAGTTATGGCTCCTGGACTCCTGCTTGGCTGCTGATTCCTTCATCCTTCCAGCTGCAAGAGCAGTCAGAGTCTTGGACCTTGCCTTCCTCTGCCTTTTCCTACCTGCCCCCACCCCATGGAGTGGGACAATGTAGAGCAGCATGGCTGAGGGATCTAAGGGTGAGCCAGTGCATGGTGGTGGTGGTGGGTGTGTAGGCACTCAGTGAGGGAAGGGAAAGCCCATACATGCATATGGTACAGTAGGTGAGAGGAGGCATTCATGCAGTATGGAGCCTAAGGCCTTTCACCACACCTTGGTGCAGTCTCCAGGTGTGTGGCCCCCACAGCCCTGCTACAAAATATCCATAAACTCTTTCCTAAATCCCAAATTCTTTTCGCAAATGATGCAGATCTTTTTTGATCCCTATCAACTCCTTCCCTTATATAGTACATCCATAGACCTCCTGGCATTGAACAGGAGTCATAATATCAGCTAACTTTTTTGTAAGATAAGACAGTTTCAGAAGAGTGTAAAATAATTTCATTTGATACTAATGAGGCACATTCACAAAATATAAAAATGGCCTAAGAAAAGCCTGGTACATTCTATGTCATTATTAAGGCATTGTTAAATGGATGCAATTTAGTGCAGGGGAAAAAAAGATGAAAAATGACATCTGAGTCATTCCCCCCATATAGATGTATCAAGAAGCTTCATCTCCCCTTATCCACAATATCTATATTAGCTATTTTCTGAACCAACAATAACATGCTATTGTTGAATTATGGCATAGTGTGAAGGACAGAGAGAAAAATGGAATTCAGTGTAAAGTTCTAACAGTTACTATTATCAGTTTCTGTGCAGAAAAACATTTTTTGCAGGAAAAAAAAAGAAAAAAGTATGCACTTTACATCTACTTCTCTCCACTTACAAAGGCTGTTTTTATTGTATTTCAGAGGAGATGAAATTAGAAAGAAAATAGTCTATATCTTCCTCATTCCTTCTGTATATCCTAGAAAGAAAGGAAATCTCATCTCTGTCTTTATCTAGACCCAATACACTAGTGTATAGTTGGAATTTTTACTGGTTTTTATAAACAGCAAAATTAGGATTATTAAATGGCAAGGGAGAAACTAAAAGGAGTAGGATTGGTAGAGAGTGCTTGAGCAGAGCAGGCAATGATATTAAATACTGAGTTGAGGAGGGGACAGTCATATTAAATACTGAGATACTCAAAAAACAAAACAATTACAATGCAAGAAAATATAGGAGAAAGTGGGCCACCTCCTGAGATCCAGATGAGGCTCACAGACCATAGAGACTGGTGATATCTGAAACTAGGTAGGCAGGATTGACCCACAAATGTGTTTTCTATGGCAACTAGCAGCCTCAGAATTTTTTTAAAACATCGTACTTCATGTAACTCAAAACAAATTAAACAAAGCTCACCTGTGGAGATGGCTTCTGCTCACAGGGTTAGACAAATGACTTAGACTAATACAATATCCATCTTTTAGACTTGCTACTGGCCAGTTTGCTAGAAGTTTTGATGGTTTACATAAAACTAAATGATTACTTTCCATCTTATAGAAATAGAAATCTAATCTATTTCAGCTGAAAATGGGAACTGGCAACTACAGTTTGCCAAGTGTTTAAAAGGGGCTGCTTTTCTTCACTGTTCTAAATAGCAATCAAGCCAATAAGTCAAAATACTAGACTGGAAGGAGGATCCATTCCATAAGTTTATAGCTCTATTTTGCAGTCTAAGTATTCAAATATTTGGGAACAAGGTTAAAAACCTGCAGCCCGAGTCTCTGTTCACTTAAACCAGTGGAAGGCAATTATTTTGGGTGGAGGGCCACTTAACAAGTTCTGGTGAGCTGCTGAGGGCCTTGTGGGTAGTCCTGTCCTTTGAAAGTTGCTTCACCCTCTTGTCTCCATCTTGGGACCAGATGTCCCACTTCTAACCCCTGAATTTTGCCACTGGAAGTCCTTCTCCTTGCCCTCCAGAAATACT
>NW_017728886.1:136223536-136257693 GCF_001723895.1 Crocodylus porosus
CCTGCTATAATATATTTTAATTTTATTATAAAAAAATTTTTTGTCATGATTTGTGTTTGTGTAATGCATATAGAGCTGATTGCATAATAACTCCAAATAAATTCTTAGTTTTGTATATTGTGGGGGGAAGGTGTGTGCATGGTGTGTGGTATGTGTGGTGGCTGTGTGGTATATGTGATGTGTGTAGTATGTGTGGGGCATGTGGGGGGGGTGTTGTATGTGGGGTATGAGTGTGTGTAGTATGACTGTGTGGTGTGTGGTATGTGTCTGTGGGGGGCATGTGTGTGTAGTCTGTGTGATGAATGTGGTGTGTGTGTATGATGGATGTGTATGGTGGGGTGTGGGGGTGTTGGGAGGTTGTGTATATGTGGGGGGTTGTGGGGGAATGGTGTGGGTCTGAGGGAGGTTGGGGTGGTTGCCCCACCCCATTCCTGGGTGGTGTGCAGCCCCTGCAGGGAAACACCTGGCTTCCCTCCTTTCTGTATAAGTGCAGAGGCTGCATGTAAGTGGTAGTGAGGGCTGGCGATACAAGCAGTCACATGGAGGTTGTGCCGCTTCCTGCCATGTGCAGCACTGGCTGGAGCCATGCCCCACTGGGTGCCTGCACCCTGAGTGTCCTGCCTGCAGCGGCTGCCACCACCTGCCTGGGCTGCATGCCATGGAGAGCATGTGGCAGGTCCCCACACCTTCCACTCTACCTCGCACCCACATGCTGCCCACCCCAGCTTTACGCTGCTGCCATCCCCTGTCCCCTGGGTGTGGGCTCAGTGCTGCTACCAGCTCCAGCCCCATGCTCTGGGCTGCCTCCCAGCTGCAGTACAAGCCCTGCTGCTTCCCTACCTGCTGTCCACACCCAGCAGGAGACCAGAGAAGCAAACAAGTCCCACAGGCTGCAGCAGCAGTTGGTCCACAAGGAAGCTGCTCACTGGCCAGTGTCAAGGAAAAATCTTAAGTTTGGTGCTGCCATCACAGGGGGTTGAAACTACAGACAGGCCCCCAGAATGTGTCCTCTAGGTGACCTGGAGGCTTGTCAATCACAGAGCATGAGGTAACCTGATCCAACGCACATGCTCAGTTCACTGACTGCATGATGTAATTTGACTCGAAATTTCTCTGTGAAAAGCATTCTGATTGGCCACTAAATTCTTATAAAAGGTTTGTGAGCCGCCACCCGGGTGTGTGTGTTTTGGAGAAGAGACTATGCTCGATCCTGCGAGCAGAGGCTGCCTTTGCAGGGACTGTCTCAAAGGGAGAGAACGATCCTGTGAGCACAGGCTGCGGACGGCAGGGACTGAGGCGCAAGCAGAGGCTGTGGATGGCAGGTGGAGTGACTCATCTTTTCGATCTCAGTTACAGGACTGTTTGGCTTCAATTTTGACTTTGGCTTACTTTGTTCTGGCTTCTCATCTCCAACCTCAGTTTATGGACTGTCTTTTGGATGACCCCGTTCCTTGATTCACTACATTACAGTTTTTGTTGTTTGTTATCCCATTCATGAGCTGTTGACCAGCCCTGGGACTAGCTAGTGGGCAGCTGCACCTATCCCTCAGGGGGCAGAAAGCAAGGGCTCGCTAGTGAACCCCGTGGGCCAACAGACCCCTTTGTTGTTTGCTATACTGTAACTGAAGAAATATCTGAGCCTCTGCTTCCCAAGCATGAGTAAATAAATCATCTTTGTTTAAACTTCCCATACAGCTCACACTCCACCGCCGCTAATCCCACCTGTTCATATTCCAATTGCCACCCTGGCCCACCGTGACCTTGGGGCCCGATTCACTCAGTGTTCAGTTACCCTGACAGCCAGCTCCCAACAAGGGTGGGAGCCACACAATAGGATACAATGGTCTTTGTAGGGCAAAAATTGTTGGGGCGGCCCATGGGCTGGATCAAAGTGCTTGAGAGGCTGGATAGGGCAGATTTTGCCCACCCCTGATTTAGACCAATTTAAAGCAGATGTAATTATATCTAAGTATTAGATCACTATTTTTTTTGTGATTTGTCTAGCACTAAATTGTTTGATAAATATTCTTTTTGTGGTTTGGAGAGTGGAAGTATGACCCAGTGAATAAAGACATTTGGGGAGCTTAGGGGAGGTTGGATCGTGTTAAAAATGGCCATTTGTTTTAACTTAGTTCACCTATGTGTGGACTTTATTCTTAGATCCCTAGTTCAGATGATCTAAATATGAAGTGTACAGAAGATCAGGACACTTAAATCAGCCTAAACATGGGAGAGTCAATCTCAGTTAACCCTAGCTCTGAAATAGTTTAACTTAGATCTAACTGCCCTGAACTTCTGTATCATTCCCAGCACAGCCTCAGGGCTGGGAAAGCCCAGCCATAGGCCTCCATCTCAGGGCTGTGCTTTGTGCTTTTCCCATCTCTTCTATGGCAGGTTATTTTTAGTTGGCCTACCCCTCCCCACTTCAGACCAGCCAGCCTTGCCTCCCCCCTGCCTCCCTGCCCACCAAACCTCATCACACAAGATGCTCCTGGTACCAACTTTACCAGTGTTCACCAGTGCCAGGAGCCAAGGAAGTAATTTGTGGGAATGGGAGGCTGGTGGAATGGGTAGAACCTGTTTGTATGGACCTGGGGGATGTTGGAGAGTTAGAAAAAGCACCTGGTCCTGAGGGTTGGGGAAACCAGTCCTCCCACACACACAGAGGCCCTGTGTTTCTTCCCAATACCCCTTCTGGACCCCACCTCCCCCCCAATTCCTCCAGAGCATACTTTCCACTCAATCCCTCAAGTCCCCCCCATCCCAGCTAGTCCTCCTTCCCAAGGTACCTTAGATCAGGTGGCCATTTTTAACTCAATCTAACTTCCTCCTAACCTCCCTGAATGTCTGTATGTACTCTGGAAGAACTAAAAATGAACATTATGACATGGTAGAACTGGTAAATGAGAGAAAGAAGGCTGTGACAGAATAGGAAGAAGGAGGAAAATAAGCAAGTGATCATTACATTTTTGGGGGGTTTTATATTATCTTCCCTTTCATCACTACTGTCTGCAAGGTTGTCATCATACACAACTTGATATACTGTGATTGTGACTTTAAGGAATCAACATTAAACCATTACTTACACATCACAATGTCTGAGGTACCATAGTATTCTCTTTTCTTTAAAGCGAGAAATAGCTGAGTAATAGGGATCTGCGGTACAGTAAATCTTAGTATATTCTGATTTATTTGCAATATATTCTGCTTCTATTTGCAATTATATAACCATTTATTGAGGAGCTAAGGACATAACAAAAAAACTGTTCCATTCATGCCCCTTTCTCTTACCCGTCACATTTGTAACTCAAATTTTTGAATCCTTCAAATAGTGAAAAGTGTAGATATTATGACTTTCTATATTGACCCAGGAGGAAAACAAACATCAATCAGGAGAAGGAGAAGAAGAAGGATAAGGAAAAGAAGGAGAAGGAGAAGTATTTGCATGGGATGGATATTCTGGATTTTTGATCTACTCTGGTGGATCATTGGCGCATGTAGTCTTGGCCAAAAAGCTATAGTAAAATAGAATGCAAAAGGCCCTCCAGAGGCAGTTATACTTGCCCCAGAGTATGGGTCAGCCACCTTCTTACCTACAAAGAAGGTGAATCCAACCCATGATCTGGCACAGGGAAATGAGGCATGCAGATGAGTCATGCCATCCAATCCTCCCTTCCCCTGCCTCACAGTGCTTTCTCCATAGCCTTCCATGGTGCTCTCTAATATATGTGCTTACCCTTCTAACAGAATTTGCCCTTCTTTATTGCCAGTGGGATCTCATGAGCAGAAAAGGTAAGTACAGGCAGCTTGGATGCTCTACAGGGCAGATATCTGCAGCCCTCTGTGGGGTTGTTGGGTCAAAAGAGGTACCCTGTGGTAGCAAAATATTGCCAGGCTCTGCACTAATGCATCCGAGCCAAAATTCTTTACTATCTCTTAAACCTTACTCTACTCCTAGAGACTCTCACTGGGTACATACATCTACACATGTAACTAGTGCAGCTGAATACATTCTTGTGCAGTTCGTGCCAGAGTGTATTGCTCCTGGGTGTAGCATTCACATGTGTGCCCAGGACTACAGCACGTTGAGCCAGAGAAGCACAACCTCTGCTGTCAAGGAGTCTGGGAGGGTCAGCCTGCTAACTCAGACTTGCTCTGCCCTGGCTCAACATGCTGTGGAGGGGCTGTCTGGGGCACAAGGCTGCTACAGTGTGGGACTAGCTGGCAGGCAGCCCTGCACTTTAGCACCCTCATACCCCAGCCACCCCTACTCACCATCTACATGTGCATTGCAGCACACTAAATAACTCAGCTATAGGACAGTACTTGTGTGGAGCAGTAAGCTTGTGGCAGAGTTAATTAGCTTACTCCAACCTAGTATCTTTTTATGTGTAGATGGCAACACTTGACTGTGGAACTAATTATCAACCTCACAGTAAAGTGCATGTGCAGATGCCCCCACAATTTCGTATCCCCTTTCAAACCTTTATAATTTCTTGGCCTCCATGATAACCTGTTTATTATTATTATTTAAAATCATAATGCAGTGGTATCCATAGACCAGTGAATCTGGGGCCCTATTGCACTGAGTACTGTACAAAGTGAAAGATAGGTCTCAAAGACTTCATAGCCTAAATCTCATGCCTTTTTGTGTTTGTATAAGGGAAGCATTTCTTTTTATCAGCACTTGCCATTTTTTAAATTGTAATTCTATTGAATATGCACTTGTTCTTCTGACAGCAAAAAATAGATTCTTGTCTGTGCTATAGCAAACCTAGGTTAGGCATCTGTCTACTCCATGAAATCCAGTTTGTATCCACAAAGCTGAATTTCCACTCACCCAAAAAATGCTATTTATAAATATAGGACATAAAAGATCAAGAGCAGTAAACATCCCTCCCAGCAATCCCCCTTGGTAGATGCTTGTTTGAAAAAAAAAATCCTTAGAAATTTCATTTCCATTCTACTACAAAAAGATTTGTTCCTGTATCAGCTAAAACTATACCAAGTATTACAGCTCCAAATGGAGGAACAGTATGTATGAAAAGAGTTCAGGAAGACCAAAAGTCTGCAGGCTTTTAGTCTTTGCCATATCAAGATAAGATAAAATAGAGAGATGTGCTATAGAATACTAATAGTAATAATTGTAAATATGAAAGGCAATATTCAGATTTATGGTTTATCCAAGAAACAAGTGCTAAAATGAATGTGTAAATGTGTGAGCTGTTGTTGAAATATTATTCAATTAATGTAATCAATATAAAGAAGGAAATGGAAACACTTAAAAAATCATTATTCAGAGCCTACATATACAAAATGAGCTTTACAAGAAATCTTACTCATCCAATATCTCCAATCCATCTGAAGAACTACAACGTAGTGCTATCATTCACTTTATTACAACTACAGGGATCAATTAACACAATGTCATAAGAGGCAATCCTGCCCTTCTCCGGTTGAAATTCAAAATTAGTAATTGATTTATGCACAGTAGATGGCAAAAAATCTTCAGTAGATTGGAAGTGCTAGTTTGTCAAAAAGAAGCTGTACCCTAATCTGCCTAATGGCCCTTATAGCTCTAGCAGGTAATTAAAAGGCTTCCCTCTTTGGCAATTAGCCAAAAAGAAAGCCGTCAACACATTCCACCCGCACAGCAAGGACTCAGGCTCATGGTCTCAGGGAATTACAATGATAACACTGTGCACTCCTTCTCTCCAAGGATGTTAAGGAAATTAATAAACATTAATTAATTAGACCTTTCAAGAACCCTGTCAAATAACAATACTCTCTATAATGAGGAAAAACAAAACATGCTCCCTCTATTTTCAAAATGCCTAAATTTTCAAAAGTTGGCATTCGTTTTGGGTGCCAAAACTTCGGAATGTATATCTAATGATTTCAGATTAGTTGACTGCCCTTTACTGTCACTGAAGGTAAATGAAGTTATTGATGCTCAGCACCTCTAAAAAATAGAAGTCCTGGATGTGTCAACCAGGAGACGCACACAATATTTGAACTATACAAAAGGCATGTTTTGGTTGGTTATTTTATTAAATAAAAAGTTTAGTATAGGGTTTCTTGGTTTCAGCTTTCTCCTTCCGATACAGAAATCTCAAGTGCTGAAGAAGATGCCTTAGCCACAAGAAGAAAAATGTGTTTATACTGAGCCTGAAATTCAGCTTTTATAACTTTGATCTTGATTTAATTTAATGTACTATTTTCTTCTACTATATACTGTTTTACTATATACTATTTATAGACTATTTTCTTCTACTTTTCTTCAGGCTGTGTTTTAGAGAATTTATACATAAGTATGTATTTGTGGTTTATATAACACATATTAGAAGTCTTTAATTGCAAGCAAGTTTTAAATGTATTACAATGGTAGATTGTACATTTGGGTAACAGAGAAACAACTCAAGAGGGCTTGTCTACATGTACAAATGCTCTAGGGTGGGTTTATTCTAATCTACTTCTGCCCCTGCTGGCCCTGCTTTAGCCCCCTGCAGCAGCCTGAGGGAGCCTGGAGCTGCCTGCTGCTGAAGCGGGCTCCTGTGGTAGGGAGTATAGCCCAGTAGTAGGGAGTTCCCAGCCCCCCTGCTCTACGATCATGATTTTGGGGACAAAGCTGGGAAATTTTTATCTCCTAATCCAAGCTCTGCAGTTGAAGGGCCCAAAATAGGAGAGTAGAATCTCCCAGTCCCTACTCCCTGATTGCAGTTGTGAAGCTGGGAGCTCCCTGCTGCTGAGGAAGCGGGACATTGTCTCCACATGGGCTATGTTGGCAGAGGCTGCCCACAGCAGCAGGCAGCTCCCACAGGCAATCTCCCATGCCCTGCTGCCTGGCTGACAGGGAGCACAGTTGCTCCTGGTTGGCTGTCTGCATCTGCTGTACTGCATGGTAAGTAATCAGAAGCAAATTTCCTACTTTTATCAGCAGGTAGTAAATTTACTCGCAATTAGAGCTAATTACTGCGCAGTAAGCATCTGCACAAGTAGACAGTGACACTTACTGCACAATAATTAATTATCTCTTATCTTGAGTAAAGCATCATGTGTAGACGTGCCCAGAGAGCATCTCCTCAGACAAAGACTCTTGATATAAGATACTATGTTAATATACACAAGAAGGTTAGCTAAAGAAAACAACCAAGTAAGTTATTTTATTTCATAAGGGTTCTTATTTTAGAAGTCTACAGGGGTGTTTGGAGGAAAAAGGGAGCCCTTAAGGGATGTTTTATCAGAATAATAAACTGCTATAAAGTGGGCTTTCTTCCACCCCACTTTTGAAAGAAAAAGCCCTCTAGGCTTGACCTACTGAAAATGTGATGAAGGTTCTCTTACTGAAAGTATTTTTAAGCACCCAAAGCCTTCAAACTATGAAAAACAGTAATAGTTTGAAAATGTTTTACAGAAGACATTGGTTATTTCTCTCTAACATGTCTCCTCTCAAACTACAATTTTTGGTTGTTCCTTAACTTGGGATGAGAGGTCTTTCTTAAGATATATAATTGCATGTTATACTTTTTATAACAAAGGTATGAAGAAATTTTGTGTGAAGCTTGTATAAGGTATAACCTTTGCATAACATTTTCCTGATAACTTTGTGAATGTGAATTTAAGTGTAAAATTATTATTATTAATTGGAGAATTAATTATCTTGCAAAGTTTTGGTAACTTTCCAAAGCAACCTGATAAACTTGTTACCAACCACAGAAAAGTCAAGAGCTATAACTGTTAATTTTCTTAAAAAGAAAGGGGAATTATATCTCCTTAATATATAATATTTAATTTTAGTGAAAACTAACAATAACAATATTTAATAAAATGAAAACTAATTTTAAAGACACTCTAAGAATTGAGCATCAGAAGAAGAAAATTAAATTGTTGTATATACTTTAGGCAGACTATATATTCATCAATTGAAAAGGTAACTTCAATCAACTCATTAATGCTAATTAAACTAATTAAGGTGATTTCAATTACAGACAAGCTTGGAATAGGTCTGTTTTTCTCTTTCATGAAATACAGAATGAGGAGGTTATAAAAACTATCTGAACTGACCATGCAATTTTCTCTCTCTTTCTCTTTCTCTTTGTTCCCATCTTCAGTTTTGCAGTGCTTATCCTTTTCCTTTCTGCTAGCAAACAGCTATCAGAAAACTATGAAAAGAACAGAGTACAAAAGGTACAGCACAAATTCAAGAAACAACAGCCTTCCATTTCACATGATAGCATCAGTGGGCCTTTCACATACACTGGTGAGACAGAAGTGCAAGGCAGTACCAAAGAAATAGAACCTTGACAGGAAACCATCAACTCTATTTCAATGGGCTGTTGAAATGCTCTTGAAATTTAAGGTAGTAGGAGATTGTTTTTGCTTAAGTATTTCTGGTAATTGAATATAAGCTAACACTTGGTGAATAGAAGGAAATAGTAGGATTTAATTCAAATTTAAAGATTTTTGATGTTGCATTGATTTCCCTGTCTTAGCACAACTCCTCAAATAGTAATTTACTTACTTTTATTTTGCTTTTAAAATTGCTTCCATTTGCCCATTTATAAATAATCTATGATGTAACAAACAAGATTGGAACATAGAATCATTCCTTCCCAGCAGTGATTTTATCTGACTTATAAAGTAATTTTTGAAGAATGAGTATGAGGAGGAAGTCCTCTATTTGGTTTTAACTTCAGTAAATACCTTCAGTAAGTACCAAAGACTATACCTTGTCCTTGCTCTCCTCAAGTTTCTCTTCTACAAGCCTCCTGATTAGGTAATTTCATGTACAAGGACCACACATATAATTTAAGTATTTTACCCTGATAAAGTCCACAGAAAATGGTCCAGTCCCTTTCTCTGCTTCAGTGTACAAGTAAAGTGTCATGACACAGCACTGACTTTGGACATGAACTATAAAGCTACCTCCTTTTTATAATTAATTTATTTATAGATATATTTTAATCTGAACAAATGCACACACATAAGCAAAATCAAGTCAAAAGAAAGAAGAAATCGTTCAGGGCAGCAAACATCAATTCTTGCATAATAAAGATAAAACAAATGGAGGAGTTCAAACACAATACCTAGGGTGGGTGCAGTTGACTAAACCTCATTATTTAAAATGAAAAAGAAGCAGGGAGAAAGTGAGCCTAAGAGAACAGAGTTATGGAACTTGAAGGTCCTTGAATAGGTGCTATGCATTTTCTGTTTTTAGACACCATTTGCACAAGTATTAGAAGGAATTGGTTCAGTAATAATGTGGTAAAAATTGTCCACAAGAAATATTCTAGATGACTTTCAATTATCTCTTCTTACATGTTTTTGAATTATCAGTAACATTGCCTCAACAATATAAGCATATCATTATTTTAATTGTGATAATTTTTAATAGTAATACTACCATAGTACTGTAGTACAGGGCAGTATAACATGTGGCCAACAAGGGATGAAACTGTTTCTCCCAGGCTCCCATCCATCTGCTGCTCCCCACTCCCCCTACATACCTCCTGCTGCAGCAGCAGCAAGGGGTCCAGGCTTCCCCTGCCTTTTTCCAGCTTTCACTGCCTTGCCATGCCCCAGGAGGCAGGATAGAGAAACCCATGAAACCAAAGAAGCCCATAGCATGGTGCAGCAGGGAAGCCTATGACAGCGATCTTAGTGGGAGCTGTCAGCTTGTGCTGTGATGGGAGGGAGGGGATTGCCTGCTCATGCAGTGAAGAACCCAGACACTTCCTGTTCCTGAGCAGGGGTTTCTACGGGGGAAGTGGAGGGTGATCCGACTGACTGGCCACTCCAGTAACAAAAAGTGGCCAGAGGATTAGGCCCTGCTGGAAGCTTTAGGCCAATATTATCTTCTCTGGCTGGTTATCTGTGGGGTGGTAGGTCTGGATGAATGGATGTGTTGGTCAGGCTGAGCTCTAAGGCAGTGGCCTGATAGTTTGCCATCTTATAGAGACTTTTACTCACAGCATGTGCCTTTGAAGCTGTGATTTTATTGTCCCTTACTGTTTCACCTTTTAATTTAGACTCATAAGGTTAGAAGGGACTCTAAGGGTCATCTAGTCCAAACTCCTGTGTGGCAGTCCACCTTTGGTGCCTACCACTTTAAGACATGAGGGCAGGCAGCCATCAGGTGCATGCCAGCCCTGATGAGGTTGCCATTTTAGGCCCAAGCCAACCTGGATAGTCACCACCACCTGAGCTCCTACTCAGAACACTGTGGAGGCAAGGGAAGGAACTATAGGGATGGCAGGAGGCTCCTGGTCCTGAGTATGACTTGATATTGCACCCTGCTGGGGAAGAATGGCCTGGTGCAGGTACCCATGGTGGGGTAGCTTCCCCAGAAATGCCACGCCAGTTGCCTCCCTGGTGAAAGGCAGGCAAGAGTACCTTATAACCCTAGCCTCCATTCCTCAGTGGGTAATTGTGAGTGAGAACACACAGTGTGGAGGGGCCAGGCCCATCTATAGAGGCACCTGAGCCCCATGGGGGCAATGTATGACCCCAGAGACCCCAGACAGAGAGAGGAGGCAGTAGTATGCCCCCAGAGAGGGGGCAATAGAATAGGTGTGTACTGTACAGAGTAGGATGCACAGTGGTGGCCTGGAGGCCTGTGCATTCAGGGTGCTAAGTAGGACTAAAGTAAGGGCCTGAAGAACAGCACATGGGCCAACCCCCATAAGAATGTACATGTGTAAAGTTGCCTGGTGAGGGGCTTGGGGCAGAGTCAGATCAGTGTTTGGTGAACTGGCTCATCACTGTTAAGATGAGGGTCACCAGAGGGCCTGAAACACTCCAAGGAGTTGTGAGTAGGCAAGCCTGATGGCATATGCAGTCACTCTAGGAAGCAAGTGTAAGGAGGGAGTGACCCAGTGAGGGGCAGCACAGAAGAAGCCCCAGTGAGAGGGGAGAAGTATGAATGAGGCCCAGAACAGGGCAGTGTGGGAGAGACCCAACAGTGGACTGAGTTTGGCCCGGCCTTAAGTTGGAGTGTAATTATAATCTGCCTCCCATCTGTGAAGGTTGGAGCCATGCCTATAGTGCCCCCTGGCATCAAGGCATTAAAATGGACAGACTCATGCTTATTACATTAAGTCATGGCAGGCAAGACTGGGCAGACTGCCCTAGACAGATAGGCGGGCCAACCTCAGCAAGGCCCTCTGTCACACCCTGCATGAATACAGGATGCACTATCCCTATACCATAGCTGTCAAATGCTTATCCAACCTCTTTTTGAATAATCTCCATTAAAGAGATTCCATAACTTCCTGGGCAGTTTTACTTAATACTTACTACTGTTCTGACAGTAAAAAAAAGATTCCTCACTCCCATACCAAGATCTCAGCTAAATCTGCTTCACTGTAAGTTTAACCCAATGTTTTTAGAAAAGACTACATTGAGCAGAGAAGCATTACATTGAGGGAAATAGAGGGAAGCAGCCAACAAATATTGGTAGCTAAAAAAGGGGACTCTCAGTGTTTCATTTATATATATGTATATTATTGTGAGGGGGGAAAAGTCTCCCTTTTTTCACTAGAAAATTTTAAATAATGAAATTTCTTTTAAATATTTTTTTTAGCTATCCACAAGAGAATCCTATTTATTTATTCTTCTCCTGCAGGGACCCTAAAATTTAATATAACTAAATCTGAAAGAAAAATTCTGATTGGACATTTTAAAAATATTTCCTTTTTAATTCATCATGATTAAACCTTAATCCCAAGGCTTCTGTTATTCTGGGGTGAATTTTCTATCATTCTTATAACAAATATTCCTGCTGGTAAATTAATATATACAATTGAGTTTTGGTATTAAAATCATACAACCCCAAAAAGCTTCATCAGAGAAATTCCCAATCAGTTCTAAATCTGACACCATATCAGGGATTTAAAAGTTCAGCATTATATGCACCCACTTTTCTGTTGTTGACCTAAATTAGTAGAATTGGTGCTCTTGTTCTAAACTAGTAATTGCCATCAGTGAAGATGCTTTCACAGTGCAGAAATTGGCTCTGCACAAGGCCCCTGCATAGATGCATACAAAAAGTGGAAGCATGATGGAAGTGATAGTTTACCTGATGCCATGGCTTGGTTTTTCTAGCTGGGTGAGCACATTATGTGATGTGGGCATAACTCCATCTACTAAGTTTATGGATGGACGTAGTCTTAAGGGGAAGCTGGTGGGTTATGTAGATTTAAATGTTAGTGGAAGGAATTCTGATTTTTGCTTGCCTTTAGGTATTAGTGATTTCATCCACTATTGCAGGGAAAATGTAAAAGTTGTAACTGAGATTATAGTAAATCACCTATTAAATTATTTGGTTTGTTAATGATTTGCTTTATACAATATCAACCTCTGTAATAAGCACATAAATCCACCGTTCCTAAATCAAGATTCTTATACAATTTGCAAAATGGCTGATGAGAAATAGGTTTGGTGTTGTGTATGGGGTTTTTTATAAACTGAATGTGCTATTGTGAGCTCTCATTATGATTTTATTGTCATGTTTAGTAATAATGTTGTTCAAAATTATATATATGGTACTTCAGGGGATTCTGTTAATTAGTATTTCTCAGAAAGTACACTAGCTGCAATTTAATTACATTTTTTCTGGGTCCATTTCTTTGACAAAGGACCTAATTTTGTTCCCATATGGTTCATAGGATGGTAACTCAATTTAAAACTTTGTTTTCCCTTAATTTTCCACCACAGGATAAAGAAAAAAAATAATTACCTCAGAAAATGTTTTAATTCCATATCTGATAACAAGAATTTTCCTGTTCCTCTCCAAAAAGATATTCCCCTTGAAATGATGTATATAGTCCTTTATGAACTAGGATGTGCTTGGAGCTGGATTTTCTTTATTTTATTGAACAGTATGATGAAATTAAAAAAAAAAATTAGTACTGAAAGCCATTATATATATTATATGGGTAATCAGAATCTACAATTTATACCAAGTGCTTTCTCCAACATCTTCAGTCCCATTTATTATGCTGCTAAAACTGATTGCAAGTCATATCTATTTATCATTTGTACAATGAGTCTTAAGCACAGTTTGAACAAGGCATATACATATGACCATATATTAAAATATCTTTTAAAATGTTATTGTATATACCGTATCTGTGTTCAACTCTGCTATAAATGGAAGGTTTTATTTTTGTTTTTTTATTACTGTTGTTAAAGTAGGAATATTCTTGGAAAAGCTAACAGCAAACACACAAATTCTAAAAATTCAGTTTAAAAAGTTGGTAAAGACAGCACTGCAATGTAATTAGACATATATATTTACTGTTTTAATTGACATTTTAAAAATATTTTAAACATTAATATTTTAAAACATTTTAGGCTCCAGCACAAGACAGGTTCTTAGCTCTAAGCATAGGGGCAGTCACATTATCACCAGCTGGGTTCTTCCCATGCTTACTTGCTTTGCTAAATAAAGGGCCTAAAGAAATAAAACTGGTAAACAAAAAAAATTGAGGGGATGCTATATTGTGGTTAGAGGAGGGAACAGGGAGACAGTTTTTAGGGTTCTGTTTGAAAGAACATTACTGATTTTGTGTGGGCCACATCCCATCATCCCTTCTCATACTGGACATATCTACAAGTGCATTTACTGTGCAGTAAGTTACTGCTCAGTAAGCGGTTTTTGAGCTGGTGTCTACATGTGCAGGTGTTACAGCACAGTAACTCTGTATTTGGATCAACTTGCAAGTAAAGTTAGTCCCAAGTCAGCCCACACACACACACAGTGTTACTGTACAGTAATTAATTGGGCATAAATTTGCTACCTGTATCATGACCAAGTTAATATAAGACACCGTAGTTACTATGCAGTCCAGATGTGCATATGTGGATGCATGCCCATACAGCACAGTAATTTTTGGTTACTGCACAGTAACCTAAATTACTGTGCAGTAAGTGTGCACATGTAGATGCACCCACTGAGTAGTAATTTTATCAGAGACGGAGTACAGTGATATTTATTCTGATTTCTAGAGCCTGCTGTAGAATCTCTCATGCCTCCTTGGGGTGCCAAAAAATTCTTGCCGTGTCCTAAGACATCAGAAAGAAATATTTTGAAAATGAAGAAGCCTGGCTATTGATACAGGATATAGCAAAGATTATACCTTATGCATGTTCTATTATATCACCATTGAACATCAGAAACATTTCATTATAAATATATTGGTGTTATCTCCTCTACCTACCTTGGCATTCAGTTACAAAGTTTCTTGACTTTATTCCATAATTTTGCCCCTGTGAAGGGGCAAAAAAATGCCCCTTATGCAGACAATTCTATATGGGGACCATTTCCTTTCAGTATACACTGCCATAGAAGAGTAAAAAGTAGCCATTAATGTTGAAAAAAATTACATTGCATTTCATTTAATACTTGAGTAAAACTTATATTAATATATACTTTCCCTCTCTTACAACCTTTTGAGCCTTTTATATTCCATTAAGTCTTCTATTAAATGTGACCTCTCAGCTTTATTTAGGGCTTTTCTTCCATCTTTAATAGCTGTATTACATTTTTATTCCACCAAGTAACAGGGATTTTATTACCTTTGTAAGCAGATGGCTTAAGAATATTTTCATTAGCCCCTCTTTCAACTGCATTCATTACATTAGTATTAAATGATCAATATTATTATTTGTATAAATCTTCCTGAACTGTCTTGCTACAAACCTATTTATTTAGTTCCCTGCTAACCTCACAAAATTCCATCTTAGACTGCAAGCTAAGTCTATCTATTCACAGTTGTTTTGAATGGTTTAGTTAACTGGAGTGTAATTGAGCATCACATCTTACAAGCATATGACTTCTTAACACAATACACCTGGTTCTCAGTTCCCCATTTCCCATAGCTAGGAGAGGAAAAAAAGTAAGGTTTGAGGGGTACAATGACACCCCAGCTGTCTTCTGGGAATGTTCAGGTCTCTGTCTAGTACCAGGTATAAGTGCCTGAGTGAGAGACTCTCTGACTTCCCTGATGATTTAACTTCATTGATCACTGGGGGAGCTTCAAGAAAGGTATTCATGAGGCATACAAAGAATTTTTAGGCTTCTCCACAAAGAAATGTCAGTACTGGTTCAGTGAGAATATTTGGGAAATTTAAAATCACATTTACAATCAAATAAGTACCTTCAAAATTTGGCAGGGTGACATCAACTGCAAACACAAGTAAGACACTATCTCCACATTAAAGCTGAGACCCAGGGAGAGAACTGAGAGTAAAAGAACAAGTGGTGAGGGAATAAAGTAAAATAGATTTAAAAGTTTACTCACTGACATGACTTGCACAACCAAAACTTTGTGGGCCAAGCACACAAGGAGCCAACCCACTGAAATACAGGATGGAACAACACTTTTAAAGACAACTATACCATTAAGCATGATGGGAGGAGCATATTCAAGAGCTCCTGAACTGAGATTAAGTGTCATGCACACACACCTCTCATTTTATCTACACATGGCCTTTGTCTTTGTTATTTTAAAGTGGGCTAAAAGCTTTTGCACTGCTTTAATAGTGTCGGTGTTTGCACACCTTGGTGGTGCATTGTGCATTAATTCCAACCTCTGTAGGAAATTCAGTGGCTTAATGCACCTTAAATGACTTTGGGCGCAGCAAACTAAAACCCCTTCGAGGAGTTTAGGTTGTTGCCTCTATACCTGTGGAGCGAAGCACCAGGCTCTGTGCAGCTCCACAGCTCTGCAGGAAGCCCTGCAGGCAGCATGACAATAGCCCAGGAAAGCAGCTCCACCCAAGAAAAGCAGCGAGCCTGATCTTTTTTCCACCCCCACCCTGGAGCCTGCCTGCCTACCTGAGCTGTGCAGGGGCCTCATGCTTCCCTTTGAAACTGTGGTTCCCCCCAGGACTGCCCTAGCCAGGTGCCTACAGGTGGGTGCCACCTGTGTGGGGCCACAGTTGCCAGAGAGGGAAGCACTAGTCCCAGGGACCACTCTGCCTGCAGGCAGCTCATCCTCCCCTCCCCGCCAGCGAGACAGGTAAGTCAGTGGGGTGTGTGCATGACACAGGGAGTTAATCAGCCGTAAATTGAAGCGGTGTTTTTTAAAAACCACCGCTTCACTTTAGGGCCCCCTAAAGTAAGTGCATCTATACACACCTAAAACTATTGAGGCCATTCTACAGTGCCTCATTAAGGTGCAGCTTGTAGCTCCACCAACTTATCAAAAAGCCTTGAAATTTAACAAGCAGATAAAGAACAAGAAACATATGGTCCCAATGGAATACTAGCTGAAATTTATAAGCAGAAGGAAAAAGGCAGCAATTACACATTGTAAGTCTGAAAATCTGGAAACATGAACAGATTCTGAATGACTTGAAAGATGGCAGAATCTTTACCAGATTTAGGAAGGGAAATAGATCAGATGGCAGCAATTATCAAAGTTTTATCAGCACTTTTATTGCTGAGGCGTTCCAGTATGGTTTCAGACCACTTACAGTATAATAGATAGGATCTTTGTTGCAGAAAAAATGTCGTAAGCAATACCAAAATCCTTACTTGGCCTTGGTTGATTCACTAAGGCCTGACTAAGGCCTCTGATCCAAATCAACAGAGAGGCTCTGTGGAACATCCTAATAACATCCTGATCTGGATCTGGTCCTGGCCAAGGGGGAGGACCTGGTGAGTGATCTGTGGATCGAGGGGAAGCTTGGTGACAGTGACCATGAATTACATGGTCACATCCTTGGTTCACCAAAGAGCAGGAAACCCCCTCAGTAAAACAGAACTCCTTAACTCTAGGGAGGCTGACTGCTGCAAACTGGCCACTCAGGCAATCAGAGGCCATACCCACCTCCCCAAAGGGGGTACATAAGGAATGGTCATCGCTTAAAAACATAATCCTTGAAGCACAGGGCAAAGCCATCCCTTCCTGAAAGAAATGCAGTCAACGGGCAAGGAAGCCCCCATGGCTGAATAAGGAACTGTTGGACCTCATTAAGCTCAAAAGAGTAGCCTACACCTGCTGGAAAACAGGAAGCATTACCAAAGAGGGTTACTCTGCATTCACCTGCTCCCGCAGAGAACAGTCGAGAAAAGGCAAAGCCCCAAATCGAACTTGGGCTAGCTACAGGGATCCAGGACAACAAAAAGTCCTTCTTCAGATATGTGGAAAGTAGAAAAAAGACCAAAGATAGTATTAGGGCCCTAAGAGATCCAATGGGGCAAAAAAATCAGATGCCCAAGAAAAGGCCAATCTCCTAAATGACTTTTTTGCATCGGTTTTTCACCCTCCCATGAAGATCACTATGTCTGGAACAGCACAAACCAATTTGGGAGTGGGTGACAAGTGCCCTGGGGTTAATTAGGACCACCTAGTATCAGGGTGGAAGCAAGCGAATAAAGCCTGCTGGTAAGGATACAGTCAACTTCTCTTCCAGTGTGCCAGTTTTAATCCCAGTCCTGATAACTTTCCCTTTCTCATTTTAACCCCCATTCATATCCCTTGTTTTGGAAATATTTGAACCTTGATTCCCCCTTGCATAGTCACTGAGCACCTTAGGCTCCCCAAGCACATGGATACACAGCACACAAGTCAGGAACTCATCTGTGTGTAGGTGGGTGGTGTGCATCAACTGACAAATTCTCTCTTTGTGTGCGTGATATATGAATTAGTGATCCATGTAAGTGTACTGAGTGTGTGGGTATTGACAACTGATTTTTGTTTAATTTTCAGTGTGTATAGTGTGTATGTGCTTGAGTTGGTGATAGGTGTGCATGTGCTTAGACTGGTAATCTTGGATGCATATGTGCCTGAGTTGGTAGTGTATGTATGCACCCACTTGAATTTTGGGTTTGTATATGTGCAATTGTGTCACACCCTCCCATCTAACAGTGCAATTTTGAGATCCTGAGAGTTGGGCTGGCCCCACAGGACAACAGAAGTTCTTGCCTGACCAACCTCATCTCCTTCTATGACCAGGTAGCATATGCCCTGGACAAGGGAGATGATGTAGACATTATATATCCGGACTTCAAGAAGGCCTTTGACATAGTTCACCATGATGTCCTTCTGGTTAAGCTGGGGAACTGTGGCCTTGAACATCTTATGGTCTGATGGCTAAGCAACTGGCTACAGGGTCAGACTCAAAAAGTAATAGCTGAAGGGAGCAAACCAACGTGGCGCAGGGTCACCAATGGAGTCCCTCAGGGCTCAGAAGTCAGGCCAGTACTCTTTAACATTTTCATCAATGATCTAGATTCAGGAGTCGGATGTGAACTGGCCAAGTTCACAGATAATACCAAATTATGGGGGAGGGCCATCACCACGCAGGACAGGCTGGGAATACATGCTAACTGGACACGCTCTCAAGGTTGGCCAACCAAAACCAGATAGCCTTCAATGCAGAAAAGTGCAAGGTGCTGTGCCTCAGTAGGAAGAACCCCCAACATACTTACATGCTCAGCCATGATACGTTCACTAGCACTATGACCAGAAAGGGACCTGGGGGTCTTGACTTATCACAAGATGAATATGAGCCAATGTGATATGGTGGTGGGCAAATCTAACCAAACCCTGGCATGCATCTACTGATACATCTTAAGCAAAACCAGGGAAATTGTCCTCCCAATTTACCCGGCTCTGGTGAGACCTCAGCTGGAGTACTGCATCCAGTATATCCCTCCCCCCTCCCGCACACACACACACACTTCAGGAAGGATGTAGAGAAGCTTGAGAGAGTCCCAAGGAGAGTCACTCATATGATCCA
The DNA here is from genome assembly GCF_001723895.1 of Crocodylus porosus. Taxonomy (NCBI): domain Eukaryota; kingdom Metazoa; phylum Chordata; order Crocodylia; family Crocodylidae; genus Crocodylus; species Crocodylus porosus. The sequence goes on from NW_017728886.1 coordinate 136,242,287, forward strand.
AGGCCTGGAGGGAAGGCCATATGAGGAGAGGCTGAGGGACTTGTGACCCTTCAGTCTGGAGAAAAGAAGGTTCAGGGGGGACTTGGTGGCAGCCTACAACTTCATAAGAGGAATATATTAGGACCTGGGAGGACAGCTGTTCACCAGAGCTCCCCAAGGGATAAAAAGCTCTAATGGCCATAAACTCCAGGAAGGCCAATTTAGACTGGATATAAGAAAAAAGTTCTTTATGGTGCGTGTGTCCTGGTCTGGAACAAACTCCCCCCAGAGGTGGTGCAAGTGTTGCCAAGTAGGGTTAGGACAACTCTCAACATCTCAAAATTGCGCTGTTAGATGGGAGGGTGTGACACAATTATTCCCCCCCACAAGATTACCAGCTTACACGCATGCATACCTATTGCCAATTCAAGCACATACAAGATCTAATGATAATTACATGAAATCATACACAATACACACATCCATACACATATACAGACGCAGGTTAAACACCGACTCATGTGACAGTGTGTGTGTGTGTTTGTGCCTGTGGTACCCATGCTTAGTAACTAAATAGCAAGTAGCACAGATCAGGGGAAAAGGCAGTGGGGATAAGGCCATAGCAGTGGCAGAGATCAGGGGAAAAGGCAGTGGAGATAAGGCAATAGCAAAGAAAAAGGGGTTTGCAGGCAGAGAGGAGCTCAGGATGGCTGGAGCCACAGGAGCATGGGACAGGTGTTGGAGGTGGCAGTGAGCCAGAAGCAAGAGAGGGAGAAATGAGACAGAAGTTAGAGGGGCGAGGAGCAGAGATTGGAGCACGACCAGAACTGAAGTAAATCAAAATGCAACTCAGGGTTCCAAACAACATTTTATTAAATGAACACTGTACTGTACAACTTGATTTGTACACGCACACAAACACAAGCACTCCCACACACACTCACACAATGGTAGCAGGAGAAAGAGACTCAGTGAAAGGGTTGGAGTCCAGGTAGGGAAGAGAAACAGAGTCCAAGTCCTTGGTTGAAGAGGGGGTGGGGGTGATAACTACCTATCTTGGACTGAGAGTTGGTCCTCGATAGCAAGTCAGGGTCTTCTCCAGCAAGGTGTTCTCTGAGGGGGGAGGTGGGGGCCACCAGCAGGACCTCTGGGTGGATAGATGGTATGGCACAGTACTAGTCCAGATGGAGAGGGTGTCCCAAGGAGTCAGCCTTCACTACCCTTTTTTATGGGGCAAACTACCTATGATCTCCTAAGGGTAGGACATATCCAGGCAAGGTCATCCCTATTCCAGAGGTTCCAGATGCTCATACTGAGCATGTACAACCTTGGTACAATGATGGGTTGCCTCATCTTTTGTTTCTTGAATGCTAAGGGTGGTTCAAATGACTGGGTCATTGGTCCAGGTATTGGGTTTTTCAGTGGGGTAGGTGGTCCTACTAATATTATGTTTCACTCATTTATTCACTGTTCTGCTTCAGGCATTCAAGGAAAACCAATTTACATGGGAGAGGTTACAGACTTAAATGTGAGCCATAACTGCAACTTACTTACACAACAGGGCACGGGGACAACATGGGAACAATATGGGAATCTGACACACAAAATGGATACTTGACATCACTCATGCCAACCCACATTTCAGGCCTAAATCATACAATGTTAATATGAAACAATAAAAATCAATGCACAAATAATAGAAATACAATATAAAAGAGTAAAAAGCCATACAAACGTAACAGAACACTATTTACAATATAAAAAAGGGGCTTATTACAATAATAGCATACAAGAACTTAGCTTACCTAGTACTACTTGTAATCACTTATAAGGGATAGAGAGGGCAGAGAGAAAGTCAGAAATGGTTAAGAGAAGTAGAGGGAATATATTTTTAAATTTAAAAACAAAAAAAGAAAAAAGACTGGAACTTTTGCTACACAAACACCTAATCTGGACTCCTTCAAAAAACTGCTGGATTTATCTCTTGCTGGGGTCACTTTATCTCAGCTGACTTCCTGCCTATGGTGGGGGCACTGGACCCAATGATTTCTTGAGGTCCCTTCTCGCCCCTAATGTCTATGAACTATTTGGATGCCTGACTTTTTTTTTTTTACCATTATCAGATCTTTTGATGACATTGTGACAGCAACTATCCTCAGCAATGGTTCAGAAATGTACACCTTCACTCTTAGAACTGGAGTCAAGCAAAGACATAGGATTGCACCAACCACTTCCCATCTTTATCACAGTTATTCTGTATCACCCTGCTGCAGGACTTCCATCTGGACTCTATATCCAGGATCACATGGATGGACATCTCTTTAACATCAACCAGTTACATTCTAAATCTAAAATACCAAGATAACTGATTTTCAAAACTGAACTGCTCCATGTTACTCTTAAATGCTTCTGTTCATTGTCTGAAATGCTTGGACTCACTATCAGCTTAAGAAAAAAAAAAAACAAGCTCAAAAAACTTCACAACCTATCCCAAACCAACCAGATGCTCCCCAACATATTACAATTAGAGGGCGATCTTTGGAAAATACTGAACATTTTCCCTACCTGGGTAGTCCCATTCCCCAAAAAGTAAGCACAGACAATGATACTCAACACAGGATAACATCTGCTCATGTTGCTTTTGAACTTCTCCAAAATCATGTATTCAGTGATCACGACATCAAGACCCAAACCATACTTCCCATCCACCAAGGTCTCATCATCCCCTCCCTGCTGTATAGGTGTGAAGTTTGAACAACATATTAGAAACACCTGAATAATTTGGAACAGTGCCATCAGTGATGGGTTCAGAAAATCCTCCATATCATCAGTTGGATAAACAGAAGAATGAACAGCAACATTCTGGCTCAAGTGACTCCACTATCATTGAAGTCACATTTATACGACAGCAGCTCTTTGGGACAGGTCATATCATAAGGATGACCGGCAACCAGCACCTGAAATAGTTCCTATATTCCCAACTCAACAGCAGTCACTACTTCAGATAAAAGCAAAAGCAGAGATTCAAGGCTAATCTGAAGAAATGCAATATTAACCTCAATACTTGAGAGACTCAAATTTGAATCTTCCCCAGTGGCACAGTGATATATGACAAGGCACAACTCACCTCACTGTGGAGGTGGTTAGTAGGACTGTGCAAAGCAGCTAGTATTCACTTCTGACTCAGATTTGGCTGATTCGGGGAACAGTGATTTGATTCAGTAATTTGAATCACTGTCCCAAATTGATTCAGCCAAATCTGATTTGGAGATTCAGCCACTGCTGAACTGGCTGAATCTCTGAATCAAACAGACCCCATCTCCCACCCATACTCCCAACCCCTCCCCTCCTCCCATGGCTGCCTTGCCTGGCCCCAGGTCTTAACAAAATCCCCCCAAAAAACAAACAACAACAACAACAAAAAAGCCCTGGTCTCACTGGCTTCTGCCCCCCACTGCCCTGTGATCCACGGGAGGCTCTACTATGAGCCCCCAGAAGCCCCAAGGCTGCTGCAGTAGGTGGTGAGTAGGGGCTTTTTCTTTTTTTTCTTTTGAAGAGTCAGGAACTGGGGCCAGGTGGGGCAGCAGGCAGGGGCTGGGAATCTCCAAATCTCTCCAAATCGATTTTGAGAGCCTTGAATCAATTTGGACCTTTTATTGGTCTCCTCATTTGATTCAGATTCAGAGATTTGGCTGCTGAAATTGGGCTGATGCAGAGCTGCACTTTTTCCACGGGAGGCTCTACTATGAGCCCCCAGAAGCCCCGAGGCTGCTGCAGTAGGTGGTGAGTAGGGGCTTTTTCTTTTTTTTCTTTTGAAGAGCCAGGAACTGGGGCCAGGTGGGGCAGCAGGCAGGGGCTGGGAATCTCCAAATCTCTCCAAATTGATTTTGAGAGCCTTGAATCAATTTGGACCTTTTATTGGTCTCCTCATTTGATTCAGATTCAGAGATTTGGCTGCTGAAATTGGGCTGAATCTCCTCCAAATTGAATCAGCACCCAAAGCTTTGCACAGTCCTAGTGGATAGATGAGAAAGACAAAGGGAAAGAGCTGTGACCTGACATCACCAAAATCTACTTCTTCCTCCAGAAACTATGTATCACATCTGCAGTTGAACATGAGGATCTCATATCAGTCTCCTCAGTTATTGCTGGACTCACTGGAAAATTGTCATCCTCATATCAAGGGATTGCCAATTACAATAAATAAAGCACATAAACTCTGTGTTGACATAAAACATACAATCCCCATAGCTCCCGATAGAACTAAGAAGCAGGATACTGCTACTGCACATTGCAGTCTAGCCACTCCCTCCCAAACCAAATTCTGGGTGTGCCCCAACCAAACACATTCCCTTCATGGAGGCTTCTATAAAGACCTTACATTCAGCATACCCTGGCCTCAGAGATGTCTCCTAGTTGCACAGTTTTATTCTGGGAATGATACCCTTTCACTTCATACTTCTATAAAACAAGTTTTTAATGTAAAAAAATATATATAAAGTTCACTGTATTCACTGTGCTACTATATCTGATCATATTAGTGACATGCAACAGAACAGCTCATGTTCAAGACTTTAGGACCACAAAATATAAAAGTAAACTGATGAAAATAAATAATCCTAGCTAATTATTTTAGAAAGTAACTGGCTGTAAACAAAGGAATTTTTTCAAAGACTTAAATGGAAACTAGATAAAGCACTCATTCCCATCAATAAGTAAGTTACCCAACATACCTACAGCGGCAAGAATTTGACTTGCACCACAGCTGAAAGGGACCGAGGGGTAGTGATCGACCACTGCATGAACATGAGCCGGCAGTGTGATGCTATGGCCAGCAGGGCATACAAGACACTGGCATGCATTAAACCTTGTATCTCATGAAAAACTAAGGAAGTGATACTCTCACTGCACTCTACACTGGTGAGACCACAACTGGAGTACTGAGTCCAGTTCTGGGCACTGCACTTCAACAAGGGTAGGGGTGGGGTTGGTTGTTTAAGAGCCACCTATATGATCAGGGACTTGCAAGACAAGCCATACAAGGAGAGGCTAAGGGACTTGGGTCTCTTCTGCCTACAGAAGAGAAGATTGAGAGGGGACTTGGTAGCAGCTTACTGCTATATGAGGGAAGTACATCAAGAACTCAGTGAACAGCTTTTCACCACGGCATTCCTGGGAAAGACCAGGAGCAATGGATGCCAACTCCTAAAAGGCCATTTCAGATCAATTCCAGGAAAAACTCCTTCACAGTCAGGGTGTCCAGATTCTGGAATAAATTCCCTCCAGTGCTGGTACAGTCACCTACCCTGGAAATCTTCAGAAGGAGACTGGACAGTCATCTTGCTGGGGTCACTTGACCCCAGTTGTCTTTTCTTGCCTAGGGGGACTGGACCCAATGATCTACAAGGTCCCTTCTAGCCCCTAGCAATCTATGAATAAATAAACAGCAGGGAAGTCATACATGAAAATAACAACTCCAGACTTTGCATACATCATTAAGATTGTTCAAGGACAATTCATGGAAGTTGTTACACTGTTTAAAAGCTTCAGTGGCCATGTACAAATGTTCATTTCTAGTGGTGAAAAAAATCCCCCACTTGAAATTATTCCAGGAAAGAGAGCAGTACAGATGTTCCATCTGCTCCAGAATCTTTCCCAGACAAGGGTTTGAAGAAAGGGTGGGCTGCTCCAGTCTTTCCCTTCCCAGAGGAATTGGAGCATCAGGGACTCTGGTGTGAGAGGCAGGCAGGGAGCTCACTGTGCTGCTCCCTCCACTTGGCTCATGGTGCCTGGAGCATAAACAACCTGAGCACAACATAGTCCTTGCCTGCTCCATACAACTGTGACTCTGGCATAAGATGTAGACAGAGATGCCCTGCTGCTTCCTCCACTCAGTTCCTGGGCACTGGGAGTCAAACACAGGGAGAGGTCTTATCCTCTACCTCCTTTCACTTGCTCCCCACCCATTGCATTCAGCTGAGCACCAGGGGTAGCAATATAAAAGCTAATGGCATTTCAAGCCCGTTAGGTAAGCAGAAACAAAGGGGAGAAAGGGTGGTGAGAGCTGGCCAGACTAGAAAGTGGGCTCAAGGAAACCATCCCAAACCCAGCTCCCAGCCCTGTCAGATTTTTAGTTGCATCTCCACCCCTCCCAGCCACTCAGCTGAGTTGAAAGGTAGGGGGAATGAAAAAGGAAAGCAAACACAGAGCAGAACATGCAGTGGGGCCTAGGAGATAAGCAGAGGGAAGAGCAGAGCAAAGCCCTTGCATGTTTCTTGAACTATGGTGTAAGAAGCAGGCAGGGAGCACGTGGCATCTGTTTCTTTCCTCCCCTATCAGTCTATGGGACAGGCAGGAGCAGTTACCCTCCACATTGTCTCCAGATCAGAGTGACCTCAGTCTTGGGTGGGCATGGGAGACCTTCTCCAGGATCCATTCTTCCTGATTTCCAGGAAGAGTTAAGCTGGACAAAAGTGTTCAATTTCTACTTGGTTGTTGTCAGGTTATTTTTCTCTCTTGATGTGGTCATTATTCCCCTAGAAGAAAAACCTTGAATGCCTGTACACTTTTGGTTTCTACCAGGAGAATGGTGATTATCCCAGTAGAACCTGAATGTCTGTATATGGCCAGAGGTTACATCCTGTGAGAACCTAAACAAATTATAAATTAAAAGCAGAAGTAAGGATTAATTATCTCAATCAAAGATAAAAGGATGAGGTGAATATACATTTCTTCTAAGATGAAAAACCATTCTCAAAACACTTAACCAAGGCAAAAGCGGATGACAGAAAGCATCAAAGGTTTTGTTATGACTCTCTGCAAAGGTGATATAGGGTTACATTTATTGCCACTTTATCATCATTCTGTGTCTCAGTGGGAAGCCAGCTAATTCAACTGAAATAGGAAAATCCCAGTTTTGGTTTGCTCCCTTGAAGTACTGAAGTAATGGTTACAAGGTAACAAGGTAACAATGGAACACACACCAAGAAAACTTGGCTATACTTACCTGTCAGCCTGTAATCTTCAAAATACCTTGATGCAAACAATAGAGATTCTCTTAAGAAAACTTCACATGGACTACCAGATTAGACATCTATTGGGATTTTACTTTGGAGAAAGAATTGGTGCTGCTGACTATATAGCCATCATGATTTTATGAAAGGTTATTTCATAATAAGTTTTTAACAAAAACAATGGGAAAAAGCCTGGAATTGTAGTAGAATCTATGTTGCCTAAAATAAAGCAATGACTTGAAGTTGTCCAACTTTTGACTTTTATTGTTCTGAAGTGCAGAGAGGAACAACAGGTAGGTTTTTCAGTAACCCTCAATGGCCATCAATGAAGAAAGAGCTGTTAATGATGCTGTAACTTTTCAAGGATGCAATATTCAATGACATCTGCTTTGTCTTTCACCACATACCCCCTTGAATTACTATGAGCTACAAAGTTCAGGCCATGTAAGATTATCGAGAATTAAAGTTGTATCTCAAGGAATAATTACATTAACATAAAATCTGCTTCATCTGGATAATTATGTCCTACAGATGTCCAACACGCCATTAAAGCAAGAAAAAAACATCTTGTTTTTCATTACTTATAATTAAGACAACTCACCTGATTGCCATCAAAGTTTCCAAAGCCACTAGTTTAATTACAGTTAGCATACTTACTACAGGATTATGCATATATAAGGCCCTTATGACACTATATTGCAAAACATCCAGAAAGAAATCTCCAAAGTTTGAAACAAATGTCAGTGTTATATAAGAGGAGTCTGGCCAAATACTTTTTTGGAAATTTAAAACAAAATCATTTGATCTTTGATCCCATTCAGGATACCTACAATTTTATATATCATTTATATTTAATTTTATTTAAATATAATTTATATTTAATTCAATACACCCTTAATAAAGATCCAAGCAACAAACTCTATTTACAGACCAAATGGTGCTTTAGTAAATCTAGTCCTCCCATGGCCCCATTATCTGAACACCACACATTCATAAATGTTCTCACTCTGGCATCATACGTTTAAGATAAGATTATATTATGCCTGTCTATAGATTGGGGAGGCACAGATAAACTGAGACCGCTCTAGCATCACAGAGGCACAGCAAGAAACTAGACCCAGGTCCACAGAACCTTACAATAATTCCCTAGTCTCCAGATCATCTTTCAAAAAGGAGAAGGCCTAAGTGCATTTTGTATCATGCCTGTTGTATAGTATTTCCATGATTTTCTTCAAATTTAGAGAAAATACTTGCCTACGTGGACTTGTTGCAAGATTTTTTGTCAAGGATTAGTAATTTGACATAGTCAAATCAGACACTGAAAAAAATAGCATGGAAGTGCTAAATATATACTGTAAAATCTTTGTTATCCAGGATTTCTGGGGTAAGGGAATTGCCAGTTATGTAAAAATTCCAGTTATCTGAAATAACCCAGCAGGGGCTTTCAGATTATGTGGTGCAGAGGGAGAGAAGGGGGTGATGGCTGCATGAGGAGCATGAAGGAGGGGTGCTGACAGCGGCTGCACATGGAGCAGTGGCAGCACAGGGAAATGGGTGGCTGCTGCTGTGTGCGAGCTCTCCCTTACCCCCTACCACGGCTGGCTGGGAATTCCAGTTAATAGAATTTCCCAGTACTTAAATGCTGGATTACAAAGATTTTACTGTAACTTGCTTGATATGGGATAGATGTTGTTGACAGACCCTGAAAAGCTGTAATGGTGTTATTAAAATGGTATTTCTTTTCTTTTTTTCCCCTCAGAAATGCTCTTGACTTGATGTAATGATTAGAAATATTGCTTTAAGACATAAGCACTATGTGAAATAAAAATATTTTTCAGAGGCATCACTTTAAATTACCATTAAAATATAATTGACCCTATATTAATAATACATTACCTTTGAGTTGCTTGAGTATCTCTCAGGTAACAGTCTCCTAAATCTAAGTATAAAAGCTAGCAAAAGCATTCAACTGAGGGCATTTACATTTTTTTTGTTTTTAAATTTAGTGGTTAGAAGTGACAGAGCAAAAAAGGCCCAGGAAAACTGTGGTGACAGAGGTCAAAACAAACACACACATGAAAGAGAATAGCAATATTCCAGATGAAGAACTATATCAATGAAATTAGTGACATGCACCTGTCCTATATTTTGTAGTAGTGGTAGTATTAGTCGTTTATTTACAGCTTTTGCTAAAACAATGCTACAAAATGAACAACAACACTACATATAATAATAACATTCATATACTCCTACTTACAATATTTGAATGCTCTGTGTAGTCATGCACAGCCACTGAGCCCAGCTAGTAATCTAGTTGAACATTCTTTCTTTAAAAATTAAATAACAAACAGTATTTTAGGAATCCTTCCTAACTGCTCTAGAACATTTTCTGTAATACAATTAAACCCTTTTCAGGTTTATAATAACTTTCAAAGAATACCACCAACTTATTTTTAAAAAATACATATTAAAGCAATTTATGTACACGTATTGAGGGATTCAGAGTAATAAATTTACATATACTGTTTGCCACCAGAATAGATTCAGTGTGGATAAGGACAATATATATTTCCAAGGATCCTTGAGTGCCTCAACTGCTAGTACAGAACAACCTTCAAGAAGTACGCAAGCTTCCCATACTTCTTCAAGAATATGCCAACCCTGAAGTAAGGGTAAAAAGAAAGTATATTTTAGCTTTTTTACCTGTTTTATCCCTACTTAAGTTGAATGCATAGCTCCTCTTCATTTTAATAGGGTTGTACTTTTCATATTCATTTAGTCATTGACTTCTGAAAAAAAGTTTCCAGTTTTAATGGTCATTTTATAATGAATTATTAATTGTCCTCATAGATAGGCCACAAGTTAGCCTTCCATCAAAACAGACCACTTCCCTCCTTCCCCTACAAAAAAACCCTACTATTGAGCTCTTTCTTCTTAGCAAGCTGTTTCTAATATTTCACTGAATTATAATGAAGGATTTACGAAAAATATATCACAGTCTTATTCCAGCTGTGATCAACATTTTAGGGATTTTTTTTCAAAGGAAAAAATTACATTGAGTAATCTTTGAAGTTGTTTTGATCAATATTTCATTCTTCTTTTGCATTTGTAAACAACTAATTCTGCTGTGAATTCAGTGAACACAGTTTGAATTTCCTTTGATAACTTATGACTTGGAAAAATATCATCATAGGCAGGATTATGATCACCTTCTCAGTGGCAATTCTCTAATTTCTATTTCAGTTCAATTACTCTGGGATATAGTATTGTTAGAAAGCAGTATGTGTGCACATTAGGAGATGAATATATACCCTTGAGAGAGCAGCTGAGTGACAGGTAAAGTTGTGTCATGAATTAAATACTATTTGAGAGATTTATTAAAAACAAGTGTTAGAAGTTCTACAGGCCTCCCTCCCTCCCAAGGTATTTGCTATTAGTTTAAAGATAAGCACCGTATCTGGCCAAACCTAAACATGAGAAGGTTGTATAATATGTGCAGTTTCCTGGATCAGTTCTGAGGCTGAGAATCAGGAAACCGTAGTTACTTGCAGAACTATAAGCATGTGGGTAAAAACACTGAACTGTATAAAGCCCAAGAAAAAAAGCCATGGAAGGGTTAAAGCTGCTTAGGAATCTCAAAAATTTGTGGAATTTCTGAAGTACAATGTTGACAGAAGAACAGGAATTATCTCCTGGCGCAATAAGCTGAAGACTTCATCTTCCCATCCTTCGAATGCCTGTAGAGAAATACTGGCAGATCCCCATAACAATATTAGATAATCCTAGAATATAATGAACTAGTGCATGTTATGATTTAAACATCAAAAGGCACATCTAAACATTCATTAATGTGCCCTAGTTACTGCACATCTAGTACTTCATTAAGGAAGTATTAAACCAACTGAATGTGCAGTAACCAGGGTTACTGCGCAGTAGTGCTGGTGCACAGTTATTTTGTGATGTTTACTGTGTATTAGCCTGATAACACTGCACAGGAGAATATTAGCATGGTTTGAACTGCTCTGCTACTGTACAGTGCTATTAGGCTAATGTACAGTAAGCATCTTGTGTAGACACACCCAGAGGGTACATCCAGATGTGATATTAGCACAGCACAATAAACTCTAGTGCAGTTTGCACAGGAGTTTATTGCTCCTGGGCCCAGCATTTACACATGCACCTGGGACCACAGCACATTGAGCCAAGGCACTGCAACACTGGCTAGCATGGGGACCATAGGGTCAGCCTAGTTCTGCTCTGCCCAGCTCCAGATGCTGCAGAGGTATTGGCTGGAGTACAAGTGCTATATTTTGGGGCTAGCCAGCAGACAGGACTGCAGTGTAGCACACTTGTCTAGACTGACCGGGACTGGCTGGGGCACATGTGTTGTGGCAGAGTAAATAACTTCACAATAGGATAGCATTTGTATTGGGCAATACTAATCTATGGCAGAATTAATTATTTTTTTCTGGCCTAATAGCTCTGCATGTGTAGATGGAAGCATTTAACCATGGAGCTAATTAGGCAACTCAGTAAGTGTCTCATATAGATGCCCCCAGAATCCCTTATCTTATTCCATCAAAGAAGCAATGCTGCTTGTTTCCCCCTCCTTACCTCCATCAGTCTGCAATTAGTTGGTTATTCTATTCTATTCTGTTCCAAAGAGCCAATGCTAATATAATTATTTTTTATGGATATTTTATTTTGATTTTTTTCATAGGTAAGATCTAACCCCTGTGCTTGTTGCTACTGCACAGTAGGGTCAGGAATGAACCTATGTACCACCAGGACTGTGCAGTAGTGGCGGTTACTGACCAGTCTTTAGTACTTGCTTTACCTAAAGCAAGTACTAAATGGCTGTACAGTAACAACTATGCAGTTGGGGGCATGTGTAGATGTGCCCTACAGAGCATATGTGTATACACTTCTGTGCAAAAAGCTTATCTGAATATAACAGGCTTTCCTTTCTTGTCCTCCTCCTGAAACTGTGGGCATATCCTGCAGTTCTTAAATACACAAACTCTTACTGAAGTCAGAAGGCACTTTGCTGGAGTGAGGTATATAGGATCAGACTGTTAGACTTAATTCTACTAAAACCTGTTTCCTTATAAATGCTCCGTGGTAAATGTAAATGAAAATCTTGAAAATGCCTCAAACACTCTGGAATGCTGAATAATTATATGTTTTTTAATATATTTTCAAATAGTATCTTTTGGTGGTAAACTGTTGTTTCTTATAAATGTATAGGGTTTTATCTCTTGAGAAAATGCATAAGTAATTGTCTTTCCATTTTTCTTGACATATTACCAACCACAGAACTCAACTGAGCATATAATTGTATGGAAGCAACTTTACCATGTATCATAGCCTCAAGTTAGTACCAATATAGCCATATAGTGTATATTTGTCTTCAGTTTTGTGTGTCCTGTAAGGTCTTTGTAATTTGAAACATTTCCTGTTTGAAAGTTTGTCTTTTATTACTTATTCTGAAGACTAACTATTATGCTCCTCTTTCACTAAAGGATCATTTTCCTATTACCTTCTGTTTCACTAGCTCCTGTATTTCAAAGTGATGGCAGGGACACTTTAACTAAAACTTGTCAAATGAGCTTTAGGTAAAGTGTTCCCATGGCCACTTTGAAATGTGGGATACAGAATACACATGCTGGGGTGTTTTAATTAGAGGGACTGCCCAGGAGCTTCTCTAATTAAAATGACCCCTCCATTCTCAACACAGAGCATGTGTGTAGACACCTTGGGTACCTACAGACATGCTGGGATGCTGCTTCAGTGTGCTATACTTACAGCACATTGGAGAAGACTTGAATAATCAAGCCTGCTTGGACCATGCTAATTAGAGCACTCCAGCACCCTCCGTGTCTCATGTATTCAGTGTCCCCACATTTCAAATTGGTGGCGAGGGTGATTTAATTCAAGCTCATTGAACAAGCTTTAACTAAAGTCAACCTGCTGCCATTTTGAAGTGTGGGGTGGTGAATACACAAGACACTGCAGGCACTTTAGTCAGAGTGGTTCTTGGAGCCATCTAATTAAAGCACCCTCACTCCCAACCTTGGAGCATGTGTAAAGAAGTCCCTTAAGATGGAGAGAACCTAAACAACAGTATTCCCTAAAACATGAAAACTTACCTAAGAAGGATAAAGAACTTTGTATAAAAATAAACTTCAGAGAGAATAGGTATGATTATCAACCTAAGCTGAGAATCTTAGAGACACAAATATTAGGTTGGGAGTTGTTAGTACTGTGACTCTTACTACCTGTATATTCAAATCCTGATTCAATGAAATGAGAAAAAAAATGCCTCTGTATTTAATTTCTTATTTAACAATGATGCACATATAAGCTCACATACATACCCACCCATCACCTTTGTTAGCTTACTAAAGAGCTTTACAAAGAATGACAACCATGCATCAGAATAATAATAATAATAATAATAATAATAATAATAATAATAATAATATGTATTTTAATTAGAGAATCTGATTGTAATTTAGGCAAACTGAATTGAAGAGAACTTACATGATTTTATCAAAGAAGAAGGCAAGATCCATTTAACAGGGTAATGTGGGTGTTAGGAAACCTCTTCTATTTTCAGAAATCCCTTGGACAGCTCAAGCCACATGAGCTTTTGAAAATCACCCATTATATATCTGTCATGCCAAGACTATGCAAAGGATGAAAGATATTCCTTGCAGAAAACTGAGGTGAGATACTAGTCATGGACCCAGGACAGCAACCAGGGTTTTGAGCACAGCTTCAGTTTGCCTGCAGGGGTAAGGAGCAAGAGAGCATGTCTAGTGCATGCATGCTACATTTGACAACCCAGTTGCTGCTCTGAAACTAGTTAGGATACCAACAGAGTAGTTGGAGCTGTGGAGACTTCCCCTTCACCCATGGAGGGTAGGGTTGCGAGGCCAGAGGCAGGGACCAGGGCACCCTTGCACACAGGATGACACAGTGATATCCTCTCTTGATGCATATTATGCCACACATTCAAATTAACTGCAATACAAACCAGCCAAAGACTGGTTAATAAGTAACAGCTTTGAGACTGGTTCACCATTTTTTATTACAGACTAAATTGATTGAATGTATGACATGTTAGAATTTATCACACAAAGAATGTGTTATTTGTTTGATAAATGTAGTGTCTGCCTTGGACCTGAGTTAGGTTTATCTTTTGCAGGAATGGTAAACAGAAAACAGGGCAGGGTGACTTATCCTGGGAGATGAATACCTATTGAAAGGAAGAAAAGTCTTTATCACCTGTAGCATGTATGGAGAAATTTAGGAATCAGGTATACTATAGTCTACCATAAAAATCAATATCTGTGTGGTTCCTAGTGTTCAGCCAACTTATGAATTTTTGTTCCCAAGTTCGCCTATTATAAAGTGGCTGGCAGATTTCCCCTGAGCATAAATAGTAAAGTCAGAAAGGGAGTGGCTGTTCTGTGAAAAGTGTGTTCTGAGGTATCTCTGTCCTCTATATTTTTTCCTGTAAATTCTGGTGTGTAGTTGCTATTTCGTTTCATCCACACAGTTACCATGACAGCATTTGGTAGATTGGATCAGATATATCACATCTGGTGAATGGCATGTGTAGGACCCATGGATTTATATTGTGGGAGATGGTGTTAAAACTTTGCTGAAGTCATGGTATATCATGATTATGTGTCCAATCAAAACAGCTCAAATTTCAATATGTGAATATCAAGTATCTAGTGTAATGTTTTCGGCTAATACTCTTTGAACAATCTATGGTTTTCAGAATGATTCCCATATTGTTTTGATGGCAAAATGGTGTCAGCATGATGCTCTGTGATGCAACTTGTTTTTCCTGCTTTCTTTTGTTTTAATTTTCTAATGCGAAGTTGTATAACAAAATAATCAAATGTTAAAGGACCAATATTAAGGTTACAAAACCAGCTCTTCAAAAGTTCAGAAACAGCACAGTTAAGCTGGTCTGTGCATAACTTGATTTAGTTCCTTAGTACTCATGAAGTGGCCATAGTCTTTAACTGCACAATCACATACAGTACTTTCCATAGGGTCCCTGCTTTAATCAGTGAATGGGAAAGATAGTCTCAGTTAATCAGCAGTTTTCTGATATTTTGTCTTATTCTCAATATTCAGTGTGTGGCTCTGAGCACATTTACTGTATTTACTGAGCATTATTTATACCCATCTCTGAAGATATAATTATTCATTTCCTCATGAGCTTTTGAAGGCCACAGATCATTAAAGTATCTGTGTGCTTTATAAATATTAATTACGTTTACCTTTAGTGAAATGCAACTCCTTTATTGTCCATGTCCCCATGTCCCCTCTGTGAAATGCAAAGAGGCATAAGTATTAAGGTCAAAAGCATCCACTAATTTTGGGTGCCCAATC
>NW_017728886.1:136257715-136259944 GCF_001723895.1 Crocodylus porosus
GTTGCATTCTGTTAGCCTGTTTTTAAGGGTTTCTTTGGTGATTTTTTCTAAATAACTTATATGGGATTGAGGTCAAACTGATTGACCTGTAGTTCCCTGGATCTTCCTTCCTCCCTTTCTTGAAGATAAGCAACACAATGATCCTCTTCCAATCTTCAGGAACCTCTCGTGAGCATCACAAGTTCTCAAATATCCTCGCCACTGGTCACCTTATGATGTCAGCCAGTTCCTTTAGTACTCTTGGGTGCATTCCATCCAGGCCAGCTGATATGTGAATGTCCAGCCTCTCGAGGTGCTCCCTTATGAGACCTTTACCAATGATGGAATACAGGCCCCTGGGAGGTAGTAGACTTCATGGGCCAGGGGGTCAGGGCAGCAGATCACTTCCTCTGTCCCCCTTAAGAGGGAGTCGCCCATGACAATCATTCTTCAGTTTTTCCTTGGGTTGGTTGCAAGATACCCTTTTTCCTCAAGTGCTGGAATTGGCAGGTCAGCTGGCTGTCCAGGTGCTGTGAGGAATTTGTACTTGCTGCAAAGGTCCAGTTGGGTGGTAACCGTGGTGCAGTGTGCCTTGGGGTTGGAGACAACCTTCATCCAAACATCCTCTAGCTGTTTTTCATGGCAGTTTCTCTTGTCCACCCTTTTCCTGCCATCTATCCTTGTGCTCCCCTCTCTATTCTTCAGGTGAAGAGTCTGGCAGTAAGAGTCAGAGTCGATCTCTTCTTTGCCATCTCTGATGACATGCAGCCTTTGTACCGCAGCCTGGAGCAACCTTATCCGACAATCCAGAGACTCCAATAGAGAGAAAACCTCACAAGGGGAGGTGTCATTGCTCCTGACCCCAGGTGCCTGCAGTCATTCCAGGTGGCCCCCAAAGCAAGAGCTGGGGGCCCCAACTGAGTAGAGGCCAGAACCATGGTTTCTATTTGGGTGGAAGCCTCAGTGGTACTAGAAGGGTGGATCCCAGATGCAGCAGGGATTTTGAGTGTGTGGCTTGTCACCACCATTGCACAGGTAGTAGTCCAGGCTGCTGCTACTTTTCAGACTCACCACCTGGAGCCTTGTGTCCCTCCTGCTCAAACTCCAATGCTAACTCATGCACTGGGGTCCACAGCCCACCTGTTTGCTTGGCTCTGTAGGGGGCTGGACTAAGGAGGAGCTGGGTGGGGGGAGGTGTGACCCTCCTTGGCTCCTCTCATCTACATCCTGCTCCTGACTAGTGTCCTCCCACCACAGGTCCCACTTACCCCCTGGATCCACACTGGAGGCTAAGGTCGGGGTCTGACAGAGGGGTGTTCTGCTCTCGAGGGCACAACAGACTTGCACCTGTACGTCTATGCCTGAGAGCTGAGCCTGAATGAATAATGTTCCGAATAAATAATAACTAAATAATGTTCTTTTAACACCAATTTTATGTCTAATTATAAATAGGTAAACATATCCTGAAAAGTGAAGGAATGACAAGTGACAACAAGAGCAGAAAAAAAAAAAATACACCATTACCTTTCAGGTTATATAAAGAACTTCAGCATGTGTCATTTATGTCTGGAAGAAACAGAAAGCCAGGTCACTTGGAAGTATCTTATGCTTCCAAGCATTGTATGCCTGCAAGTTAAAAGACTATCCTGTACAAGAATGGGCAGTATCGAAGAGTGATGCGTTTCTAACATGCAGAAAAATCTTGATGTCTGTAAAGTAAATGGCGAATCTCCCATGGATTTCCAGGAGACCCAGATTTCACTCCTAGAGGAAGAGGGAAAGCAGACTTGATTTCCTTTTTAAGTGAGGAAGGAAATCAATTTTATAAATGCTTCTCTTTAATGACAAGGTTCTTTGGTTGAATCTGATATCTTTGATTAGACCAACTTAAATAGATGGAAAACAATTATTAAGCAAGCTTTTGGGTTAAAAAACCCTTCATCGGGCTAAGGAAGTTTCAGCAGTTGGTGTGTGCTCTTCCTGGATGGAATGAAAAGTAAAGAATCCAGAGGCTGGGCTGGTATGCATACAAGACAGGCAGTCAGTGAAGATGTAGATTGAGGAGTCAATGGGTGAGAGACAGGTTGGTGGGGGAGGGGAAGAGAAGGGGGATGAATAGTGGAGAAGTACCTGGGGAGTCAGATGTGCGGCAGATTATAATGTGTCATAAATCCAATGTCTATATTTAGTCCATGATTTTTAGTATCCATCCAATGCACAAATGCCCTGATGGAAAATACGTAGGAGACA
>NW_017728886.1:136260204-136266532 GCF_001723895.1 Crocodylus porosus
TCACCCATTGACTCCTCAATCTACAACTTCACTGACTGCCTGTCTTGTATGCATACCAGCCCAGCCTCTGGCTTCTTTACTTTTCATTCCATCCAGGAAGAGCACACACCAACTGCTGAAACTTCCTTAGCCCGACGAAGGGTTTTTTAACCCAAAAGCTTGCTTAATAATTGTTTTCCATCTATTGAAGTTGGTCTAATCAAAGATATCAGATTCAACCAAAGAACCTTGTCTGCCTATGCCCTTAGACCAATATGACTACAACCTACATCTCTTTAATGAGACACTTCATTTCAATTAGGTCTATATTTATAATACGAGTGGTACTGGCATGAAACTGGAATGAAATAAAGGTAAATCAGTCTTTTGCATCAATGAAATCCATGATATTTTATACCATACTTTGTTATTCAAAAGACTCAAAGTTTCTAAGTGTTCTTTCGCTTAGTATCCTGTATGTGACCTTGCTGTAGAAACATTATCTGCAACACTCTTAAGAACATTAGTTTCTTGTGTAGTTCCATTTTAAAAATCAAATAAAAATCAATATTTATTTGGTGACATTATATAGCTGAGTTAGGCATATTTATAACTCCATCAGTTATGGAATTTAGTTCCAAAAGATGTTCAAAAGACGCTGACTTTCTTGGAAACTACAAAAAAATGAGCCTATAAAGTATGAGAATAATAAAAGATGGTCTGTTTATAGGCAGGTTTCTTATTACAGAGAACATCACATGCTGGAACCCTAGACAATCATGGTGGGTAATAAAACAGCTACAAAGCAGCAAGACATCTTGCTTTACTTGTGTCAGGTTGAATTTGTATGCAGTAAAATATTCAGAGAAATCATTTTTCTCAGAATAAATTGATACTAAAATAGGAATTCTTTGACAGAACTAGCAGTGGTAAATTCATTGAACTTGATTAAAAACTCCACAATGACCTATTTTTGAATTATATCTCCCATTTTTGAGAGATTAAAGAAGGTTTGTACCTTGTTACTAGTTCTCATGCTCACCTTTTTCTAGTATTTTTAGTATTTTAAAGGCTGGCTACTATGCATGATTCTTTAAACCAGTACTATTTAGAAAAAGAACTGACTAGTATGTAATAGATTCTAGCACATGGCTGAGGTGATAGAATTTAAGGTGGAAAACCCTTTTGTTCATATAATCCACTATTATTGAATCAATTATAAAAACAATATGTGAAAAAAATATGTATGAATTGGTATGATATGATAAAAGCTTGGGAGCACAGGTATAAAAGCTTGGGAGCACAGGTAAATCAGAGCAATCTGTTTTGGAACCATACATTAAACATCAACGTACAAATTAAATTTGTTTTGGTAGTCTTTCTAGAGTTGTATTGCATTGCATCTATTTAGGGAAAAAAAAAAGAGTTGATAAATTTAAGTAATTTTAAGCTATAAAGTTAATGTACCATAATAGCACAGGAGAGGACTTTTGTTTAGTCAATCAGATTTCTCCCTTTTAACCTGTATGTTTTAAAGACATTGTTGTATTTGTATTAATAAGAAATAGGGAAGACAGGAGATAACTAGCATAACTGGCTGGACAAAAGTAATTTAAAATGTAAGCAGGCCAGCATAATGGCCTTAGTATGCACAATGTTAGGTTTTAAAATCCTTATTTAGAAATATAAATAAAACTGGGCCAATTTTCAGAAGTGTAACATACTCACAAATCCTGTCTTACTGTTTTGATAAACCAAATGTTTCAAATCAAATTGACCCAACCAAAAATATTTCATAATAAAACGTCAGAATTCTACTATTTAAAATTTTTCAGCAACAAGTTCCCACAGGAAAAAAAAGGTGAAAAACTGAATTCTAGTTCTAATGCTATCTCTGATCCTGTTGTGTGGTAAACTGACTAATACTAGACTTTTAATGGAAATTTCCTGATATTTTATACATATAAAATTAGATGCAGCTCACTAAATGACACATAAGCATACCGATCCCTTCACCCAAAAATACACATCTTGCCTCAGAAGAGCAATCCTATTCTGCACAAAAAGAAAAATCGTGCTTACATTTTCAGTGGGCCTCCAGAACAGAAGTGCTGAGTGGGGAGTTACTTACAGATGGCCAACAGGAAATATTTGGGAGCTGTTACACACTCTATTTAATGACAATTTCAAGTAATATGGGATTAGGACTCCCTACCTCCCAGGAGAGTGCTCATCAAGAGACTGCTAGCACTGTGACTTTCTTTCCACTACGAGGGCCAGCTTCATTTTGAGATACAGAGGATGTCCTTAACCCTGTCTAGCAGGCCCTACTCATTAAGACGCACTCCTAGGAGGTGGGAAATATTGGATTAAACCCGTTTAGGAAAGGTCTACAGCCCACATGTCTCACAGCAAATGTCCCAATAAATAGGGCAGGTGGTAAGTGTGGGGAAGGAGGCTAAAGGTGTCCACTGCAGCAACTACTTCTTCAAATAGTTACTTAACATGGCTGTTCTGCCTAATTCCCAAATTTCTTTGGCAGAGATATTGCAATAACTACTTATGAATAAAACAAGAAGGGTACAGTGATGTTTAATAACTACCAGGTAGAGGCACTACTCAACCACATATCATCAAAACCAATGTCTTCCAGAAACTTGATTTATTCCCAGAACTGTATATAAAACAAAGTAACAGAGGGGCATTTTTTTTTTGCTTAGATGTTTTTATCTGCAAGTTTGCATACATGCAGAATGTTAACAAGTGCACCTTAACGGGACCTAAATAGAAACTTGCATGTGATGCTTAGATACCTAGCCAGAAATTGCTATAATACTAAAGAGATGAACCTTCCAACTAAGTAGATTTCTGTTGTTATTTCTTACTAAACAGAGTCATGGCTACATTTTCCTCCATAACATAATTGCTATTCCCTGTTACAGTCGTCTTCTGACAGCTCCAATTTATTCAACTCAGTGCCATGTACAATGGTAATACAGTAACAAAGTCCCTCCTGCATTGTTTCTATAATGAGTTATTAACTTTGCACTCATTAGAAAAGTCAGTTTTAGTCCAATCTCGTATAAGTCACACACTAGACCCTACTTAGAAAAAATTCTGATCATTAATTTCAAAAACATGCTCAGTTTCACCTAAGAATTATCCTCAAAGGATACTCTACCTGCAACCTAATTATTAGGTTAGAAATTTCTGACTTGGAGGTCAAGATGTTGTGAATATAACTGTTTTCTTGGTTCATTAATCTTACTCTTGCCTCTACAAAATAGGGGGTAAAGTATTATAGACAAGTAACCAATTCAAGCAGGAATAATCCATTAGATTTTTCTTATTGAGGTTTCTCTCATTATCATTTTGCTTTAAACATGAGGTCAATTAATTTATAGCTTCAAATATCAAAGTTATTTTATGGCTATGATGTCCCATTACATTCTTATTTTACCTCAGTGCTCATCTGGTTAGGAATCACTGTCAAACAATGGGACAATATTCACCCTTGGTATGGCTCCATTTGTTTCAATTGTATTGCATCAGGGATTAATTTGGCCAGGGCTTCTGTACATGTGACAATGTGGACCAATTACTACAGGCATAAAGGATAAAATCCAGGAGTTTATGAAGTTAAAAGGGTGTTTTGCCAATTATCATCATGGCTAGCATTTAACTTATGTTGTGCAAATTTATGAAATGATACCAAATGCATGCAATACTATAGACATGCATGGAGATGACAATGTCACACAGAGAACTGCGAAATTTGGAATATTGTGCACACAGAACTCATACAGCATCAATTAATGTCAGTCTCTTGTCTTGTTCTCTACTTTTTTTCCTGTGGGGATTTAAAATTTTTATCCTTGTCAACCCTTATGTAATATCAGGAGTCTAACTCTAGGTAAAAGCAGTCATATTTTCAAAACAGGATTCCTGCTAGCTCCTCAGTCCTATGCAACTTGTTCCATGCTGCTTCAGAAGAGCAGCATAAAAATCCTGAAACAGGATATAGGAATAAGGGACGTTGCAAAGTGGTTCTATCACCTCAGTGAACTTTGAATTTGTCTTCCATTACTATTGTCTTACTCTTTCTTCCTTTACTAATACCCTACAATTTATTCCTCCTCTTCTTTGATCCATCTTTATCTGTCCCTTTGTTTCTTGTCATTTCCTTTTGCTTTTCCTCCCCTTCTCTCATCTGTTTTTCCCATTTCTACCTTTCTGTTCTCTTTATCTCCCATCTTTCTCTTCTTTCATACTTCTCTCGCCCTACTTCCCCAGCATATTTTGACTTTTTCCTCTACGCTTTCTAATGTCACTGTACCACTGAGAGGCACCATACTGAACTAAAACAAGTTTTACCCTTCAGATTTAAAGATGTGAGTCATTCATTGAAATTTTAAGCAGATACAATACAATACTAAGTAGACACATTCCTGTGCACTCAGGAATAAAGGGGCAAAGTGGTTAATAGAACTGAAAACACACAACAATCATATGTCATGAAAACATAGCATTCTGTATAGAGAAAGGAAGCACTGCTTCATGAATTCTTTCCTGTGATTAACTTATAGATTTTGCTTTTTACTAAGCCATCTTATTAGAATTAGAATTAGCCATCTTATTAGAACTCAGCAAAAAGCTCCATCTGATCCTGAAATAGTTCCAGAGGAAAACATTATATTAATACTTTTATTGTAAGTTGGGTATGTTCTCTACCAATAATACCCCAGTTCTGACTGCAGATGACAATTCAGTAGCAATAGACTGAGACCCAAAATCTTCACAAAGATGCATCAACTTGAAGCTATTGGGTGTATGTAGATGAAACGGAGGCCCTAAATTGAAGTTGTGAGTTTAAAAAAACACTGCTTCAATCTAAGGCTGATTAAACCCCTATGTCACGCGCATACCTTACTACCTTACCTGCTTATCCAGTGTGGAGGGGAGGGCAAGTTTCCAGTGGGCAGAAGAGTCCCTGGGCTGTGGGGCTGGTGTTTTCCTCTGTGGCAGTGGCAGTGGCAGTCCCACCCCAGGCAGTACCCACCTCCAGGCACCCAGCTCAGGCAGTCCCGGAGGGCACCACAGCTACAGAGGAAAGCACTGGTTCCCCCCATGCAGCTCAGGCAGGCAGGCAGGCTCGAGGGGGGCGAGGAATAAAAAGGTCAGGCTCACCACTTTTCTTGCACGGAGCCTGCTTTCCCAGGCTGCCTGCAAAGCTTCCTACAGGGCTCCTGAGCTGCACAGAGCCCAGTGCTTCACTCCACAGCTTTAGGGCAGCAAATTAAAACTTCTCAAAGAACTTTTAGTTAGCACAAGTCATTTAAGGTGTATTATGCTGCTGATTTCCTACAGTGGTTAGAATTAATGTGCAATACACTGTTGAGGCATGCAAACACCAACACCATTGAAGTGGCACAAAAGTATTTAGCCCTCCTTAAAGTGGTGTGCACTTTCACTTCTCATTTTGTCTACACACAGCCATTGATTTTTCTAAATTATCAACTCTATTAAAATAGTAGTTGCAGACAGATTTTAACTTGCCTGAAAAAGGTTAACTTTGCTTTTCTCAAAATATTTTAATAATAATGTATAATTCATTGAATAAACAGACTTGCATCTGTGGATTGGTGCCAGCAGTGTAGAGCAGCAATTATCTCCAGATAATTGAGCTAACCTTGACCAATCTAGCTGGGGTTCTGAAAGCAGTAACCACAGCATGAAATTCAGCAACTTTACTCTGCTACTTAGATGAGAAGCTGTTCAAAAATTCTATTTGGTAAATAACATTTAATATATAAATATACAAATTTAATGTACAGTTGGATGGATTATACTGTGAAACACCTGAGGTTTCATATTGATCAATAAGCATGAAGGCATTAAATACTTACCTCTTTCAGTGAGCACCATCCAAACTGCATCAAATGAAACAGGGATTCCTAGGGGAAGGAAATAAAAAAGGTCATTCCATAAAATACTTTCATAGTTCTCAAGAAGATGAATCAATATTAACATTGATATTTCATGCATTTTAAGTGCTTCTAGCCAGGATAAATAAGCCCTGCAGCTGGGACTAGTTTGCCTGAGTACTTGTGTCACCTTATATAAAACTAGCTTGGGAATCTCTGGATGTGTCTACATAGGCATTAGATCTAGGAGCAGTTTACTCATGAGTAAAAGTACTCATAAGTAAGTGATGCTGGTCAGGCATCTACACAAGCAAAGAAGCGGGAACAAATTTGCTGCTACATGGAAGCAAACTGCTCTCACTTCCTGGGTCACTGCAATGGGCCCCTGCTGCCACCAGGGGGGAGCTCTAGGATCCCCTTGGGTG
>NW_017728886.1:136266982-136268387 GCF_001723895.1 Crocodylus porosus
GATCATGGAGATGGCTGCGAAATAAGCACCCCAGCCCCTGCCAGCAGGGAGTTCCCAGCACCAGCTCCATGGTTGCGAGGCTGGCATTAGGAGATCCTTACCTTAAGGATTTCCCAGCCCTGGCCCTGTGACCACAAAGCTGGCACTGAAAGATAAGAATCTCTTAGCCCCAGCTCCCCATTGTGATCTTGGAGTAGAGGACTTGGAGCTCCCTGCTGCTGGGGCAGGGGGACATAGTCTCTACCCAGGCTCTGGTGGTGGAGTGTGCCCCAGTAGCAGGCAGCTCCCAGGGCCAGGGAGAAATCTCTTGCTCCTAAAGGCTAACTGACTGGGAGTAGATGTACTCCAGTCAGGCATCTACATGAGTGCTACTGTGCAGTTACTAAATTACAAGTAAACTTGCTACTTGAATTTGCAGGTAGCAAATTTCCTCATGATTAGCGAGGTTTACTGCACAGTAAGTGTATGTATATGTAGACACACACCTACTGTGCAGTAAAGCATACCATGTATGTAGTATACAGAGACATATCAAATACATGGTTAGCTCCGGGTAAATATTCTACCAAAGGGATATACAACTTCACAGACTCACAGGCTGGGGGGTGCAGGTTACATGTGCCTTGCCTTCTGCATGGCAGGCATCTCCTTGGTGTACCATGCCATTGCTCCCAGACCACACAGAATCCCTGGGTCCCACTGGGCACCTCTACTTGTGCTATTAATTCAAAGTAGGCTTACTGTGCATCTATACATGTTCCCTCTTGGGAGCAGATTTGCTTCCAATGGGAACAGCCTAAAGCTAGCTGGGACCTGTCCCAAAACTGAACAGCTCTGCACATCTGGACAGCATGTGTAGAGTTCCCCACACAGCTCAGGGCTGGCTAGGAACTGTCCTGTTCTGGGGCAGGTCCCAGCTTGCTCCAGGCTGGACAGGGAACTCTCCTCATGCAGGGAGCTCCTGGCCCCAGCTCTTCAATTAGAGCCGGGTTTGGGACATTGCTCCCTGTCCTTGGCAGCTGCCTGCGGCCAGGGTGGGCTCAGGACCAGGACAAAGTCCCCCCATCCTGGCAGCAAGCAGCATCTGGTCCCAGTTCTCCAATTGCAGATGGGGCTAGGAGATTGCTCCTTGCCCCTGGAGCTGCCTACTGCTGGGGAAGGCTCTGATCATTGAGCCCAGCTGGGACAATGTCCCACTTCCCTGACAGCAGGAAGCTCCTGGCCCCAGATCTGTCATCAGAGCAGGAGCTGGGATATTGCTGCCTACCCCTGGGAGCTTCCTGCTGCTGAGGCAGGCTCCAATTGCAGAGCCCAGGTAGGACAATGTCCCCCTGCCCTGGCAGCAGGAACTCCTGGTCCCAGCTCTTCAATTACAGCCAGGGCTGGAAGATTGCGTCCTGTCCTT
>NW_017728886.1:136268605-136284519 GCF_001723895.1 Crocodylus porosus
GGGCTGACCAGGAGCAAATTTGCTCCCAGTAGGCCATGTACATGTGGGCTACTGCACAGTAACTGTGTCACAGTAAACCACGTATGATTTATTTCCAGGTAGAAAATTAACCATGCAGTTGACTAATTGACTGCCCAGTAAGAATCCGGACATGTAGATGATGATGCTCTGTTGCGCAGTCAGTTAGTCAACCGGGAAGTAAAACATCTCATGTATTCGCTTCCTGAGAACTCCAGGAGCAGGTTCCCTTTAGTGCACCATACCATACTACCCCACACCCACAGGGATGAAGCAGGAAGTGGAAACTGGAAGAGATAGAGGGAGCTCAGAAGGTGTGTGTAGACAAAATGGGGCCCCAACTTGAAGTGATGGGTTTAAAAAACAAAAAGCAAACGAAAAGCCCACATTGCTTCAGTTTAGGGCTGATTAAACCTCTGTCGTGCACACACCCTGCTAACTTACCTGCCCTCCCCTTCCTGCTGGAGAGGCAAACTGCCAGTAGGCAGAGCAATCCTTGGGCTGCGGAGGGGCTGGTGCTTCCCTCTGCAGCAATGGTGACCCCCCCAGGTCACACCCACCCACAGATACCCGGCTTGGGCAGTCCTTTCCTACCCAAACCTGCATTCACTCTTACCTCCTTGAAGCATCTTTCTATCTTTGCCACTGGAGTCAGCCTCCCTCCTCTGCCCAAAGGAGAGTTTCTCTCTGAAACAGCCACTCTCACCTGGCCGGGTGACCAGGTTTCTTAAGTCCCTGGCCCAGACATGGCTAATCTCTTCTTTTAGTGCAGGGCCAAAATTTGTTACTGGAAAATCCTGGCACCTCCCCCCCTGCCAAACACACCCCTGTCCTGCTGCAGACCTGCCATTCCTACACCACCTAAAATGGCAAGCCCCTGCCCCCAGACTTGCTAGCTCCACCTTCTAGGTCACCCCCTGTCTTGAAGTAAGCTACCTAAACTTACACTGGGATACACACAGACTTGTTGACATCCTTAGACAATATAATACCAAATAACAGTGTTTTTACACATAGTTTTTTTCTTTAAGCTTATTAATTATGATGTATTTATATTATAGTCTATATTATATATGTGATGGTTCCTATGCTGTTTATTTTTTTTCTTTATATTTGTGATGGATATTGATATTTGCCAACTTAAAAATGATTTTTTTTTTATTATAGTGATGCTTAGCCTCAGCTCAAACTAAAATGCAATTGAATGAAGCTGGATACCATATATTGTACCAATAGAATTAAATAACATATCTTGTCATTACTTTTTGTGCAACAAAAATCAAAACACACAGCAGCTTCATTCCTTTGGACAGTTATACAAGGCATGATTGCAGCAACAAAGTTATTGATCTGGAACTGAAGTAAACATTACTTTTGATGAAATTCAGTTTTATGACAAGAATCTTCAATACAATTGTTTCCTGAAATAGAATATCATTATTCAAATTTTATATTTGAATGAATACAATAGCTCACATCTTAAATTTACTTGACATAAGTAATCTAGATATTATAGAGAGGATAGGTGCAAAAAAATCCATCATTTCTCAGTCTTTACAGGTCAAATTCTCCAAAAAACCTCAACTTTATTCTTGCCATTGTGTCTGCATAAATACTTGTATTTTTCTGAGAATGAATTGTGAGACCAATGACCTCATTGGCAACATAGAAATAACATTTTTTGCCATGCTAATATTTATGCTAGAAATTCTTGATACAAACTTGTGCTATGATCCTGCAAATACTGATGCCTTGTCTACAGTGGGAAATCAATATGAAGTTAAAACATTTATTCTGGAGAAGGACACATTTAACTTTGTATCAACTGAGGGTGGTCTAGCTATTAGTCATTCAAACAACATCAGACAGTTTAGTATATACAGGCATTTCATACATGCTCCAGGGATGGGCGGATGTGGGGGTGGGGAGGGCACTTTAATTATAATGGTTCCAAGAACCACACTAATTAAAACACCAAGAGCATTTTGTGTGTCAGCATCCCCACACTTCAAAATGGCAGTGGGGGTGCTTTATCTAAAGCTCAAACTAACTTTTGCTGGTATATGAAACACAGAGGCTGGCTAGACCACAGTAGTTACCATGCTCTAGCAGACTCGATTAATCAAGGGTCTGTATTTACAGCACATTGGAGCAGCCTCCTGGCCTATGTACAGGCACCATACATGTCCCTACTGAATGTTCAGTTGTACTAATTAGAACTTTCCCTAAGTGAAGTTGGAAAGAATGGAAATGTTTGTGCAAAAGATATTTTCCTTTTACTGAATTTTTCATCAGTTCTTTTAACAAAGAGTCTGGTAGTTTTTTTATTGCTTCTTATCTGCTACAGACATACCCTTAACTTTAATTATGTAAACTGTCTTTAGCTTTTATGTTAAGCTTGTGCATACAGACTTGTGGGATCAGGTTCTTAAACTATTTTGAAATGTTTCCAAATGGGAAATTCAATCACAATTTTGAGGAAAGTAGAAAATGAAGAGGAATGTTATACCATTATAACAAGTTATGATTTTTTTTCATTTTCATAATTTCAACCATGTTTAGGATTGCAATATTCGGGAAGATCAGAGAGAGAGGTGGTGATGGTTTTTGATGTTGGTGTTCTTTTTATTTTCATTGGTTTGTTTCTTTGTTTTGTCTTGTGTTGGGTTTTTTAAAAACATTTTTCCTATTCTTTGAATGTGAGGTTAAGTTATTTGTGGTCAAATTAAAAAGAAAAATATGTTATAATATACTAAAAATCTTATCTTATTAAGCACTGGAAATGAAAATACTGCTGTTTGCTGTATGTCAAGTAGTCTGACATTATTTAGGTATCAAGGAGTGTGTCTACATGAGACAGTTTACTGCCCATTAGACTAATGTAACACACAATAGAGTCAGTGTCTAAACATTTACAGCAATTACTGCACAGTATATTAATCTAATTTGCCATTTTCTAGTACCTGTAAATACAACAGTTAAAAGTGCTTTATGATAGATACCTACAAAAGTTTTGCAGTTTTATTTGAAATCAGTTGCAGAATTATATGAAAGACATTTTGCAAAAAGAGACAGCATTCTATGAAAAAAGTAAGCAATTAAAATAAAAATTTCTAATACTACATGTTTATCAACTAGGATTGTTTGTATCCCAGAACCATTCCTTCATCTTTTAGGTCTATTGGACAAGGCCTTATGTTATATACATATATATATACACACACACATTACATATAGGTATATGATTTATTGAATCTGATCTATGAAACATATACTTTGTTTCATAGACCTTCCACAGCCATTATATATTATATTATAGTATATTATATTGTATTATAATACGTTATGGGTGTGGACAGTCTATGAAATATGAAGTATGTTTCTCATTCTCTTGGGTCCCCAAGGATACTAAAGATAGCTATGATGTCCCTAGGGCTCTATAACTGTGCTGGCTCCATCCTATGGCGCCTTCTAATCTCGCCTGCAAGGTCTCACTGGTATAAATAAAAAAATAGGAGTCTGCCCTTGAGTTACAGCTTAGTCATGGTCTCGATGGAGCCCCATAAACCCTGTGGTTTATTAGACCCCTTGACAAGCCACACTGTAGGTATGCGATTCACGAGACACTCCAAGCCTTATGGGCTAGATGCGTGGCTCAAAAACCTCTCCTTTACCACATCCCATGCCTCGCAGGTGGTAATTAAGCATCGTTCCTTTTTATGAAGCCGCCATCTAGCTTGGCCTCCTGTCGCCACTACACCCTGGGCCCTTGCAGCTGCACCCTCTGGCACTGGGTTCTCCGCAGCCCTGTTGCTCTGCCCTTTGGAGCTGGGGCTTTCCACAGTAGCATGTCCCAATGAGACCTCCTCCTTCCCAATAGCCTCAACTTGGTCCACTGGAACAAACAACAACCAAAATATGAACCTCTGGGCTATAACATAATACCAACAGTGCAGGGTACACTCTGTCTCTTTCAAAGAGGTAAACTTCTCCCCAGACATTATGTGCCTCACAGCCCAGGGTACTCGATGAGCTCACGGAGCCCCATTAGTCCTGTAAGCAGCATATCAGGTGGCCACAGTGTCTCTGGGCAGTTCTTCCCTGCAGGATCCCCTTTCCCAGGCAACTACTGGGGAATTAACAGCATTCAGCCCCAGCCCTGGTACTTATCTGTGCCCAGGGTCCTGCCTTCTTCCGGTCAGCTGACTGGGTGCAGGTGCAGGCTAATTCCCTCATTAGCCACGGCATCCTGCACCTGTGGGGGCTCTGTCTGGCTCTAGGGCCCTCTCTCTAGGCAGTTTCTGCCCTTAAGGGAGCAGGCACCTTGGTGCTCTGCAACAATGTTTTATAGACCAGGTTCAGCAACTTATTTAAGCACATGTTTAAATCATCTCATTAGCCAGCACTAATTTGATTCACATGCCCTCTCCCTACCAAAGCTTTACAAAACATCTTAAACCCTATTAGCCTTTTCTTTTTTTTTTTTTTCTTTACAGCTATCAACCCAAGTCACAGGCTAATCAAAACTACCCACTTGCCCTTTCAGCATTGACATGTGAGATAATATGTTAGGTAAGGCTGTAGCAGCCATTAGATTTGTATCTGACTTTCTACTTACTAACAGGCATAGACAGGTGTGAGAGGTCTTTGACTAGAGGAGATGCTGCAAGAACTAAGACATAGAGTCTCAAACATGAAAGACTTGATCTGGTAAGGCTTTTTACCTTTCTTGCTTTGTTCTTTGGCCTTCTGACCTTGAAAGAAAATATACTGCTGTGTTTGATATTATCAGATTCAGTGAATTATTTCATAAAAACCTTTCTACTAAACAATAGCTCTCCACTCAGACAACTCCAATGAACTGTGCACAAATTCTTCTGCAGCCTAGCAAACCCAGCTTTGGAACCCCAAACTGCCAATCAAAACACTTTGTATAAAACTAATGGGAACAGAAAAATGTAAGTAACAAAAGTTGCAATTTTGTAGATACAAAATTGATTTTCTTCCAAATTAAACATTCACCACAGTGGGTTTGTGAAACATTCAGTAATGATCTTTCTTTGCAATCAGACAGGATCCAAACATCAGAGCATCCCAACTTTTACTTGCCTTGATGCAGTCCCATTGACACAGAAATCTATGCAATTCAGTTGTTCTTTTCAGAGAATTAAAAAACCCAAACAAAAGTGTCAGGATGGTGTACAATTTACCAAAATGACCCTGCAAATGTATGTTACACTCAATCACTCAAGCACATACACAGTACTGCTAATAACTTCCTTGTGGTGAAGAAAAAACTTTATCAGCCTTCACATTTATGAACACTACAGTACCCTGTATTTACAAACCAGTAGATGGCAACCTCTATACATGTTATCTGTACATATGTAATAACAGCATACACAACCCATATATTTGATGTAAGACAGAGCTTTAGCTAGCAGGTTTTGAACCCTGTGAAACCCTTGCTATGTAGTGAAGTAAGGGAATAGGGAAGGGGATGTGATGCTGACTGCCAGAGTCAAGGGCAGTGGGGGAGGGGTGACAAAAACAGGGAGGGAGTCTTACCTCCTCTGGTGGCTCAAGTCCCTGACTGCTGTTGCTGCCACTGCAGGTTACTCTGTCTGGCCCAGCTGTTGCTGCTACAGCAGCAGCAGCAGCAGCAGCAGCACAGGTCCTAGCACCCGACTGGTATTGCAGCACAATAGTAGCAGCAGCAGCTGTTGCTGGGGAGGGAGCTGGGACACAATTCTGGTGCCTCATAAAGGTGGTACCTGGAACTGGTGCCCTACTCATTTCAAGTTACCCTAGAGGCTACATGCCCACTACAGCTTTACAGCCTAACTTAGCTTCATTTATAAAATACTTCAGTGCTTCAGTTAGTCTCAGGACTGATTTCTGCACCACTCCATATGAGTATAGCTGCACTGATTTCACAGAGGCTCCACAGAGGTGCAAGGGTTTGCATAAGTGATCTTTTAGTAGACACTATTATTATAATATGAATAAATTCATTATTTTTATAGTTAACACATTTTTTTTAAATCATACACTTTAATATAAGGAGAGACTTTAGTTATTCTTAGAAAATAATTTATTCATAACATAAGCTAATTATACTGAGAACAGTGTCAAACATTTGTAAGTAATGAGAACTCAGAAAACTCGTCCCACTATCTGCAGCCCTACACCAGGGATCTCTTTAAGCACAGGATCATTTTAAGCAGGTAATGCTATATGTGAAATTTGTAGAGGTGCAAGTAAATAAACCATGTTCTTTAGACAAGTGATGATGTGGTATGTGTTGAATTGGGGGGGGGGGGGGGGAAGCACAGTTGGCATCTGGGTCCAGAGCAAAGTCAGGTGCCTTAGTGAATACAAGAGCTGGATAGCCTGCTGCTTGAGAGAAGTCATTTGAGTTTCAGGGGCTGCCTATGAGCAAGGACAGGCTTGTCTCCCACAGCTTCTTTGAGATGGTTATCCTTTTCTAGGAGCGTTTGGAGGTCATTAATGATGTCCCTAAGGGGTTCAAGCTGGGTACTATAGCTGACAATAAAAAAAGATTCTGTTGTCCTTATCTTGGGGTTATATTTTAGCAGGTTGGAGAGGCATCTAAATCTGGCTTTGTTGTTCTGAGTGGCTACAGTTTTAAGATTGTATTGTAATTGTAGGAATCTCTGCTCCAGATCCTTAAGGTGTGCATCCCAGTCAATGGGATAAAAGCAGATACGACTGTTGTAACATAGAGCCTGGTTGTAGATGATGAATCTAGTAATGTACTTAGGATGAGAGCTACTCAAATGGAAGTTGCTGTAGTGGACATTTGTTTTCTGATAAAATGTATAAGTGATATGGCATTGCAAACTTTCAGTGGTGTCCAAGGAATGAATTTGCTGGGAGAAGTATTCCAGACTTAGCCTGATGAGGTTTTCTAAAGATTCCTCCCCATGCATATATATATAGCCTGCTTCAGCCAAACTGTCCCTGGTTACTGTCTGCAGTAGATGTTTATTCTTAGATAAGGTCAGACCCTAGAGCTATTCAACATACTTTAAATTCAGTTTAAATGCTTTGTGAGAGACAATGATATCTTTTATTGGATCAGCTGCATGGCTTGGATAGGCTTAGACTCACTTTCAAACTGAGTGAATTCTTCTTTATATCTGTAGAAAAAGCAGGTACAGCAAGAACCAAAAAAAAAAAAAAAATTCTGCCAGGCTGAGAAACTCAAGAAGAAGAAAGAGTTCCCAGGGATACCAGACAAAAAAAATCATAAAGGAAAGAATAGTTTGATTAGTGGACGAACAAGACCAGCAAGACCTTTCAAAGGAGAAGAGAGGACAGTTATCACCTGTGGTGTGAAGAAAGATTAAAGGAAGTAAGCTAAATTAGATGTCATGGAGTCAATATTGGTGTTAAGTTCCTGTTCTGTAGTCTCCATCCAGCTTACGAATTGCTGTCTTGCTGTTTTTAAGGTGTTTTGTAAATTTCCCTTGAGCATCAAGATAGGTCAGAAAGTGAGTTGTTCTGTGAAAAGCTGTCAGGACTACAGCCTTGAATGAAGGGCTTTGACCAACACAGCTATCTACCTCAACCTGCCACCCTGCTTCTGCTAGTACTTCTGCTTCCTGCAGTCCCTTCCCAGCATCTGATGAAGTAAGCCCTCTGACTACAAATGCTTACACTATACATCTCTGATTTAGTTAGTCTACAAAGGTACAAACCTACTCTGCTTTATGCCTGACTTCAGACTAACAGAGTGGACTATGTTTCTCTGCAGTTGGAGGAGAACCATCTCGTTAAGAAATGTGATCCATTTAATATAGTTTAATTAATCCTCTGATTAAGCTTTTAATAAAATTAAAGAACTTAGAATAGTAATAGTTTCATGTTGGTGGTTTATTGCTGGAGTAGTATAAAGTGAAAACAGTGCAAGTATTGACTTTCAAGTCTAGTCAGCTAAATTGTGCCATGCACAAGCTTGATGCTGATGTAAGCTGGACTGCATGTCAAATAAACATGTACAGTCCTGTCTTGCAGGAGACTTACAACTAAAAGGCAGGTGGAACGGCTTTAAGAGATGTTCCTAAACTACATTATTATTGTTGCTCCCTTGCTTTTGCCTTCACTCTCACCATGTCAATGTCTTTGAAAATATCTTGTTAAATTTCACAGTTTTTAAATGTCTGATATGTTTCATCTGCTTTCACAACCCATCACCAATTTAACTACTGTAACAGACAGCCAGGGGCTCCCTTCTCCTTTCATGAAACATCAGCCTAGCGAGG
This sequence comes from Crocodylus porosus, assembly GCF_001723895.1. Classification (NCBI taxonomy): domain Eukaryota; kingdom Metazoa; phylum Chordata; order Crocodylia; family Crocodylidae; genus Crocodylus; species Crocodylus porosus. The sequence goes on from NW_017728886.1 coordinate 136,276,912, forward strand.
CACTGCAGGGCAGGCAGGATGCAGCAGCTGCAAGTTGCTGGGGCAACAGGACATTTGGACCTATTAGCAGGCACCTGCGGGCAGCCCAAGCAGACTGCTGGCCAGACAGGGGCAGGGCCCTGGGAGGATATAAGCCTGAGGCACAGGATAGGAAACTGGTCTCTCTTTGGGTGCTATAGGGTGAAGAGATCTTGGCAGCAGGGCTCATGAAGGGACTGTGATGCTACATGTATATCTCCACTGAAGCTAGGGGAACTCACTAAGATATAGGCCAGGGCTGGGAGGCTATCCTAGGTGAGGGAAAATTTTCCCACTTAAAGGGGCAAAAGGATGCTTCTCCTTTATGTTGTGTTATAGCCCAGGGGCTTATTTTTATGTTATAGTTACACTGGTGGTTTGGGTTGGGACTGTAGGTATATAAAAGTCCCATTGGTGCCCATAGGGCATGTGGTCACCCTGAGCCCTGCCAGGAGCAGGCTCAAGGCTGGAGTGACTGTTGACCCCAGAGTAGGCATAGAGGGAGGTCACAGAGCCAGAAAGGGACCAGTAGCCTGGTGCACAGTGCCTAAGGGGCACAACCAGACAGTGGCTTGGTGCCCAAGTGGGTGCAGTGCACAGGAGCCTGGCAGACAGGGGGCAGGGGCCCAGTGCCCATAAGGACCAAACCAGAGCAAGTGCCTCAAAGCCAGGTCCAACACAGTGGGTCCTGGGTAGAAGGCCTAGCTAGAGCAAAAGGGTGGAGGCTGAGGAGGCTAAAACCCTCCCAGGAGAACAACATTTTTGTACTATGTGTGAGGCTTGGGACATGCAATTAGCCCTTAAGGCTTTAGGTGCCCTGCAGGCATGGCCAGCCAAAGAGATCCAGCAAGGGGCCTGGGAGCAGTGGAGGCTGGTAGGGTGCTGGGGAACCCCAGTGAGGTATTCAGGCATTCATCTACATCGGGGTCATGCAAGAGCCCATGGGTAACCTCATTAATAATAATAATAATAGTGGTGGTGGTGGTGGTTTTGTTGTTATTGCATCGAGGTATGGCAGCTGAGAAGGGAAAGTGCTCTAGGGGCAGAGTGGGGTGCAGTCACTGAGCCACTAGGGATGTTGCAGCTGCCCCTGGGTCCCTAGTGTGCTATATCTGCCTTTTGCCAGACTAAATTGGCACTTTCAGATGCAGCACGACATGTCAGTTGCTCAGGTAAAAAACGATTCAGCAAGTGACCTACCAAAGCACTGCAAAGGTAGAATAAAGTAATAAAGTATCACTAATAAAATATTAATTATTGAATGTTATAATTACTAGTTATTAAAATAATATTGGATGGAACCAGAGTGAGACCCTTCCTCTCAAAACTGGCTTGTGTTACAGTTACTGTTGAAATACTGAGGAGCTAGGGAGAAGAAGGTATGTATCGAACCGTCTAGGTATTGGAGAAAATGACAATGGGTTTGGGGGCTCCTAGAATGAGAATTGAATATAATAAATAGTAAGAGAGTCCTTTAGGTAATTATAGCAAGTCTCAACACTGAAAGAGACTTGTGGGGAAAGCAAGAATTTTAGAATTACACATTTTGAAACTTGCCATATCATGAATCTCTTTAAAGATGATAGTGCTGCTATATTTAAGATTAAGACTTGCTTTACCTTTAATAGTTGATTTTTGTAGGGGATCTAAAAAACACATAGGAATTTGGATATCCAAAAAAAAAAAAGTTATGTTTTAAATTCTCTTCCAATATTATTTTTCTAAGTGGGAAATTACTAAAGGTGTCACAAAGAAGGTTACAAGATTGCAAATAGGGACAAGGTAGTTCCTTCTAAAAATGACCTTATCAGAGATCTTTAAAAACTGAGACATGAAAGTCTCTGCATTTGTGAATGGAAGAAAATAGTATTCACAAAACATTGAAATGATTACAAAATGGTCTGCATGTTGTCATATAATGTATGATAGTATTGCACCATTTCTACTGGGAGTACGGATATAAAATCAAGTTCACTACAATGATATTTCTGTAATGAATGACTGAAGTATTTTTTTGCTGGCTACATTTTATATTTAGAAAATGAATTTAAAAATAGCTTAGCTACAGGGAGAATTATAAAGCACCTAGTTTAGAAAACACTGTTTAAGGCATTGGAATTTTTTTGATTTAATCTAAAATATGCAGGTGAATTCCTCTGAAGAGACTATATGTCAAATCATGTTCCCATTAAACTCAATGGGAAAACTCTCAAAAACTTCAAGAGGTAGATGCACCCTAAGGTCTTTATAAACTTGTGAGATGGGCTGTGGCTTTGTCTGAATATTTTTGGCTTAAATACATTCATGTTACAATGATGTTACATGCCTCCATTACCCTTATGAGCTTGTACACCAGGAAACAATGGGTTAATTATGTTTTGAAGAATCACTGTGAAGGTTCACAATAAGAGTGGCAGGTACTGAGGAATGGGGCATCAAAAGAACAATGAACCAATTATGTCAGTTGACAACTCAAGCCCCAACAGCTGGAAAAAACTCCTTGCTGGTTTTAGTAGCAAGGAGAGACATCTGAACAACCCCAGTGTGAAGGACTGTTGTGAAAAGGAGATTCCCAGAGATAATGAGGGGAGTGGGGAGGAGCAGGAAACAAAGAAAGGCAGGATGAGGGAACCCTGTGAGAGTAGCCACTGCTGTTTCTTGAAATAGACTTCTTGGGCTTTGTGTCCCAAGGACTCTGCCTATTGTATTGCTGTGAACTAATAAATGTTATTTTTGTTTAGGAAGCTGTGCTTGCTGGACTAACCCATGGGATACTCCAAGATACTGTGTAGGGATGGGAGTCTCAGACAGGTGCTCCCCTATGGAATCCCTGACAGCTTGCTCCAAAGCCCATTGAAGCAATGCTCCTATTGGCCTCAGTGGCTTTCAGGAAGACCCTTAAACTGAAGTAAGTTCAGAAGCAGGAACAAGCAAAAAGAATGAGTAAACATTTGTTGGATAGTAATTTGGTAACTAATAGGAACCACCCATTCTATTGTAATGAAATCTGAAACTTGGCATAAATCAGCTATGGGTTTTGGGCTATGACCATTCCAGTGGAACTGAGTCAAAACCCAAGTAAAGTCTAGCCAAATTTTCATCAGACCTAAGTTTGATAACATTTAGGAAATGAAATATGGTTCTTCCTTCATTATTTCAACTGAAATTTGACTTCTTTAGATTAAACATTGTAAGATGATTGCACAGGTGTTTCATAGTTTCATAATGCTTAGGTTCAGAAAGGACCTAAACAGATCATCAGGTCTGCCCCCCTGCCCCAGGCTGGAATTAGTGTGGGGTCATAACACCCCAGCCAGATATCTGTCCAACCTCTTCTTGAAGACTCACCACCTCCCTTGGGAGCCCATTCCAGAGCCTGGCAGCCCTAACTATACAGTAAAGTCTCTTGATGTCCAGCCTGAACCTTCTCTCTAACAATTTATGGCTGTTATTTCTAGTGACCCCCAGTGGTGGCCGGGGGAACAGTGCCTCACCCAATTCCTGCTGGTTCCCCCTGGTGAGTTTGTAAACGGCCACCAGATCCCCTCTCAGCCTTCTCTTGTGGAGGCTGAATAGATTCAGGCCTTTTAGCCTCTCTTCATAGGGCCTGACCCGCTGCCCCTTGACCATGCGAGTGTCCCTCCTCTGGACCGTCTCCAGGCTGGCCACATCCCTCCTGAAGTGGGGCGCCCAGAACTGGATGCAGTACTTCAACTGCGGCCTAACCAACGCCACATAGAGGGGAAGGCTCACCTCCCTGGACCTGCTTGTGAAGTATTGCAGGTCTTGTGAATTTTGAAGTCTTTCTAAATTAATAAACATTGCAGTAATATTTAGCAGCTTATCAACCCTACTACCTACCAACCACCCATATTTTTATTTGGGAGTGAAATTAATTATATATCTGGTGGCCAACATTTTTCAATAAATAAAGTTTGGGATTTAAATGAGTGATCTGATTTTCACAAGTGTTGGTTATCCACAGTCCATGACCATGATCTAATCCAGTGTTACCACTAGAAATAAACATAACACAAGGAAACCAGCATATTCCTCAACACTCTTAAAATACAGTATTTCTTGAAGTAAGATAGTTGTTTTCTCATATTGCTTTCACATACATTACACTGCAGGTTTCTGTAAACTATGTGCAAAAATTACAGGCATGTGCTTAGAATCCTCACTGAAACGTGTCTTCTCTGGCCACTTTCTCAGTAGTTCCATTGTTGTAGCTCCATCTGTCTGAGCCCGGGTGTCCTTTTGATCAGTATTTTTACCACAAAGTGAAGTACTCCTGTGACAACTCAAAGGTTAAAAAATGTCCAAGGCTAAACACACCATTAGCAACCAGTGAAGGTAATGCATTAGTAGAAGTGTATGACTAAACTGCAAGTTTTAGTTGGCAGTTCTGCCTCAATTTATGCAGGTGGTTTACCTGGTCTCCCAGATTACTGGTCTGGGATTTTCTATCTGAAATTGTTCTATAATTCAAGAGAATACCACCTGAACTCTCGTTGTCAACGGCAGTCATTCTATTGCAAAATGTTATATTCTCAGTGCCAGAATGCAATGCCTGTTAACTGTTTGTCCTGTATCTGATTTGTTTGTAGGGATGTTATTCCCTGCATTTGTTTTAACTCTTTGTTTTCAATGTTATATTTCAGCTTGGGGGGAGAGACAATGTTTTTGACAGGTGTGACGTAAGTGAAGCCCCACACCCTCCCCTAATGCCTTTCCAATCCACTTCTCCTGCCAAAGAGTCTGCTTTGCATTTTGGTCCCTGCCATCTGCTCCCTGCCATTTTTGCTGCTCTGCTTTCTGCTCCCTTCCCAATCTGCAACTGTACTTTTGTATTCCTTCTCCAATCTTCCATGTGCCATACAAAGAGGGTCCCCATGCCACTTATGTACAAGACATGTGCTGCAGTTTGCTTCCCACCCCCATTATATTTTATCTTCTCTAGGGTTGTATTATAGCAAAAGTAGGATTTTTTTTTTTACTTTTGCTACAGTGCTCTATTTTCCCTTGTCATTTAGTACTGTTCTGAGAACATTTGCTTAAAGATAATCTGTTTGTGTGGCAATCACTTCAGTAGCAACCAATTAAGACATTACAACCCTAGGATTATTGTTCCAGATGGGAATGTAAACAAGGAGTTAGTGATCTCCTAAAAAACAAGTAACAAACAACGTTTGTGTTGCTATGCAGGTTTTACATTTATAATACATGCATTTTGCATGCGGCAGTTCTGCTTAATTTTCATATAGATGCTTCCAGTACTAAGAATCATTCCATTCATCTCATTGGATGGGAGACTCGATGAAAGCATGAGTAATAAACACTTAAAGAAAGGCAGAAGCTCAAACTGGGGATGTGAGGGATTGTTTTCCCCTTACAATGGATCTCTTCATCCTACTAGACTGCCAGGGGGAGATGGTATTGATTAATAGCTCACCCTAAGCAATTTAAGCCCCTTACTCTATGTGATAGGTCCTACCTTCCTTTATTTATTTATAGTACAGAGACTGGGTATGTTTGGATGTTGCAAACAGGATGAAAAAAATTGGGGCAGAGGGAGGTTAGGAAGGAATTTCTCCCACTGGATCCAACATTAAAATATTCCTAACATCCTCACAGTGTTACAGAGGCACAGTTAAATGGTGTAAGATGTTGACATAAATAATGAGTCATTTATATGAATATTTGGTATATTGCAACTTGTGGCTGGCATCCACTGAAGATAAAAGACTAAGGGAGCAGTTCCTAATAGTTCCTAAGGATTACACTGGTGAAACTTCAGTCTGTAGGAGGAGAGGCCTCAAGTCTTTGCAGACCAAATTTCCCTCTTTCCCTTCATAAAGGGGAGGCTGGGAGAATTCAAAGCCTCTGGGTAGGCCTAGAAAATTCCAATATGCTAAGAGATGCATGGTGTGACTTCTGCACTCTATCCACTAAAATATGTGGTATATTATGTTAATCACATTTTAGACTGACACTTAAATCCATTCCTGTGTTGGCCCTCAGCAAGTATATGCCCAGATGAAAAAGAAAAGGCATGGGAAATGCAAAGAGATGGATTATTTTTTTGTTTCATTGCTTCTTCAGTAAAATACAATATATTTTTTAATGAACCAAATAAGCACTTGGAGTATTTTGTAGATGAAAAATGTTCCCACATCAAATTAAAATACCATACTTCAGTCCCATCCAAGGCTGAATTAATAGAATGAAGTAACAAATTTTTGGTTCAACATATTAAAAAAACTGCAAATAAATTACTTGAGGGACTTCAGTTGTATTAGCTTCCCTTTTTGGTAAAATCTGATAAGGTCATTTGGTACTGGTTTTCACACTACCTCTAAGCAAAATTAAGGTTTTTGACATAAGAGGAAAGCTGAAAAGTGCAAAGCTTTCTGTAGGGCTTACAAGTCTCCATGAAGAAATATCTTGGAAACTGCCTTTTGTTATAATATGTGCGGTAACATTAACATTTTACAGGATTAAAGTGCACTGCTGTAAATCTTGTATTGTGATCGTGAAATGCTACTGCTTTAAGATTATAGCTGGGTGACTGGTTTTTCTGTGAACAAATTAGCCACTGAAAAATGTAGTTTTGGTCCTTGCAAAGACATTTTCAAATTCAAGTGACATTTGCCAAAAAAAGGCGGGGAGAAAGGTTGACAGAACAGCAGGATATAGTATTATCGCTTCCCTTTGAACCAGTCTTCCACTCATAGGTTCTGATTTTTATTTATGCCCGGGGCGGAGGGGCACTAAGATGATGGATATGAAAAGTTTCAGGTGACAGCCCTCTTCCCATGGGGAGCCAGGGCCCTCACTCCCACATACTTGGCACCTCTGCTTCCACTGCTTAGGAATATTCACTCAAGGCATCTCAGAACCAGTTTGAGATTCCTCATCTGCCTAGGGAGGCCACATCTTTGACCTCTCAGGACAGTGCCTTAACCAAGCTATAGGCTGATGTGGAGGTTGGGTCACATTTTTGCAATCTCTTCAATTGATGCTGTTTGAATACATAAAGAAAACATCACAGGAACAGAAACTGGAACCAACATTCTCACCACATAGCTGAGTGCCCTAATTACCAAGATAGAGAGGCATTTCTCTCTCTCTCTTTCTGGGTCAATAAACATTCTAAGTACTATATAAAAATAGAATAGCATTAACTGCATCTACTCTGCTGTTCCAAAAATGCCAAATAGCCCGTTGACTGGAGCACTCTCCCAAATGAAAAATCTTCTCAAGCAGAACAAGGAAACCAGAGGGAATGCACTAGTCAATAGCATAGTGTAGTGATTTTCAAAGTGTTGTCTGTAGACCCTTGGAGGTTCACAGAATCATAGAATCAATGAGCCAGAAGGGACCTAGACAGATCATCTAGTCCAACCCCCTGCCATGGGCAGGAAGGAGCACTGGGGATGGGAGGGGTCATAAGACCCCAGCCAAGTGCCTATCCAGTCTCCTCTTAAAGATCTCCAGGGAAGGTGAGAGCACCACCTCTCTGGGAAGCCTATTCCAGGCTCTGGCCACCCTTACTGTGAAGTAGTTTTTCCTAATATCTAACCTAAA
>NW_017728886.1:136284530-136299469 GCF_001723895.1 Crocodylus porosus
TGGATCCCCATCCCCCGATGGACTTAGTTTACAGGCTATGCTTAAGGGGTCCATGAGAATGACAATGATCAATAAAAAGTGTGTGAATATTCATATACTTGCACTTACAATTCAAAAGGATCCACACCTCCATTAAAAATCTCCTAAGGTGTCGGTACATCCATTTGAAATTTTTTAGGTGTCCACGCATAAAAAAGGGCTGAGAACCACTGGCTTAATAGATAAAAAGGGAATTCCACTGGCATCATTTTGTCTTGCAGCTCTTTGAATCTAGCCCTTCATTTTCTTTGGTTTTCTTACAAGTGCCAAATTAGAGTTATGTTAAATGGATGTTTTTGTTTGACCTAAAGTAACATTTTCACTTAATTTTTTTCATTTCTGTGAAGGGAAAAAAAAAAGATGCAGTTCATTACAAACCAACGTTTTCTTCACAATTTTTTTGGTTCAGTAGCCAAATGGAAGAAAACCAATTATTTTCATAGCCCAAATTTAGCAGGAATTTTAGAAAATGCTCAACATTTTAGCTTTTAATCTGCTTCTAGTAAAGCTGATAGATGTTTTCCAATTGATTTTAAAAAGGACTGGACCAGAGACAAATTATGAAAGGGGTACATTAGTATGATTTTATAGATATCTTTACACCTGGGTGAACCTAACTGCTGGGCCATCCATAGAGAGAGATTTGTAAATTAAAATATTGTGACTGATTGCTTAGCCTGTGTCTTACATCACACGAGACACAGAGGAACTAAACTAAAAGAAGACAACAAGAATAAGTGAGAGAGATTCCAAAAGGCACAAAGGGTAGTTGTGCATTAATGGGAATAGTTACTGCCTGCCTTATGGCAGCATAAGTTATATACAATTTTGAAGAAGCTGCTTTTATATTACTGCATACCAGTATTGTCTATGTGCTTCTAAAGAATAGCTCTTCCTCATGCTAGACCTGGTCAAGTACATGGTTGGCAACCAGCAGGATATACTGAAGAGATGCAACCAAAGAGCTCTTGGTGTTACATTTCTTGGCTGAATAGTCCTTTCCAAATACATGTGGTAGGCCTGTGACTCCACTTGTTTTGAGAAGTTACCCCACAATTCATTTACAAGTGGTTAGACTGAAAAAGAGTCCCAGACAAGATAGTCAACCCACAGACCATGACACATACTGCACCAACTAGTGGCCACACTATGCTAGGTAGGTGAATGTGAGAGTCTGACTGCTAAAAATTAGTGCTGAAAGTCTTTATCCATTTAATTGTTAGACAGTCAGTGAAACCTCAGGCATTTTGGATGGAGGAGGTTGTCAGAAAGGAAGCAGTTCTTTGACATGTTGGCACTAGGCAACTATTGACAGATGAGCAAAAACTTTGATCCTTCTCTAAATTACTCCAGGGTCTAAGCCAGGATTAATACTCAGATGCAATATGAACATAATTCAGAGAACAATGTGACTAAGATGCATCTTACTGGGCACATCTACATGAGAAAATACTGTGCAGTTGTAACTGAACATTTATTTAGTACTTGTATTAGCAAGTACTAAATAAATGCATGGTAACTGGAGTTACTGTGCAGCAGCATCAGCAAAAGTCTTTTAGGTAACGATACTGCACAGTAGTCTAATAATACTGTGCAGTAGTATATTAACACTGTTCATGTTGTGACATGCTATTTGCACAGTATTTTTTGGTTGCTGCAGTCAGTGTCTCCTGTAGATGTGCCCACTTTGATACTTTCTCATAAGGTGTATCCTGAAGCACGTAAGGTACATAAATTCTTTGTAATTAAACCTATTTAGATTGATGTCTGCTTTGGACTAAGAGTTAGAAAATGAACCAAGGACGGGGTCCTTACCATGTTACAAACACAGAAGTAAAAATCTTACAAGCCAAAAAGAAGAAATGAGAGTATGATTTTCTAGCCTTCTGTGGATATTCCTAAACACATACCAGGTAGAGAGGAGATTAGGGGTGTGTACATACATTGTCCCATGTAGTCACCCTAGCTCTGCAAGTCAGGGTGGGTCTCAGTTGTCCAAAGGGAGGGGACAGGGCTGGGATGAAAGGCTGTCATTGACAGCCAAGGGCAAACCTGGCCTATCACTGGGACAGACAGATGAAACAAGCTTTGCCTTACATAGGCTAGAGTGCAGCCCAGAGCAAAAGCTCATGGGATGTGTGTGGAATCCCACAAAAGTTAACCTTGGCAGTGAACCTGTACACAGGTTTACTAAAGCACTCTGCCCTAGAGCAGCTTCATCTGATGGCGGATTTAATGAGGATTAAATTTTCATGCAATCAGCCATTTTAAAAGTACTTTGCAGCTGTGAATGTTTGTTACTGTTGCCTTAGAAATGGTATCTAAAGATCTGTGTTTTGGGAATTGACTTGTGTTTGTGTGTGTGTTTCACCCAGCCTTGGAAGCAGACAAGCCAATGGACGGACACAGCCTGAGAACTGAGGGTGCATATACCATACTGTATAACAACAAGGTCAACAAGGACACAAAGTGGGGGAACCAATGGAGTATGTACTATACCGCCCATAACTTGAGATAAGTGGCACCAGCGACAAGACCTCAGAGCAGGGGGGCCTTAATCCTGCTTTTGGGGAAACAGACCAAATTGGGAAGAGGCTCAGAAGGCTACAAGGATATGTGACCAAAGAGAGACAACCAACCAGAGATATCCACAAATGAAGAGTCATCAGGAGTCACGAGAAAGGGAGGAGAATACAAAAGCAAAGACTTGAAAGTAACAAAGGGTCCCTCCTTCTCTTCCTTTCCTTCTCTCCCCATTTTTTCCTTGTTCTCCTCCCCGTCCCCATTTCTGTTCCCCAGGAAGTGTCCCTGAGCCCACCATGGAGGGCACACAACCAGCCTTTCTCATACACTCCACTGGAAAGGGGCTGTGGGTTTTGGGATCCCACCTCCAGACTGATGACACCTAAGAAAGAGTGCCTCAGAGTCAAGTCCTAGGTTTTTGGTAGATATATAGAATTGTTTGATTGTTTGTATTGTTTTTTTATTTTCTTTTATCACTGTGTATCTATAAATTTTCCTGTTATCGAATGGAAAGGTTGTGGTTCACCTGACTGTGGTTAGCATCCCAGTGAGTTATCCCGTTTCCTCCCCCTTCCCTCTCCCACACCCACAGAACAAGGTATCTGGATCCTAAATCCAGAGCCAAGAGTTATGTTATGGCTGTAGAGCACTTTTGGGGGCTTCACCATGCAAAAAATGTAACTTCTGTAAGCACCCTAGAATACCAACAAGCTTCACTAAAAATTGTCACTGTTAGAACTAGCGCATGTTTTTCACAATGTTTTCAATTATTTATTTTAATATAGTGTTTTGAGAGATGCATATGAAAAATTTATACAGATGTTAATTACTGTGACTGGCACTTCACATAGTGGTCCTATATTACTTATTTTCAGTGTACTATAACAGTTGCTTGTAAGCTAAGCAACCACTTGGTCAAAAGGTATTTAAAAATGTCTTCCTATTGCATAAATTTATGGCATATATGATTAAAAGTATAAACTTTCTTTGACATGTCTGTTTACAGAACATTTTGGTAGAACTATACAATACCACTGTATTGCTATACGTGCAACTGTAACTAATTGTTACATGATAAATTGTAATTGATTGTTGCAATCCAACTAAGCTAACTATAGAATATATACTGGATCCAATCAAGCTCCTGAAAATATTGTTTTCTGACTTTAATGAGACTATGACAAGAGTATTAATGCCTTTTAATTCTCTCTTATATACTTTCTCCCTAAATGCCTACTCTCTCTCTTGCTCTCTCTCTCTCTCTTCCAGTTCTTCCAATGGCATCTCAGTTTTAATTTCATCACATCTTCAAGCCATCACCTCTATAGATAGGAAAACAGCAGTAGCTAGACAGGTTAAAAAAACAAATAAGGTGCAATACAGCATCAAGAAGAATCACATATTTAGTCTACGGCATCCTCAAAATTATGATGATATTAAGGACATTTCAATGTTGATGAGATAAAGTTTGCAGAAGCACTCCCAGAGATTACATTTAAATTATTCCTGTAATATTGTTATAAGGTATTGAAACGGTATTCTAATTCAAGGTACTAACAGCTTCTCTTGTTAAATACCAGATTGTTTATATTGTAGAGTACTGGAAAGAAGACAGGTTAACTTTAGCAAACACAGAGAAGCTGTAGACCTGAATTTAAATTTAAAATTCTTTAATGCTCATGAACTGGCCTGTCTTGAGATTAAATTAAATAAAATTTCAACAGTTTCATAGGACTTTTCAATGCCATTTACTTCTTTCCATGTATAAAGTTTCATAGATTTCATAGATTTCTTAGACATTAGGGCTGGAAGGGACCTTGTAAGATCATTAAGTCCAGCCCTGTGCCCAAGGGGCAGGAAGTAAGCTAGGGTCAAAGGATCCCAGCAAGATAAGCATCCAAATGTTTCTTAGACGTGTCCAGAGTAGGTGCTTGCTAGGGCTGTGCAAAGCTTTGGTCCCTGATTCCATTCGGTGGAGATTTGGCTCAATTTGGTGGCTGAATCTCCAAATCCAAATTGAATCAGGAGACACTTCAATCTCTCTGAATTGAATCAGAACCCTCCAAATCACTTCAGAGAGATTTGGAAAGATTCAGTGATTCAGATTTAGACACGACTTAAAATTTTTTTTTCTACATACCTCAAGTACCAGGTGGCTTGTGAATTGTGTGATGCTAGGGTGGATGAAGTGTCCCACAGAAGCACGGGGGGCTCCCCAGTGTGCTTGGCAGCACTTCTGGCCAACATCCAGGTCCTTCAGAGAGAGTGCAATGGGGCCCCCATGCTCTTCTGGCTTGACAACTGGTGCCTCCTGGGTCTGGGGAGGCTCCCGTGGCCGATTGTCAAGCTGGCGGTTGTTGGGGGGGCAGTACGCTCCCCAGGAGACTCTCCCAGGTTCGCCACTGAGTATGTGGGGGTACCACCCGTGCTCCTGTGGTATGCTCCATCCACCCCAGCATTGTAACATTCACAATCTTCTCCTGGTACCTCGAGGTATGTAGCAAAAACATTTAAAGCTAAGTCTGTGCCTGAATCACTGATTCTCCAAATCAGCATTGTATCTTCAGATTCAGCTGAATCGAATCAGAGACAGTGATCCGAATCAACTAATTAACTCGCTGTCCCTGATTCAGGCTGAATCCAAATCTGAATTGAATAGGGCCTGTTTCACACATCCCTAGTGCATGCACCACCTCTCAGTGAGTCTACTCCAGGCACTGGGGGCTTGGACATTAAAAACATTTTCCCCTTATGTTCAGCCTAAAATGGTCTTGCAGGAGTTTGTGATTATTGGATCTTGTCATCCCTTGGGGTGCTCTGGTGAACAGGTATTTCCCCAGATCTTGATGCACACCTCTTATGTACTTACGGGCTGCCACCAAGTCACCACTGAGCCTGCGCTTCTCCAGGCTGAAGACTCCAATAGCTCTCTGCCTCTCTTCACAAGGCCTGTTCTCTTGCATCTGATCATGTGTGTGACTCTCCTCTGGAATCTTTCAAGCTTATCCATGCCCTTCCTGAATTGTGGAGTCCAGAATTGGATGCAGTACTCCAGCTGTGGCCTCATCAAGGCTGAGTACAGTGGAAGGATGACATCCTGGGTCTTGCTCGAGATGCATCAGTAGATGCAAGCCAGAATTTTGTTCACTTTGCCAGCTGTGGTATCACATTGGTGGCTCATGCTCATCTTGTGGTCAGTCATGACCCCCAAGTTTCTTTTGGTTGTGGTGCAAGCTACAGTAGCATTGCCGAGCCTGTAAGTGTGATGTATGTCCCCCCTCCCCCCCCGAGGTGGAGCACCTTGCATTTCTCTGTACTGAATGTCATCAGGTTTTCATCCGCCCACTTTGAAAGCCTATTGAGCATGGCCTGGATCACCAGTCTATCCTCAAGTGTGAATACTCTTCCCCAAAGTTTGCTATCGTCAGTGAACTTAGCTAGTCTACTTCTGACACCAGAGTCCAGACTATTTATAAAGATATTAAAGGGTACTTTAATAATTTAAAAGTGTTTAAGTTATGCTAAAATAAACTTAGATATACCAACATTTGAGGTTTATTTACCCAACTATATACTGCATAAATTAATAAAGGCTTCACTGCTGAATTGGGGAATAATATTCCCTGGTGTTAATTTACCTAAAGAAATGTATCCCCATCTGAAGCACCCACTCCTTAGGTCTAGTCTATATTTAATATTTTCTACAAAGAAAAAGAGTGTAGAACTTAAATAACAACTGTTTTCTGTTGTTAGCTCTGTTTTTTCCCTTCTTCCTTAAGTACTAAAATATGAATAACTAATAATTGTGCCAATTTTTCTTGTCTTGAATCATGGTGTCCCTGAGGCACATTACGTGACTAAATGGAGGAGTCACATTCCTGAGTTGGCATCAATAGGAACAATTAAGATTTATCTTGACATTTCTTATTTCTCAAGACAACACATTTTTCAGTGTTTTACATAAAATTACTTGATGCTCAATTATTTAAGACAGCCTTGCTCCATACATAGTGTATGCATCTACATGTGCAATTAGTGCTATATGGGTTTACTCTGCAGTAATTTACTGCAGAGTAAACCCACCCTGGGCAAGTGTCTACACATGCGACCATTTGGGAACAATTTTGCTGCTCATGGCACTAGCCTGCCCCAGTCTACTCTGGCCCTGCACCCTCCCCCTGTAGCAGTCAGGGGAGCTAGAGGCTCTGGCCACAGCTGCCTGCAGCCAGAAGCCAGACGCATGCTATGCTCCCTGGCCACTTCTCTTTCTGACCCAGAGAAGGTTGCAGAATGCTGGCACAGCTCTGACCAACTCTGTCACCAGGCTTGTGCCCACTGCACAATGGATGCTCCACCCCAGGCCCCAGGAGCAACAACCCACACCATGGGCTTCTGCTTACCACCCTGCTCACCATACTTCACCACCATGGTGACCCTGCCTGCCCCCCTGTGCTGCACAGTCATATGGCCAGACTCATCGTGGCATTTGAGGTCCTTTCCCAGTGCACTGCTTCTGCCCAGCCCCTGTGTTGCCACCCAGACCCCACCAGGGACACCAATGGTACATATATGGACACCACCACAGGTTCTGTCCATGAGGTCCTGGGGCTGTATACTGGCTGTTTGTGAAGGCTCTTGGCCAAACAGGACTGGTGCCTACATGTTATCCAATGCATCTCAGATGATGAGCAGTAAGCTGGAGTCCTTTCACATGACCCAGGCTACCTTGCAGAAGCTCCTCAATCAGGTCTCCCCACACCTGGAGCAGCAGGCCACCAACATGCCTGCCAGCCTGTGCTACATCAGCCATCTCTTTCATGTGGACAAGGTAACTGCTAGGGAGGCCATCCTCAGGGTCTGCGGTGACCTCCAGGACATGCTGCGGCACACCCCATTCTGGACCCATGATCCCCTGGGGGTGGTGGTAGGGTTCCATGTCCCGGGTTTCCCCCGGTGAATCTGGGCCCTGGATGGGATCCACATTCTTATCATCTGCCCACACTACAGGGATTGTCTCTACTACAGGCGGAGGTGCTTTTACCTTGTTGTGCTGCAGGCCATCCTCAGACACCATGGTGCCTTCAACATAAATGTCAGCTAGGAGGGGAGTGTCCATGATACTCATATCTTCTGCAAATCCACCCTGCCAGCCCTGGATAGCAGGCATCCCACACCGGGGTGTCAGACCTCCAGCTGTGTGACTTGACAGTCCTATTCCTTCTTACTGGGGATCCTGCTTAGCTGCTCTTCCCCTGCCTCATATGGCCCTATATCAGCCAGCTGGACCCCTACCAGGCATCCTTCAACAGTTGCTTGGGCCAGATCAAGAACTCGTGGAGTACTCTTTTTGCCACTTGATGGGACACTGTAACTCTCTGCTGTAGACCACTTGGATAGCCAGCCATGGATCCTAGCTCCACTGTGTGCCCCCAGAAACATACTCATTGCAGACAGTTTTATTAAAAACACTTTATTCCTTTCCACAAACACAGACCCCATCCCCCTCTCTCTCCAACAACAGACCCCTCCCATCTCCATCCCCAACAACAGACCACATCCCTCCTCTCCCTCAAACCAGAGAACACCTCCCCTACTTCCTGACCCATCAAGCTGCTCCACCAACCACACCACCCACCAATAAACCATTCTCTTCCTCATGCAGACTATGTGAAGTGCTTTGTGTGCCCTCCTGGGGTGGAGAGGAGAGGAAGTGGGCCTAGAGGATGGAACCTGGGTACAGGTGTCCAGCACCCCTGCCTTTGTCCCACTGTGGTTGCACATGCCACAGCAAGGCCAGCAGATGGGGGGCTTACCCGGGGATAAGGGCAGCTGCTGCTCTGCCAGCATGGTTGGTTCCCACTCCTGCATCTGGCTCTGCCGTGGGCAGCTCCTTCTCTGGGGCCACACAGAGGCAGGGAAAGTATCAGGGGTACACCCAGGCAGTGGGGTGGAGGTGGCTGGTGGGAGCACCAGCTGCAGCTGTAGCAGTGACAGTGATGGGCACCCTCAACTGAGGTCCTTGGTGAGCCACATACCCACAAGCAGTGGGCAGGGCACCAGGTGCACAGGTGCCCAGGGACTATGATAAGTGGGCTGAACAGACCATCACCTGGTATTGATTCATTCAGGAACCAAGGACCTCACCCAGGAACAGAGACAAGTACCCAGCATTTGAAAGACAAAAGACTCTGCAGAACCAGCAACTCTACCATTGTACCCCACCATTAGAGACATCCAAATCTGAACATCCCTGCATGGAGCACACATGCTCAGTATGCCAGGGACTGACTCTTGCCTGGGCATGCCTCCTGTCACTAGGGTCACACAAGGACTGCCCCTATAAAAAGGGGCAATGAAGACAGACCCAGTGGGACGCTCTCTCCATCTGGACTGGCACCATGCCACACCACCTATCCACCCAGAGGCCTTGCCGGAGACCCCCCTCTGGACACCTACTGGACAAGGACCCCTTTCCAGCCTGGATAGGTAGCTATTACCCCCCACCCCCTCTTCAATCAAGAACTTGTGTGTGTGTGTGTGTGTGTGTGTGTTAACCAATAACTTCATGGGGCTGTGTTGTGTGTTGTCTGTGTAATAAAACTTATTTGGACCCCTAAGTTGGGTTTTCCCCTGAGCAACCAGGTTTCTGCCTCAGTTTCTTTCCTGGCTGTCTCCTCCTTGCCACCACTTATCTGCCCCTCCTCCCCCCAATATCTCAGCTGTCTGCCGCAGTTTCCAGCCCCAATCTACCTTATGTAAACTCAAGCCTCAGTTCCTCAGCCAGCTTTTCTGTAGTCCACTGGTTCTAATCCCAGTTCTGGCAACTTTCACTCCCTACATGTTAACTCTGTCTCTCACCTGAACCTTCCTCCAAGTATCCCAGGTACCCCAAGCGCACACATACACACTGTACCATCCAGGTTAGGAACTTACGTGTGTGTATGTGTAGCTGGAATGTGAGTGTGTGTGTGTATACATATATATGGCATTGTGTGTATGATATATGAATTAGTGATCTGTGTCTAACTTTTGGGGTGTATAGTGTATGTGCTTGAATTGGTGATAGATATGCATGTGCCTAGGCTGGTTTGGATGTGTATGTGCCTGAGCTGGTAGTGTGTGTGTGTGTGTGTATGTATGCACCTAATTGATTTCTGTGTTTGTATATGTGCAATTGCATCACACCCTCCTATCTAATGGTGCAATATTGAGATCCTGAGAGTTGGCCTGACCCTATAGGGCTACAGACCCACTATGCCATGCTGATGATGATCACTATGGTGCCCCAGTTCTGGCATCTGAGTAACTGGTGCTGGGTCCTGAGAAGAAGGCAGCCTCCACTTCCCTGCAATATTTGCCACCACCTGGAGGAATACCTGTGCCTTCACTACACATCCCTACCCTCCACAGCTGAGGACAACATCACCACTGACATTGATGCATTTCTCTGTGTGAGACACCCATGCTTGCCTAGCTGGTGGAGCACATACTGCATGATGGGGGAGGGGGAGCACTGAAGGCCAGGAGGATCTCAGCCTGGCTGGGCTGGGCAGGGACGGGGTAGGGCAGGGGCAGAGGCAGGGAGGGCCCTCTTCCTAGTGCAGGGCTTACTGGATGGAAGTGGCAGGCATGCCCAGTGGCTTGAGTCTGTCCCCACTGGTACTGATGATGTGCAGCTCCTGGCAGTGTCCTGGGGTGCAAGAGCACAGTGCCTGGTTGGTCAGGAAAGTGATTCCTCCAGGAAGGAGCTGGAGCTCATGACGACAGGCTGTGCTATGCCCAGCCTCCTAGGTGCTATGCCCAGCCAGCTAGGTTGGCCTCCTTGGTGGGACTGTGCACCCAGAGCTGGCATGGCAGGCAGCAGCCTGGGTTGCGGGAGCTGCTGGAGTGGGGACCATGGCAGGATGGGCTCCTAGTGCCCCAAGGGGCCCTGCCCCACTGACACCTCGTCACTGCTGCCAGGCCACAGGAGAGGCTTGGACAGGGTGCCTATGCTGGAATACATGGCACAGCCCTGGCCAGGGTCCCAGGAAATGAGGATGTGGTCTAGCTGCTACATAAATGGCATGGACCTTCAGGCAGCCATTGATCAGTTGTTATGGTTGGTGACAACGACCCACTGTGCCTTGACCTTTATATGGCACTGGCATGCCAAGCAGTTGTGCCTGCACTTCCATATGTGGCCCGATGAGCCTTCATAAATGTGGGTGCTGGAGCCTTGCCTCAGTGCCACAAGGTCCACAATCTCCTCCTCGGACCAGTTCTTCTCTTGAGAGGCAATGTGTGGCATCAGGGAGTCTGAGACTATGCCAGCATAGCTCCCTGAATGGCCCTCTGGGCTACACCCAAAGGTCCAGGTGCTGGAGGGCCTGGGCAGGTGCCTGTAGTGCCGAGCACAACAGCATGGTGCAGAACAGGCAGGCAGGTGGTGGGGTTGGGCCAGAAGACAACACTGGGGTCTGGGAAGAATATTGCAGCTAGCTTGGGACCATGCCTGTGGGACCAAGTTGCCAGCAGCTGGCTGCCAGTGACACAGGGCCCCAGGGTCACCACAGCATTGCAGGGGTAGGATGGGCCAGGCAAAGAGCTGCCCTAGCCCAGGGCTGGAGAAGCTCCAAGCCCTGTGGCTTTGGGGTCAGCCTGAGGGTGGCCCCCTGGTGGTGAGGCTGACTGAGAGCAAATTTTCTCCCATTTGATGTCTACACATGAGTTACTGAGCAGTAACTATTGTGTGGTTAATGTGGTACCTGCAATCCAGGTAACATGTTAACCACAGAGTACACTAATTGATCAGTAAGCACAGTAGACTAATTTATAAGTAAGCATCTGCACATGTAGACAGTGATGCTTTACAATATAACCAATTAGTCTTCTCCATGGTAAAGCATCTCATGCAAATACACGCAGTGTATAATTTGTGACCTAACACTCAAAAGATGTAGTTTCCATTCCCTTACTGGGTGACCTGAGATTTTTTATTTTTTTCCTTTTTATATATGAAATAGACCTTTATTTTTCTGGAAAATGATTCACTACAATTCTTGTGTTAAAATGACTCTACTGTGCAAAAAAGAAAGCATCTATTCGGACTAAGTGCTGTAAAAGCACTTAGTAAAACAATCTCACTAATACAAGTGAATGGCTTTCCACAACCACTCTTGTAAACAAGTGTTTACTCACTGTCTAGAAAAAGGGAAATATTTCATAACAATAACAACAACTACTACCTCTGTGAAACCTTTAAGACATTTTGAAATGTGAAAAATGTAGGTTTGTGCTGTTCATATTTTCACAGATAATCAAATAAAAGAGGTTATAGGTACAAGAGGTACAAGGAACAAACTGCTCAGTTCAAGTCACAAAAATATACCCATCAAGATTTCTCTCTTTTATTTATCCAAACCTACATAAAAAGTTTTCCAAAGCAATATTAATGCAAATAAAATTAATATTTACATAACTACACATGGAGAGGAGTTTTTAAACGTAAGAGCTGAAATCCTCTGTAAAGTACCCACATTTGAAAATTAACCTCTCATAAATCACTGCCTGCATCTACATGAGACACAAACTGTCCAGTAGCCTAATAACATTGTGCAGTAGCATGCTGGGCAAAACCTATGCTAATATAATACTGTGCAGTAGTATTAGGTACTCTGCAGTTAGCATCACTAAAAAGTTGTACACCGGCACTACTGTGCAGTAGCTCCAGTTACGGTGCATCAGTTTAGTGCTTGGTTATGCAAGTACTAAACTTGATGTACAGTAACTACGTCATATTAATGAACATGTAGATGCATCCACTGTGATGGCTACAGCATCTTTATTCTGCTTTCATGAAAAAATATAGTAGGTCTGGATCCTTCACTCTTTGTTCATATCACACTGCAATAGATTTGAAAAAAAACAGCATATTTATCCATTTATGCAAGCTTTTTATGTGCTTCTATTTTAATTATTTAAATTTATTAGAGCTTGAACAGCAGATCATCTTCCTTTATATAATTTACTTCTTTATCAGGCACTTTCATCATTTCCTCACTTGGTCTCCAATTGTTTTCATGAGGAGAGTAAAAACCTTGCATGTAGTCTGTATTTTCACTGTACAGTTAATATTTTTATCTTCATTTTACACTCTCATATTTGTCTTCTTATCAGTACATTTAAATTTTAAAATTGTATTTTTGCCACTGAAGTAATCAGTATGGAATTAGAAAAGGTGTGTGTGGGGGGGGGACTTTTTAAAGTGAGTTTTTCCAATTGTTTATAACATTTGTGAAATCCCCCCCAAATTTTGCAAAATGTTTCAACTGATGCATTTTGGCTCAGAACTGGTGTTGGGAACAGCATTTTGGAGCATATTTCATGGCATGAAAATCTTAGGAATTTTGATGCCTCATAAATTTAAAAACAAGCATTCTGAGAAAAAAAAAGACAAGCACTAAAATATTTGTATTGCTTGCAAACCAGTGGACCAGTTTGTCATTTCCTGTAATGTATCTGGGTGATTTAATTTTTATTGTTATTACTGGCCAGTGAAGCTCATACACTGAGCAAGATTATTAAAAAAAATAAAGCCGTGAAATGAGAATTGTCTTGGAGTAGCAGCAGCAGCATACTGAATGGTCATATAGAGATAGATATGCATTTGGATGCAGATGCAAGACTGGGTGTTTCAATGGCTATATGAGGGCAGAAAATAACCAGGAATATAACAATAAATGTATTTATTACTAAAGGTAATGAACCCAGGATCTTAAAAGGATAGTATCAAATAATTGTCACACTAATCCAAATAAGAATTATTGTCCAACTAATCAAGAATCTACCAGTTTTAGAGTATGCTCCAAGGCCTTACTCAATGAGAAAGCTTTCTTACTATGATTGAAATAATTAAAATTGCATATATACACACACACTTCCAGAAAAGCTTCATCTAACACAGGAGGGAGAATGTACTGCAGTCAACTGTGATTCTTATAATGCATCTCAATATTCCTGTGAAAAACTACAATTCTGGATTGATAAGTGTTATAAAAGACTATGAAACTGACATGCAGCATGTTCTTCTTATCTAAGTTTCCTGCAGGTATCCTGAACTAACCAATCAAACATTATTGAATGGATGAAACCATGTATTTAATTCAATTGTATGGTTCAAAATCATATAGAAATGTTTAATTTTGTATTAAATTCTATTTTCTCTAAGAAGTACAAATAAAGAATTCAGAATTGTTCTTGGAAGTGAAAAGTAGCAACATTGGTCAGTTTCTTAAAAGAAAAAAGGGGGAAAGATATGCCCTGAAAGATATGGGGATGATAACGATGAAGAACAAAGATGATTTCATTATCGGTCTTCAGGTTGAATATATGATCATATTCTCCTCCCATTGTAAGGAATCTCATGACAGACAAGACCTTTCACATTTACTTATTTTTTTCTTAATGAGCTTAATTGGATGCTGTTAAAGCTTCCAATTAAGCTTTTAAATTAAAACAATAAAATCAACTTCTAGTAAGCATTATTAAAACTCTTTTCCGAAGTCATGGTTCAACATTTTATTAGCATTAAAGAAGTATGATTTTTAATGTTAATTAGTTACCAATTTAGAGCACTTTTCAATATATGTTGTATACTTTCTTTCTGTACAATGATAGCAGGATGAAACCTTATGATGCCAAATGAATATGCACAGAGACATGGGATCCTCATCAGGCATCTAAATCAATGCATTACTTTTCCTTGATGCTTTGCAACATTGTTTGATGAATTAGCCATCAATTTTGACTATGCAGGAAGTACTATTTTAAAATGTCACCTCAGCTGCTGTATATGCTTGTGAAAGTTCAACCCTGATTCTCCTGCTCTCCAAATATTACAGGCTAGGATTTTGTCCCCAGGCTGAAAGTATAAACAGTGTTTCTATTTCCATATTAGTCTTTTAAAGACAGGACAGGCCACTCTGTGGTAATGTTTCCATTGGGGACGGGGAAAAAAATCAGTGAAGAAATTGCATTTTCTAGACTAAAAACAAAACAAAATGAACAGTGATAAAAGAGCAACCAACAAACAAATTATGAGAGGAAGAGCATTGTGCTAAATGGCATTATTCAGACAACAGTAATTAGTAGTCTTTTACTTCCCACTGTAATACACATTAAACAATCACTAATGATTAAATTGAATAAAGGATTTAAGTACCTATATATGGGTTTAGGCAGAATCTAGGCAGCTAAATCCAACACTGCAATCTGAGGACCTCCCACTGGGTAGTGTCACAGGAGCACGGAGGTGTCCTGTGCCAGGTAGTGTAACTTGGGGTGGGGGTGTGTCACAGGAGCACTAAGGAGTCCTGTGCCATGGAAGTAAAAGGAAC
>NW_017728886.1:136299569-136350060 GCF_001723895.1 Crocodylus porosus
GAGAGCACCTTGATGAGAGGTATGGTTGGAGGCCCTGGCGGGGGTGCTCAGTGTTTATGTTATGAGCAGGAGGCTCTGTGTTTTATGTTGAAGCCAGGTGGCTGGCGTCTTGGTTATAGTTACGCTGGAGGACTGGGTGAGGCTGTAGGGGAATGAGGAGGCCTCATGGGAGCTCCCCAGCAGTTTGGGGGTTCCCGGTGCCCATTAGGGTCACAGTGCCACAGCGGGCGCAGTATAGGGAGTGCCAGGAGGGTGCTCGCTGAGTGGGGGTTGTAGCCCCAGCTGCGAGGGGCGTGGCACAGGCCCCAGAGTGGGGCGGCGGGCGCGAGAGGTGCAGCACAGGCCCCAGAGTGGGGTGGGCTCTGATTGATAAAGACCCAGTAGGGTCGGGGAGGCCAGGTAAGGCTCCGGCCGCCTGAGCCCAACCCGGTAGTCTTGGCAAACTCCCAGTAGGGTCGGGGAGGCCAAGTAAGGGTCCGGCTGCCTGAGCCCAACCTGGGATTCTTGGCAAAGACCCAAGAAAGGGTCAAGGGGGCCAGGCACGGCTACGGCCACCTGAGCCCCAAGAGCGGGGAAACGCGTAGCATGAGAGGCGCAGTATAGGCCCCAGAGTGGGCAAGGCCCCAGAGGGGGCGTAGCGCGAGAGGCACGGCGGCATTGAGCCAGGCCCAAGGGGCGCCGGTAATGGGGCAGCAGCGACGAGCCAGGCCCAGGGGTGCCGGTAGGAGCTGGACAGCGGAGAGACAGGCCCGGGGCGCCGGTAACAGGCCGGTGGGTAGGAGCCCGGCCCAGGGGGCGCCAGGTGGGCGACGAGCCCAGGGTGCCAGGGAGAGAACACCTGAGGGGCAGGGGACAGTACAACATTCCACGGAACAGCTGTGAGGCTTGGGGCATGCTAAAGGGGAGGTTTGGAGGCATGCAAATAAGGGAAGGGTGCACAGAGGCGCACCATTTGGAGTAGGGGCAAGAACACACATACCGTTCACCAGGGGAACAAGGGCAGCCTCCCATTTAACCATTCAAGATCAAAGTCGTGGCGGGCAAGATTCTGAGGGTGCTGAGTCCACCCTAACGTGACAGTAGGGGGCACTAGGGAGTTCATGGCCACTCCTAGGCACCACTCCCTCACAGGTAGCCACTTAAACATGGAGGTGCCAAAGAAATGTAGGTGCTTTCCTATTTGTAAGTTCCCTAGGTGACTAGAATTGTACTTCTGGATACGTGTACATCTTTCCTAGTCTGAGGTGTTCAGAGCCACATGCCCTGAGATGCCTAATGTCTGGATCCGCATGTCCAGACAAGCGCGCACATGCATCTTGTAGTGTCTCAAACCCATTTGAGACACTGCAAGATGCACATGTGGCAACAAAAAAATGTTCCCAATGCTGCATATTTGCAGTGCAGAATCAAAATGAAACCCCTGGGTATCCAGGGGTAAAAAACAAAACAAAACATTCCACAGAACAACAGGACAAGGCACAGTCCCAGACTGTGCCTGGAGGTAACCCAGGAGTTGGTTCTCTAGGAGATATGCTCTGGTTTCTGGCCAGAGTGTTTCTGTGCTGCTCCTGATGCCCCACAACTGTCAAAGGTAAGTTAGGGATGTGGGGTGGGGCAGGGTTTATGGGTGTGGGTGGATGTGGTGGGTGTAAGGAGTGGCAGGAAGATATCATGGGGTGTTGGGAGTGGAGGAGGTGTTGAGGGCTATGGAGAGTGGTGGGGGATGCTGGGGGATGTCAGGGGCTATGGGGAGTGGCAAGGGGGATGTCAGAGTGGCAGGAGTGGTGGGGGATTTCATGGAAGTGTCAGGAGTAAAGGCAGTTATCGGGGGCTATGGGGAGTGGAGGGGAATGTTGTGGGGTGTGGAGAGCAGTGGGGGGTGGGGATGTCCCAGTGGGTGGGTACATGGAGGGGCTTGAGCAGGAGCTGCCACATGCCTGCCCTGCCACCCAGCCCCTGTGGCACTGGTGGCAGCATGTCTGTGGTTCTGTGTCAGGCACAGCGGGCCATGACATGGCACTGTGAGACCCAGGCTGTACATGCTGAATAGACCTGAGCCAGCCTCGTACTGTGGCCTTAGACAGGCCAGGACAAATCCATTCAACATGTATGGATCCCAGGTCACATAGCACTGTGTTGCTGCCCACTGTGCTTGCAGCAGAGTCACAACTCCATTTGCCTGTTGTTGCTGGCACTGTGGCTGCTGGGTGGGGGGGGCTGACATGTGGCAGCCCCAGAGCTGTCCTCAGATGTGTACAAAGCTGGGGACTAGTGAGTAGGGGGGCTGGAGAGCAGATCCAGCAGTGTACAGAGGCCATGGCAGAGCTTCTGAGTGGCACCAGTCCCCAATGAATGACCCTGCCAGCGCCACCTCTGAGCTGCTTGGGGTCATACTGCACTGTGCTGTACTATGGGGGGGGGGGGGGGAAGCAGCAAGGGACCTGATCCTTTTTTTTTTCCCCCACACAGCCTGCCCACCTCAGGGCCATGCTGTGCCATGGTGGGGGGGGGGGGTGGAAGCAGCAGGCTCTGAGTGCCCCACTCCTGCTGCTGTTGCAGGGGATAAGTTGTGGGCCTTGTATGGGGGGTCTATGGCCCTTCAGGGTGGAGTTGGGACCCTGCAGGGGGAGCACTACATATACTGTATGGGGGGGGCTGCACCCTATGGGGCCAGGGACACACCCCTCCTAAGAAGCCCACCTACATGATCCCTCCACACCCAGTCCCCCCATAATTGCCCCACACCTAGCCACACTTCACCCACATCCCCCCACAACCACCCACACACCCATTCACCTTCCCCCACACCCCTTACCACCACCTTCCTACAAACTCCACATGCCTCCATGTGAGAAGAAAACCAAAAAAATACAGCAACACATAAATATTTAGAATTTATTTTATCATGATGATAGAGACACTGGTAGGCTTCCAAATTAACACTGTAAATTTATCAATAAAGCATTGCCGAACTGATCTCCTCTCTCTCATATTCCTATTTGAGATTCTGCAAGCGCACATGCTTGCACGTGTGGACATGCCCTCAATGCCTAATCACCTACACAGCTTGATGAAGCACTCAGAACATGGCTTATATGCATGAACAGCATCAGGCTCCTTGAAAAAATAAGAGTTAGCTGCCATTTTTTCTTAAAACACAACTCTAATGTTTACAGCACTCGTATAGGGATAACAAATCTGAATTTAGTTTCCTTCTCAGCCTGAAGGAGCTCAGAACCATATCTCTTACCTTCCAGAAGACTGCTTTCACCACTAATCTCCATTTACTGGACTACAAGGGTGAGATGGAGATAAATGTGAGTGTGGGTACTTCTTCCACTGAAGCTGTGCTGCTATCCAGCTAAGAACTCAAGAGTTACGGAGTCAGCAAGACAGTATAAAAAAAAATAGAAAAAGCTCTAGTCTGTTGGTCATTTGTGGCCCAAAAAAGTCTTGCGTTCTGGTGTCCAATCTCAGGAAAGTTTATGGATTTTTATTAATTGAAATGTCATTAGATAAAATATAGAAACAGTCCCAGACCTGTTCCTCCCAACAGAATCCCCTTGCCATCATGCTGTAATATCAGGCTCAAGCTTGCTTGCTCTCCATTTCTTGTGTCCCTTGAAGCTGTGTCCCTAGACAGAAAGAGGAGTGGTGGAGAGTGCCTCCACCTAACCTGTTTTATAGCTTGTTTTTTAGGGACTGTGCTGAATCAAGGAAAACTGGGTTTTAACCACCTTAGGCTAACGGCTACCTGTAACACACATCTGTTACAGCCTGGGTAAGCGTCCCAATGACAACATAAAAGCATCCAGCCATCATCTGAAGCCTTTTTTTCTGATCAGAAAAGAGTGAACTCACTCAGTTTTGAATAGTTCTCAAAAAAAGGCTTGTGTGTTGTAGATTACAAGTGGATGAAGGTGTTTCCTGGAAGCCTTCAAAGTTTAATAGAGGAGCAACCCTTGTGCTCGGCATTTTCTATCTGCCACTTCTTAGAAGTTCTAGGGCAACAAGCAGTGTTTTTTGTTTGTTTGCTTTTTTCCTTTTGGATCACCATTTTGACATATATACCTCTTCTCATCTAATGGATAGGGATCCTATGTGCCCTAATTCTGGGTTCTGTATTCCACCCTGGGGACTTGACACCCAGGAGCTATCCATAATGGAAACTAATGTGTAAATACTTTAATGGATTTGGCCTTTACACCTCATTGCAGTATTTTCCCATTAATATAAAGGTTTTATCAAGAACAGAAATAAACCTGACTTTTCTGCCACTGACACTTTAAAATATAGACTTAGACAGCAGCTTGTTCCTTAATGCCAAGCTTCAAGGATATTTATATGAATCCTTTTAATTCAACCCTTGAAATGAACCTGCTAATCCCACAGAAATGACAACCATGGATTTAGCTAAACTTCTTATTCATGCCATAATGATTTATGGACATTTTTACAAGTTCCAATCTATGTGTTGTGATGCCATGTCTTTTTGACGGCTATTTGGATTAGCTGTGCAAGCATATTGATATGTCTCATAAGATGCTTAGCCAGAGACACCCTTTAACTCAGGATTCCCTCCAGCTGGCTGATCAGAGACCATGGCTCTGTAGTAAGCTGATCTCTAAAGTCCAGGTTTTACTTCAAGACAAAGTGGAAGGGATGTTCCTTAGAAAGCTTCT
Organism: Crocodylus porosus; assembly: GCF_001723895.1. NCBI lineage: Eukaryota > Metazoa > Chordata > Crocodylia > Crocodylidae > Crocodylus > Crocodylus porosus. The sequence continues at coordinate 136,304,252 of NW_017728886.1, forward strand.
TTTTATTTTTTTTGCTTAATTCCTATAAATCTGTAAACCACAAGTGAATTCTGCATATTATAATTTCAAATACAAGCTATGTAATTTTAAATAAGATTTGCACAAAGCAGGTTTGTAATAAGTAGCTTGCTAAACTGCCTAGCCAGTTTAATTGGCATCTCTGAGAGCCCTGTTAGCCCTTGAGTGCTTCTGAAAATTATGAAATTAGGTATGGATATCAGAGAGAGAGAGAAACAGAAAAGAAGTCTGGCAGACAGAGAGAAAACATACAAGTGCATAATGGTTAGGAAACATTTTGTATAGAGAACCTTTACAAACTGTGACACTGAAATGGACATGTGTTTGCAAGTCCTAAATCTTGTCATTTATATTTGTCTAGATGTTCTGACAGTATATATGTTGCAGTGTACCTAATGCAGGTACAATTGAGATCTTCCTTTCCCCTTTCCTCCTTTACCTCCCTCCTTATATACACACTTCTTGGTAGCCTCCATTAAATAGAGTTGGATCATTACCTGAATTCACAGAAGCCATCATGCTGGAGAAATGTACTTTAAACATTTCTAATATTTTATAATGGGCTGCTCATGCTGCATATTCACATTGTGCTACATTAAGCTAATGCGATATACAGTAACCAGACAGAACACAGCTTGCTGTGACACATAAGAAATTGCTCTATTTTTTTCGCTTTTGGGAATGTACAGAAGTGACTTGCATTGCAAAAATATTTGAGGCTGTTGCTGCTTTAGATTTAGCCAGTGGAGACAAAAATATATTTCAAATGAGACACTCTGTAATTCTGTACGTTTGAAAAAACATTTTAAGACTTTAGTGACACAAGCAACAGTCAAATAACATCCAGGTAACAACAACAACAGCAAGGCTGTTCAGGATGGACAGGTATGGGAGAAAGGAGGAGGAGTTGCACTGTATGTAAAAGAGCAGTATGATCGCTCAGAGTTCCAGTATGTCTGGAGATAGACCTGTTGAAAGTCTCTGGGTTAAGGCTAGAGGGGAGAGCAACAAGGGTGATGTCATGGTGGAGATCTGCTATAGACCACCAGACCTGAAGGATGAGGTAGATCAGGCTTTCTTCAGACAATTATGTAAGTTTCCAGATCACAGGCCCTGGTTCTCATGGGGGACATCCATCACCCTGACATCTGTTGGGAGGTCAATACAACAGTGCATAGGCAGTCCAGGTAGGTTTTGGAGAGTGCTGGGGACAACTTCTTGGTGCAAGTGTTGGAGATCAATTATGATCTGTGTTCTTCCTGACCTGCTGCTCACAAAGAAGAAAGAATTGGTGGGGGGTGTAGAAGTGGATGGCAACTTGGGCATCAGTGACCACGAGATGATCAAGTTCAGGATCCTGACAAAAGGAAGAATGGAGAGCAGCAGAGCATGGACCTGGACTTCAGAAAAGCAGACTTTGATTCTCTCAGGAAACTGATGGGCAGGATCCCCTGGAAGACCAGTCTGAGAGTCCAGGAGAGCTGGGTATATTTTAAAGAAACCTTACTGAGGGCACAGGAACAAAACAAGCTGATGTCTAGGAAGAATAGCAAATATGGCAGGCAACCAGCTTGGTTTAACAAAAAACTTTTTCTGTGAGCCTGAACACAAGAAAGAACCTGACAAGAAGTGAAAGTTTGAACAGAAGACTAGGGAGGAGTATAAGAATATTATTCAGGCATGCAGGGATGAAATTAGGAAGGCCAAAGGACAGTTGGATTTGCAACTAGCAAGAGATGTGAAGGGTAACAAGAAGGCAGAGGACATACGGGACTGCATTAGTAGGACTGTTGCCAGCAGATCAAGGGAAGTAATTATTCCCATCTATTTCTGCACTGGTGAGGCTACATCTGGAGTACTGTGTACAGTTTTGGGCGCCCACTATCGAAGGATGTGAACAAATTGGAGACTCCAATGGAGGGCAATGAAAATGGTTAGGGGCTTGTGGCACTCAACTTCTGAGGAGAGGCTGAGGGAACTGGGATTGTTTAGTCTGCAGAAGAGAAAACTGAGGAGGGATTTGATAGCAGCCTACCTGCAGGGTGGTTCCAAAGAGGATGGAGCTAGACTGTTCTTAGTGGTGACAGATTACAGAACAAGGAGCAATAGTCTCAAGTTGTAGCAAGGGAGGTTTAGATTGGATATTAGGAAAAGCTTTATTCACTAGGAGGGTGGTGAAGCACTGGAACAGGTTAGCTAGAGAGGTGGGAAATCTCCATCCTTGGAGGTTTTTTAAGGCCCAGCTTGACAAAGCCCTGGCTGGATTGATCTAGTTGGGGACAGTCCTGCTTTGAGCAAAGGGTTGGACTAGATTACCTCCTGAGATCCCTTCCAAGTCTAATTTTCTATTATTCTGTGAACAACAACACCACCACCAATAAGTATGTGTTATTTGTCCTTGAATGAGATTTGCACAGCTGTGCTCTTGCTGACTGTGGAAAGCTAAGAGAAGAGACTAGTCTTGTTTGAAATGTTGTATTTAAGTTCAGCCTTTGGGATATCACAGAAAGTGGGCATGTTTAGATTCCATAGGTCATGGGCTTCAAACATTGGCATAGTGTGGTACCTCTACCATTTCATTCACAATCCTGTAGACATCTCCATTCGCACTGGAAATTAAACATCTTTGTGACAGCTATAGCATTTTCTAACTTGGAAAAGTAATATTAGAAAGTGATATAATGTATTGCCTTTTAATGGACAAATAGCTATGCATAGAGTAAACTTGCTGTCCCAGAAGCAGCGGCCTCAAGCACACCATTTTGTTCAAAGTGGGCTCCTCTCTAAACCAGAGGCATTGTAGCAGCATCTGCATAGTCATATGGACATGCTAACTGGGAGTAGGCTAGCTGACACTCTCACTCAGTTATGCTAAATATCCCTCCTACAAGGATGCTGCTATCAGGGCAGCAAGTTTACTGTACAAATATAGCTTTTATTTACATCTGTTAGACTTTCCCAATGGCAGTACCCTTTGACATGACATTTACCATATATAAGCATAAGCAAAGATCCAGTGTTTTGTGGCCAGCTAGTTTTGGTTATGTTTGCCATAATCATAAATAGAAAATTATTATCTAATTTAAAAAAAGAAGTCCAGAAATGAAGTCCATGAGAGAAAGCATCAGATCAGACTCTGAGCCTACTTACATAATCTATCAAATATCAATGGTCTGCAAACAAGATAGCTGTAAAGTGGCAGAGGTAATTCTATGTAAACTTTCTGGCTGTTTCTTTGCCCTCATTGTGTCTGGTGTTTCCAGAAAGGCAGTTGGTCAATTAATTGCAACTAGATTCAAGAACCTTTAAATCTGACATCTTATGTCATGGATGGAAGGTGAAGCCAATTAACTCAAGCCAAGCATAAGATTACATAGATGCATCAAATTCATTTCTTCAAGACTTTAGGGGAACTGACTAATTTTGGCAGTGGTATGAGAGAGGAATGTTCCCTATGCTGAAACACTGATGTGACCAGACCATGCAACAGGAAAAATACTGAAATTATGTCTTTAGGACTGGGGACTGGTTTATCAACCTAGAGAGTAGACAAGAACCAGCCACATCTTCAAGGGATGAATGTGTGAAGGCATCTTGGCAGTCTGCTGTAGAGATGGCAAAGGAGAGTAAGGATATCTGTACCAGAATGTGGATGGAGAGGGAGAGTAGGGCAATGAATAGTAGCTCTTGTTCTATTCCCTTTTCAGTCTAACAACTCTAACTAATGTTCTTCATTCAGATAACAGTTCTGTTTCTGAAATCCCCAACTAATATGTTACAATGTATGCTGGAAACATGATTAACTTTGTTTTCAACTGGTATAGATTCTCTGATACTATACCAATATATGCAGACTCAGTTCATTCGTTTCAGGTAAGAAGAGGATATGTAATTAAAAATTAAATTGTATTTGCATAGCGTTCAGTAGGAAGGCTATTTTATCCTTCATTAAAGTGAACTTAATTTTCTTCCAACAGCACCGTGAGTGAAGTAGCAGTTGAGGTGGAAGAGGTGATTAAGGACACAAGCTTCCTGTTTCTATCTTAACTGCATCTTTCACTCAAGTGTTTGTCTGCTTTGCTCTGGGGGAAGACTGCGATGTTCTATTTTGGAATTCTTTGTATATTACAGCTGTTTCTTCTTCATAAGTCTATCTTGTTACTTTTCAGAGATGCGAGGCTATTTCATTTTCTTTTTATTTGCTGCTGCTCGGTGTTCTTAAGATTCTTCCAAAACAATTTTCACCAAAGAAGCAAAGATGAAAGCTTAGAAAATGAAGCCACAGAGGGGCTGTGTTCAAGGTAATGTTATAGGTTTGACTTAGACCAGCAGGGGAAAAAATCTGATTTGAGGCTGTAATCTCTTCCTCAGTTCACTCTTAACAAGGTGTGATTTAAACTGGGAAATACATCTGTTCATCTGTCCGAAGTGCTATATTTAGCTGAATGCTGAAGTGAAAAATTAATAATGTATACATTTATGTTGTCATACTAAGACTTACTGTTCACACTGCAATGAGAATGGGGCAAATAGTGGCTTTATTTGTTCAAGATGACTATACATTCAGGAAGATAACTGCATGCATTCACATATGTAACCTGCAAAACCATAAATGCAAAAAATTTCAGGGGCAGAGTTCCAAAGCTAGGCATGAGAAGGGGCAGAGTTCCAAAGCTGGCATGAGAAAAGGCACATACCTATCTATTCATGAGATGTGTGCATAGCTGTGTTCAGACGTTTACATTTAAGACCCACTTGCATAACTATTTTGCAATTATATTTAAAAATATAAATTAGAATACATGAAAGTATTGTGTGTGCCTGATTTAGAAACACATTGCCTTTATTTATGCATATTCCAGTGTGGCTACTTTTGGGACAATATTCTGCTGAATATTGACTTAAACTGTCACACACTGTTTATTAATGCACAGGAATAGAAGGGACATTTCAGGTCATTCAGTCCAGCCCCAACAACTATAGGCAACCTAAAGGGCCATAATCACATCTACTTCAGCCCTTCCTGCATCCCAGAACCACAAGATATCACATAATAAAACTTAAGCATTTGGGTTTTTTTTGTTTTAAATGCCTACAACAGAAGACAAGGAAACCAGGGATTAACCAGGGAGAAAGTAGGGAAGACAAAGGAATCACCAAAAAGCTTAAGCTCATGTAATGGCAGGACAAGTATAAAACGACAAGATTATCTCCCAAAGTTTACCATGATCTGCAGAGGTAGGAAAACCTCAGTTCTGTGTGTTCTTGTCAATCTGTGCTGGAGGAAAATATTCTTCAGACTAATAAATTAGTTTAACCCTGACTGTATGAGCAAGACCCACCCAACAAGGACCTGAGAAGTTTTTTAGTACTTTTAGGAGTATCAGCACATCCCAAATAATCGCCCATTTCTAGCCATAGCTAATGCTTCACAGGAAACTGGGAGGAATAGAAAACAAAAATAAAACCAAAAGGCTAAGTATAAAGTGGTTGCATACCCTGATAGATTCTGTGGGGAGGGAGGAAGTAAAGGAGGGTTGATCCCTAAAGAGCTCCTCAACCAGTCCTCCCAAATAAAATACAGGTCTTTATGCAACAAACAATCGAACAAATATAACCAAACCCTTCTGCCCTCGCCCAAGCACTAGAAGGGGATCTCTTTGGCTGTGGTGCAAGTGAAACAGAGACACCTGCAGCCATCTTGCATGTTATAATCTCCCCCTCCTTCAGGCAGTCTGATCTTTATTACTGTCCTCCTAATACAGCCCTCTGGTCATCTCACATATGTGGAAGAAATCAAACTTCACGTTGTGGTTGAATCAGAACTGACAGAGCCAGCTTTTCTTTATTTAAGGCTATACTGTGATCACAGGGAGAATTCCATACAGCAAGGGGAATCACCCACTTGTCTGTTTCAAAGGATTTCTCAGACTCTCTAAGTTTACTAGCGTATTTATACTAAAGACAGAGAAAGAGATAAAAAAATACACCTTGGAGAAACAAAACAATAGTGAATTACACAGAAACTTAGAAAGTTTACTTAAACAACTATCTATGCATAGGGCTATCCCAAGGCATGCAGGAATGCACAGGGCAAGATATCAAGATAACCCAAGGAATGCAGGAATGCGGATTCCTTATCTCAGAACATTTGAATTAAGCAGTATCAGCACGTCTGGTCTTTGTCTGTTTTTCTAGTCAAGTAAGCCAATTACTTCTACACATAGGTCTGGAGGACCTAGGTGTTATGATCACTCCACACCTCTCTTTCTTTATAACAAACAGGATGAGATCACAATGATCTAATATAAATGATTAACAAGAAACTGTAACATTTAGAACTATTTACTCTACTGGACCAACTGAACAATATATACGCTAAACTTATAAATGAATGTTTAAATATCAAGTCTTTCCAGCAGTCTGCTCAGGTTTTTAGACCGTGTTATAACCTTTTTAGGGGCTCTGTCTCTAACTGTGCCTTCCTGCTGATTACCTTGAGAAGGACCATTTTCATGCTCCATCTTTGTCCATTTTAGTGGTTGACCCTCTTTATGTTGAGATGGAATATGCTGAAGATGAAACTTGTCTTTCTGGAGAAAGACTTTGGAGTCTTTACAAAGTAGGATGTAGGGGTATTGGCTATGTTTTGGACAGTTCTAAACATTTGAGAACTTCTGACCCAAACTCTGTCTCCTGACAACAGCTCTGTCTCTACTGAAGTTCCTTTGCTGCTGAAGTTTTAACTCAGTACCTTATTTCTTAAATTACTGTAGGTTAGGCCATCTAGGGTTAAACTGTATTAGTGCCATAGATAATGGTGTCCTAAGTCATCACCCCACAAGCAGGTCAGCTGGAGAATCCTGATACCAGTGGTGCAGATCTATCATGCTCCGGCTTTTTAGCCAGCTGGCTGGAAGGTTAGTACGCAATCCCTCCATGGGCTGGATCCAGCAGGGCCCCATCCATGCACACAGATTTGAGAGAGGCAGCTTGTCCCTACTCCAACTGCACAGCAGAAGGGGGCTTAGGTCAACTCCAACCTAGCCCCGTGGGTAGTCAATGACTGTGACTTCGCCTTGATCCAGCTCTGTAGGGGAAGAAAGCATGGTCTGGAACCAAGGTAGGTGGGTGGAGGGAAGGGGACATGACTTGGACCCACAAGCAGCATGGGCAAAGTGTGTGGCTGGGCCCCAAACCAGCCAGGTGGTGGGAGGGGTCATGCTCTGGTTCCAGTCTGACCCACAGGGCTTGGGATTTTGGCTGCGGGGCGGTGGTGGCAGTACTGCCACTGCTCCCCTACTGCCAAGTTTCCCAGCCCATGGGGAGCCCCACAATCCAGATTCCAAGGCTCTGGAGGCTGCATTCCGTGCACAGTCCAAAGGCTGAATGCCTCTGCTATATATTGATGTGTCAGGAGTGCCATATATGGATCTCTGGATTTACAGAGAAGCTATTACAGAATCTTCAAGATTTTTACTGTTTTATATTGTATTATATTATGTTCCTATTATGTTTGTATTGATTTTTACTGTTTTATATTGAATTTATATGATTTAGGCCTATGTCTCTAAAGTAATATTAAGTATTGTCAAGTTTCCATTTTGTATGTCAAGCCTCCATCTTGTGTGCTCTGCCTAGGTGTAACCCATGTTATAACTTTGACTCATGTCTAACCAGTCTCATGTAAATTGGTTCCTGAATGAATGGGAATGAATAAGGGTGCTTGAAGTACAATGGTAGCAGGCCTCTACTGAATGATCAACTCAATGACTGGACCATCAACTCAACGATCAGACCATTGCCTTGCATTTACTCACCCAGGAACCACGGACCTCACCCAGGAACAGAACAGAAACCCAGCATTTGAAAGACAAAGAACCTAAAAGAACCCAACATTTGGAAGACAAAGACCCTACAGAAACCAGCAACCACACTACTGTGTCCTATCAGACAACTAGGACACCTTGATCTGGAGATAGGCATCTGAGTAGGGCTGTCCTTACCTGGACATGTCCCTCCCATAGGAGGCACAGGTAGCCCACCCCTATAAAAGGGGTGGTAGAATGTGATCACTTTGGGATGCCCTCACCATCTAGACCAGCACTGAGCCACACCACCTATCTACCCAGAGGCCCTGTCAGTGACCCCCTCTGGACAATACCTTTCTGGAGAAGACCGTGACTGGCCATCAAAAACCAACTTACAGGCCAGGATAGGTAGCTATCACCCACCTTCCTTCCCTAAGCAAAGGGCCTGGACTTTGTCCCTACACACTTTGACTTCAATCCCTCCACCAAGCCTTTTTCTCTCCTGCTACCATTGTGTGGGTGCATGTGTGAGTGCTTGTGTGTGCATGTGCATGTGTGTAGGAACCAATAACTTTGTGAGCTGTATAGTAAACTACCTGTTTAATAAAACTGGTATTTTTACCTTGAGTTGGTCTTTGTCTTGCTGCAGGCTGCCAACTAAATCCCCGTCTTTCTGACCTCTCTCTGGGCTTAATTCCTCTCTGCCACCTCTGTCTTTCCTGGCTCCGGCTTTCTCTCCCTCCCCACTGACCTCCCAGCCCCATTCTTTGGTCTTCCAGATCTAGCCCCTGCTCTGTCCTGCCGCCTCTGCCTCCCTCTCGACCTCCCAGCTTCCCGCTTTGTGTTCCCTAGGCTTTCTTTCCCCAATCTTCCCTGTTTCCCTCTGTTCCCCATCTGTGCTCCGTCGCTTCTGTTTTCTTCCCTGGTCTTCTCTCTCTCTCCATCCCCAGCTTCCCTAGTGTGCCTTGCCACCGCCGCCATCTCCCTGATCTCCCCAGCACCTCCCATAGCATCCCCTGATCTCCTGGCTCACCTGCCAGCTTTCTTCCCTGTTCCCTGCTGTGCCACAGCCTCACCTGGCTCCCCCACAGCTTCTCTCGGCACCCCCACAGCTTTCCCCTGCACCAGCAGCTATTCCCTGGTACCCAAAGCCTCTCCCAGCTCCCCGATCCAGCTTGTCTTGGGACCCACAGCATCACCCCCACAGCTGAGGCTTTTCCTAAGCTCTGCTGGTACCTGAAGCTTACCTGTCTCCCCTGCAGTTTCTCTGAGCATCCACAGCCTCTCCCTGGGCTTCCCAACCTGGCTCCCAGCTTCCTGGTTTTCCCACAGCTGTTCCTGGCACCCCTGCAGCTTCTCCTTGGGCTCTCCAACCCAGCTTTCAGCTTCCTGGTCTCCCTGCAGCCACTCCCAGCACCCCCACAGCTTCTCCAAGCACCTGCGGCTCCCCCACTGCTCCTGGACCCAGCTCCCAGGTCCCCTACCCAGTTCCCGGCTACTCCCAGCTCCCCCACAATGCTCTGATCTGGCTCCCAGCACCCAGAGCCCCTTTCTGGCTCCCTTGCAGCCCCTCTCTGCCACATGCAGTCCCTCCTGGCACCCTCAAAGCTTTTTCTCAACACCCACAGCATCTGTAGCTCCCCTGCTGCTCCCTAACCCAGCTCCCCAACCTGTTTCCCAGGTCCTGCAGCCTCCTTCAGCTTCCTCCACAGGCCCTCACCAGTGTCTGACTCCCCCCAGCCCTAGCTTCTTTCCCCACGTACCTCTCAGCTCCCCCATAGTCTTTTTTCTCCAGCTCTGGCTCTAGTCTCTGTGCCAGCTTCTCCCTAGCATCGCTCCTCTGTTCTGCCAGCTTTTGGCTTTTTCCTTTGATCTATTAACACTAATTAATGTTAAGTAACCTCAAACCCTTAACCTTAAGTAACCCCAGAGACCACAGTAATTTCAAGTAACCCCAACTCTAAGTGACCCTGAGTAATCCTGGGGTGTTCTGACCCTGAGTAATCCCAAGGGCCACTTGACCTTGAGTAACTCCAAGCACCAAGTTACCCCAAGGCCCCCTAGTGTTAACACACAGCCATGAAAGTGCATGTTTGTGTATTTGTGTATGTGTACATATGTGTGTGAACTCATAGTGGTATTTGTGTAGTTTGTGTGTGTGTGTGTGTGTGTGTATTTTTGTATCATGCCCTCCTGTCTAACAGCACAATATTGGGATCCTGAGTGTTGATCTGGCATGTGTCAAGTCAACAAGGAGATCTATTAAGGCCTAACTTAACTGTGCTAAATTTGGCAAAAAAATGTCCAAACTGTTTTTCAAATAAGTTTTCCAAGGTTGCTGCCTATGTTCAGCAATCTTATTATGTCAGGAAGGTCTTAGGGTTTCAGTAGGGCTTTCAGTACCTTTATTTTATCTTGATCTTGTTGAATTCCATTTCTGCTAATTCTATGTCTAACAAATTTTATTTGTTCCTTTCCAAATTCATGTTTCTCATTCAAAGCAAGACCAGATTGTTGGAAGCATCCCAAAATAGCGCATAGAAATTCACCGTATTCCTGTTCATTTTTGCCATACACTAACATATTACCTGCATGGCAAAGGATACCAGGCAACCCTATCATAATCTGAGAGAGTCATTTTTGGAAATACTCTGGTGATGATGATGTGCCAAAAGGAAGGCAATTGACAATATCTTCCTAATTGGGTAACAGAGGTAGTTAATAGTCTAGATTCATTATCAAGAGGGATTTGTAAAATCTTTGCAGTAGGATATCATTTTGAAAACACTTTAGTCCGGGGTAGGCAAAATGGTGGATCCAGCTGACAGCTGGACTCCATTTCCCAGCAGCCCATGCCCACGTTGCTTCAGGCCAGTTTCCTTGGAGACCACAGTAGTGGCAGGGCCATGACAGTGTGGAGCCAAGACCTGCCCCAGCAGCACCGGCACAGTGCACAGCTGGATGGGGAACTGCTCTGGGGCTGGGGCTGGGCCTGGGGCCTGGGCTGGGGCCTTGCAGTAATGACAGCATGATCCAGAGTGAGGGCAGAGCTGTGATCCACTGCATGCCCCTGCCCAGGCTGTGTGGGCAGCAGATTTCTGTTCTTCCCCAGTTCTGGACTACACGGCCACTGCCACAAGATTCCAACCCCAGACTAGCTCTCCGCCCAGCTGTGTACCCTGCCAGTAGTGCTGGAGCTAGTCTCCATGGAAACCTGGGTCCTGCACTGTCATGGCACTGGGATCTCCATAGAAACAGGCTACAGTGATGTGGGTAGGAACTTCTGGGAAATGAAGTCCACCTCAGCCCTGATCTGACCCATGGTCTGGACTTTGCCCACTCCTGCTTTAGCCTTCGACAACAGAGTCTTTTCTACTACAGGTAACATGTCTTTCTTTGCATACATTTTCATTGAGTAAAGTATGCACTAATGCAGTTTTTTCTGTTGGATTGTTACCAGATTTGTCCATTAGTTTGGGGTGTCCTCATTAAGAGGCTAAAGATTGAAACGTGCTGAGTTTGAAACACATAAGGGAATCAGCTTGTACAGGCTGAGTGACCCAGTTTGGCTCAGACGTGCCCTAATGAACTGAATGCTGGTCCATGAGGGTGTCAGCTGGACACCCAGCCAGATTCAGAGGTATTCTGTTAACCTGTGTGCTTGTGCTGACTGCAGTATATTGTTGCTCTGATGAACTGATTCTTGGCATATGAGGGTGTCAGCCTGTCCATGCTGATCAACCTGGCTGGGTCAAGTGTGTCATGTTAATCTGTGTGTGTTTGTGTGTATGACTGATTTGGTGACTGGAGGAACCATTGGGGGTGAGGACTTGCAGAAGGGAGAGATACAGCTCCATATAGTAACACAAGCAGCACATTGATAGAATTACCAAGACCCTAGAAACATATGCCTAATAAATGAGCACACTCCAAAGTAATGGGCAAATCTGGTAGCAGGATTTTGGTACTACAATTAGTCATGCACACCAGTCTGTGGGCTCATCTACTTGCAAAACAGCCCCTTCCACATTAGCAGAAGGTCCCACAGCTGAATGTATGTAATAGCTCAGGCTGCCCCTTCTTCAGGGGAAAGATCACCCTGTTACACCAAGTATTACCTTCAAATGGGGAATAAAAGACCTTTCTGACCTTGGTGGGTGATTAGCAGAAGCCCTGAAGCACATGATTAATATAAAATAATCTGATGCAACAAATATTGTAAGCATTGTAAAAATTCAAAGGCAGAAGAATGAGCAGACAAATTCAAAAAGATCTCGATCATAACAACCCAGATTGACCTTCCCTATTGTACTCACAAAGTATAGAATTCTCTGTAATCTAAATTAAAACACGCTCCTGGTACCGGTATAAATCTGCTTCAAAACCCACTCAGTCTCCACGCAGAACCAGAAAACAGGTCCCATTGCAAGTTTTGAGAGAATTTTCTCTCATTTAGGCCTCTGCCTCAATATTCTGCCCTCATGTTCAACAAAGACAAAAAAACCCAAAAACAATGCCACAAGACATCTTCCACCCATACAAGCAACTCAGTTACCAACATTTCTTTCAGGCCCCTCAGAGAGATACCAAGCCCTCAGAACATCATAATGGATACTATAATCTCTACATCAAGAACATCTATATCTTATCATACTATCCTTTTGTGTGTAATGTTCACCAAAAGAAACACACACAGTCTTTGGGTTAAATTGTGATGGGCAAGCCTCAAGTGACTAACAAGTCAGCTGAGACATCCAGACAGCTAGATGCCTTGTCAGGTTAGTCAAAACAATCTCTATGGAAATCAGTTACTTTATAAGTACATACTTTCTATAAGGATTTCTTTCTTTTCCTTATTGGGCCAATAATATCCTTAGTGCTTTGGGATGTCTGTCTGTTTCTTGCTAAAGCTATATACATATGTTAGTTGTATACATAAAACACCATTGCTTAGGATTGACCCAAAAAAGAACAACATTGCCAACTGTCCAATTCCTTGATTAAACAAGAGAAAAGGAAAAAAATAGTTAATCATTTCATATTCAGAATTTGAACTCTTATAACAAAAAAAAATAACAATCTTCATAACAAACACATTTTGGAACAAATAAAACTGAAAATTTCCATTGAAAAAATATCAAAACAAACAACAGAAAATCTTTTCCATTTCTTTTTCTTTTTTTGTTTTGTTTTGTTTTGTTTTGGCAGAAGCTTTTTTACTCAATTGCCATATTAAACCCAATTCACAAAACTGATTTCCCCCCCATAAGTAAACTATTCATTGAAAACAAAAAACCCATATGTACCTATTCTATACCTTACCTTGAATAAACTACAAATCATCACAGAACTGACTAAATATATACATACGTATACATACATTATATGTGTGTGTGCACTTCCGTGTGCACACGCACACATGTATTCACTTATGTTGAATTATATTATTTATAAGTATTATTAATCATTCTAGTGTCTGAGCATTTCATAACCTGTAATAAATTAAACCTTACACCACCCATTTCAAGTACAGAGCTCACATCATTCCTATTTTGTAAATAAGGAAGCTAATATGAAAGGTGACATATAACTCGATTTTCTGATAGGCTAAACATCTGATTCTCTAATTAACTTCACTGGGCTTAGCAGGACATTTGAACAGATGGGCCTAGATGAGATTCCACTTATTATGTGTTTAAGTGGTACTGGGAATATCTAAGGGTGTGTACAAATATTATTACTGTTATTAAACTGACTCCAGTTGAAGCACAATCAGGTATAATAAATCAGTCATTCAGAATTTAGACCATAAGATCTCTTTTTCCAGTTTACAAAAATAAACACTTTCCTTCTTTCCAGTAGAAATATTTACGGCAGTTGTAAACTTCTGAAGTAGTAGTTTGTAATGAAAAACTGACAAGCCTGTAAGTAAAGCTGCAGTTACAGGTGTCATTGCAAATGACTCGTTCTTGCTATGTTTTAACATATTACACATTTATGTTAAATACTTTGATCTCATAATCTGGTGCATATTAAATATTTTTAACACTGCTGGGCACTCGAGCATTGATACTAAATGGGTTTATTACATCTTGTAAATGAAGCAAAATCAACTTCCCATGGAAGAAAAGTTCAATAACTTGTAGTCAACACCAAAGGATTTCTCTTCAATCTCTCACTAATTGAGAAGGTATGCCATCTAGTGTAAAGGGGAGATTAAAAAGAAAAATGAAGAAAAGAACTGAAAGTCTAGTGTTTTTCCCTTTTATAAAATACGTCCTGGTTAATTATTAATGCTTGAGAAGAAATGTAATGCAAAATCCTTCCTTCTACATGTTTTATTCCCTACTTAAAGAAGCACCAATTTTAATGCATACAGGGCATGTCTACACGAGACACTTACTGTGCATTAGCCTAGTACTGTGCAGTAGCATGGCAGTTGAAAACCATGCTAATACCTAATGTGCAGTGTTATTAGGCAAATGTATAGTAAGCATCACTAAAAAAATGTGTGCTGGTGCTACTGAACAGTAACTCTAGTTAATAGTGTCATGGGATGGGGTCCCTAGGGGTGGCCGTGATGCCCCTAAGGCCCTGTGACCATGCCAATCCTGCCCTACAGGCAACCTTTTTCTCTCTTCTGCCACGTCTTGCTGGAAATTATGATAAACAGGGAGACAGTCCTCAAGTATATATTTAGACATGGTCCTGATGAACCCCACTGAACCCTGTGGGTTCCTGGACCCCTTTTTAGGTCAGCTTAAAATGGATGCCTCATGGGACACACATCGCATTATGAGCTAAATGTGTGACTCCAAAACTTCCCCTTTATCATGCCCCATGCCCGACAAATGTTGTTCCACTGAAGCCTTGATATAGCTCAGCCTCCTTTCATCACTGGGCTCTCTGCAGCCCTGTCTCTGTGCCCTCACCAGCACTGTGCCTGCTGGCAGTGGGGTCTCCACACTGTAGTGTGCCCCAGTGGTGCCTCCTCCTCCCCAATAGCCTCAGCCCATTCTACTGTTTAAATAACAACAGAAAAACACAAACCCCTGTGCTATAACATAACACAAACAGTGTAAGGTGGACTCTGTCCCTTTAAAAGAGGCAAACTTCTCCCCAAGCATTAAGTATCTTGTAGCCGAGGGTACCTGGTGAGCTCTGGGAACGCCATTAGTCCTGTAGGCAGTATAGGAGGTGGCCACAGTGTCTCTGGGCAGTTCTTGTCTGCAGGCTCCTTTCCCTGGCTGCTGCCAGAGAGCTAACCCCTGCTGGCTTCAGCCCTGGGGTTTATGTGCGCCCAGGGCCATGAGTTCTTCCAGTCAGCTGACTGGGTGCATGTTTCTGTGGGGTTTCTGTCTGGCTCCTAGGGTCCTCTCTCTAGGCAGATTCTGCCTTTAAAGGAGCAGGCACCTTCCTGCCCTGTGACAAGTGCACATTTATTTAGTGCTTTATTAAGCAAGTACTAAACTAAATACACAGTACCTAAGGCACATTAATGAACTTGTAGATGTGCCCACTATATATGTAATGTACCTTTTTATAGTAAAGTATTGTGTTTGAGATACAATTCCACATTAGGCATCTGAAGTACAATCTGCACATTGGCATGCACTGGTAATTCGGTACTTTAAGTGTAAATGGAGATAAATGACTTTGCTGTTAAAGCACAGAATAAAGTGGTCTTGTTTCTTTTTCTGGATTTTTCACAGACATGAGCAAGAATCTGTGTGCTGGAATAATATATTTGCTTTCACTACCGTTTCATAAAGGACAATGTTGATGCTCGACTATAGCCAGATCAGGAATCTTCTTACCATGTTATTCCTACAATATCCATTAGGCCAGATCTTTATTTGATGTAAATCAACATAGAGTCATTCATTATCTTCAATGGATTTACATCAGCCCATAGTTTCTGACCTAAGAAATTTTAGGAACAACAACAGATTCTAATAGCATTGGGATGAAACTATAGCTGTGATGGTCCAGGGAATATGTGAGCAACAAAGATTTGTGGTACATGTTCTCTGTTGCTGGATGAACTGCATGGTTGGGATAGACTTAAACAAGCTTTTGAAAGATGCCTGATGAAAAATGCATTGCATTCAAAAGCTTGTCTAAGTCTATCCCAACCATGCAGTTCACCCAATAAAATACATCACCCACAAAAATCCTTACTGCTAACAGATTCTGATCTCAGTTACACTGCTGTTTTCAAATCCTAGTAACAACACCTACAATAGTTTGATTGTGCCCTAAATGCCACATGCTGAGCTTTTCTTTGCCTTTATATGTTGTTTGTAAACTGTAAAGTCGGTATTTTAGACAGGCACCCTAAATGAGGCAAAACTGAAGGAATATATTCTGGGGGGAGGGGCGTGCAGGTCTCATATTCTTTGATTTACAGCGGACTGTGTTTATTGTTATTTTTAAATCTCATTACTGTCATAAATATTATCTGCAAACTATACACATTTTTTCCTCAAGTAAAGATAATGGAGGGGGAGGGAGGGAAGGGGAGATAACCTGCATTTTCTTTTCTTCCAGACTCCGCACATGAAAATTCTTACTTCAAAAGGTGTATTATGTTAGCATTATGAAACTGAACTGTAGTCATTACAAGTAACTGCCAAATATGCAAAGAGAAATGCATAGAAGAACTGAACATCAGGTTTATTTACTCAGCTATAATTATCTGCTATTTTTATATATTTAAGTCTGTGTCTGTTATACTCAGGTTAACATTAAATGTAGTCACTGAATAAGGGACATGCTATTTTGCTTGCTTCTGCATATTTAAATTTTGGAAATCAAATAGAACAATAAGCCAGATTCTTCCATTGGTTGCACAACTGTAATTATAATATCAATATTCAGACTCAATGGATTTTGGCTCAGTTAACTTTAGCCCAACTTGAGAGTAGAATTTGATTTAATGATGTTATACAACATAAACGTTAATAAAATTCATCTGTTTCTGCATTATGTGAGACAAACTACTATAACAGAGCCACCTAGCCTTCAATCTACAATTCATTCCACTTGGATGCTGGGCAATGCTAACATGTAGAGGTATGATGAGTGGACCTTTTTATGTTGGCCTTTGTTCATTGCCTAAAAAAACATGACTACACATCAATATTCACCTATCAACTGGACTATTATCAAATCCTTGCCATACCTGTTTCAAGGGTCATTCAGGATCAGGGAATAATTTACCCTTGCTGGCCACTGAATCCTAAGATCTGAAGCCTCACAACAGGGAGCAAGGTGGGAGTGTAAGCAAGAGTTCCCCAGAGAGCTTGGTCTCAAATGTGCCAAACTAATCTAATCCTGAGTGGAGGGACAAGACACTTTAACCAGGAAGCCCTGGATTTTAGTCTCAGTAGGTGCAGTGGCACACGCCACTCAAATTCCCCAGCACTGGCTGCAGCCAACCCCCAATGCTGCTGAGAAAGGTGGAAAACAAACAAGCAAAAAACCAAAACCCTGACGTAGCAACAGGAAGGGGAAAATGTTCCAGCAAACGGCAACCAGCAAAATCCAGCATTATGGGAAAACCAAGTCCTCTCCTTTCTGCCCTCCAACCTGGGAACAGCAAGCATAACTCCAAATATCCCACCCTCTAAATCTACAGGTATTCCAGGTAGTCAAATCCCAAAAGAGAGGAGCTGCAGAAAGATGTCACTTAGGTGAGTGGGCAAAAATGCAGTAGATGAACTTCAGTGTTGACAAATGCAAGGCAATGCACATAAGGAAAAACAATCCAAATACATGTATATAATGCTGAGCTCTGAACTAGCTATTATAACTGAGGAAAGAGACATTAGAGTCATTGTAGATAGGTCTCTAAAAATAACAGCTCAATGTGCACTGGCAGCCAGAAAAAGCTAAATCACTACTGGGCAACGTAAAGACAGGAAAACAAGACAGAAAACATCATGATGCCACTATAGAAATCCATGCTGCACCTAAATGTTGAATGCTGTGCACAGTTCTGAGCAAAAAGAGGGTGTAGTAGAATTGGGAAAGGTACCTAGAAGGGATATGAAGTAGCTACTATACCAGAAGAGACTAAAAAGTCTAGGGCCCATCAATTTCAAAAGGAGAGGGTTGAGGGGGAGATATAACAGAGGTCTCTAAAAACCAAAAAGGGTATTGACAAAATAAGTAGGGAACATTTATTTGCCATTTCTCAGAATATTAAAAGTAGGTAACATTCATTTGCCATTTCTTAGAATATTAAAACTAGCAGTGACCCAGTGAAATTAGCAGAGTGCCCCATCCTTTGTTCAAAGCTCCCA
The DNA here is from genome assembly GCF_001723895.1 of Crocodylus porosus. Classification (NCBI taxonomy): domain Eukaryota; kingdom Metazoa; phylum Chordata; order Crocodylia; family Crocodylidae; genus Crocodylus; species Crocodylus porosus. The sequence goes on from NW_017728886.1 coordinate 136,322,388, forward strand.
GCTGGGGGTGCGTAGTCTCCTGCCTGGCAACTCTGTTCTTCTGATCAGGGCTCCCAGCCAGATAAAGCACCCCATAGTAGCTAAACTAATCCTGCCCCTTGTTTCAGTTCTTCATCATACTTCCTTTTGCTATTTCCTGCCATACCTTGATGTAACTTATACCATATAGGGAGGCTCCTTCAGAGTCTTGACGTGATTTCAGTGGTGTTGTCCATAGGCCCATTTCACTCACTTTGCTCTGGCTTTGCTTTCACTTCCGTCTGGCCCTTCACCCAGCCTTCTGAGTCCATAACTGTTGAGGCTGCTACCTAAATACCCATTCCTCCAGGGCCCTGACCTTGGCAGGAATTACTGCAAATACCCAGGTTTTCAACTACAACAAATCTACTCTTTCTTGTCTCCATGTCCTCCAGGCCCCTGGCCTGGGCATGAGTGCTCCATGTCCCTGCCCTGACAGTGCTCTGGGTGTTCAGTGGCCATCAGGCACCCACCTGTGTCCTCCATACTAGTCCTATGTCTACAACCCAAACCTCCAGTTAAACACGAAGCATAGGTATACACCTACATATATATATATATAAACTTAATTCCATAACCCACCTTGGGGGGCTATATGCTACAAAACCCTGTCTGCTTTGGTCCAGGCTGAGCTTTTATCTTTGACTTACTCCCATTTCTGGTCACATATCCCCTGACCTCCCAAACCTTCCCAAGCTCCCCTACTGAGCCCAGGTGTCCCCCTTTAGCTTAATGAGCTGTCTACTCCATGTCTGCTGCATCTTGCACAGCTGATCTACTTACTCAGTAGCTGGCCTAAGCTCAGCTGTTCCAATCACAATGCAGCTCTAGCTTGCTGTTCTCCCCTCTTAAAGTAACAATGGCATTGGCCCCATTATACATGCCTTAAGTATAATGTCTGTCAGAGGCCTATAGTATCCACTACTTGCCACTCTCAGAGAAAGGGTACTGACTCAGATACTCTGGGTTTGACCTAGTAGAACAATTGTTATGTTCTTATGTTTTTAACCCTAGCAGATCTATCATATCTAACTGCTCTAACTCTCACTGAAGAACCACCAAGTGTCACAAAACCTATCCTTAAACAACTTGTCAGTCAAAGAACAAGTGTTCTAGAAGACAAACAGGGTCTTTCAACAAAAGCCAGAACAACAACCATGTCCCCAAGCAGGCAATATATACAACCTTGCATGTTGCTATGCTATACAGCAATCACTCACACCATAAAGGCACAAATTTCTGCCTGAAATACCTACAAGAAAATAGACTACACTCAGATTTACAACCACAACATATTGCACAAATAATCTACTTCACCCTCACCCACAACAACTTCATTTTCAACAACTGATACTTCTTTCAAACCAGCTATAGGCACAAGGTTCTCCCCCCTGCCTTCCCTCTCCTTTATGCCTATCTTGTCATAAGCCCCCTAGGAGAAGACATTTTATAAAACTGTATCATCAAACCTATACTATACCTGTATTTTATAGATGCTAATTTCATCATCTGGACTCAACATGGGGACTTATTTATTGACTTCTACCACAGGTTCAGCAACTACCACCCTTCAATCACATTTTCTCTAGAATATTCCTACATTAACAATTTGTTTTTGGATAGCAGAGTTTACATTTAGGATAGCACCTTAACACATCACATACAAAAAAGCTGAAGATGTCCACAAAACCAACAACCATCCAGGGTCACAAAGAAAATTGTAATCTATAGTTAGACCCATAGGTACCTCTGTATCTACTCTGAGGAGAATGTTAATGGCACCCAACTCATCAACCTGAAAACTGCCTTTATCTATGAAGGACAATCCAATAGAAAAACAGATCATACTGGTGAATGCACCACACATATACCCCACAATAACATACTACAATTAAAAAAGCCCACACACACTGAGTCTCCACCTGTGTTTGTCACAAAGCATCTCAAAGGATTGTTTGAATAAACAATTAGAGCCTATACTTAGAAAAGATCAGACAGTAAATATTCCTAATATGCCACCTGCTCTCCCCCAGGCTTCAAACTTGGTCCAACTCATTTTCAGAAGCAATCTCCCCACTGATCAACAGATACCACACGGGACACACCTTAACAATAAAATGTGAAACCTACTACCATATCACCACTGCCACCATAATCAGCGCTCCCCACAAAAACCTTCAAATTCATGGATCCTACACATGGCTATCACAGACTGTGAAATATCTCCTCCAATACATTAAAAGTGATTATGGAAACTGAGGATGAAACTAGACCATGACAACACTCCAGAATGATCAATCACTGGAAAAAGATAAAGGATAAGCACAGTCATCAGAAGAAGAACACCTTTCACAGTACAAATACTCCCTTTTGCACCCTGCAATCCTCCTGCTCAAGGGAAAGCTGCAAAACTCTGTCAGAAGACAAGCCTGGGAACAAAAATCCATAAATTTCCTGGACACTAAAAAGCATGTACTAAACACAAACAATGGCTTGATGTCTCATTATAATCTATCTGCTACCTCTGCTAATCTTGCACTCCACAGGCAGTAATGACTCTTCTTATTCTTAAATGATCTTGCTATTTCACTAATGATATTACCTATTCTACTGTCTTTTTGCTTCTACTTTACAACCCTCCTCCATTCTTTTAAGGAGACTGTTTTCAACTACATGTGGAACAATACACATTTTCATTCTATATTCTTTTTAGCTCAAGCTATATCTGCTTCTCCCCACAACCTGAGGAAGGGCAGTATGTGTCTAAAAAGCTTGTCAAACTTTCTGAGCTGTACAGTTGATTCAGTAAATGATATCACAAAACAAACAAAAACCTTGCCTTGTAGAGTTCCTGGACCATTACAGGTACAGCAAACCAACCCCACTACAACATGAAAACATATTTACAGGTTACTGGCAAAGTGTAACATTTTCAAAGCTTTTTGAAATTCAACAATACAATACCAAATAAAATCAATTGGAAGAAAACTATAGCTAAACCCTTTTGTTAGATGCTATGATTAAGATAACTAAGGACCTTGTTACACATTGCACTTTTTGAAGCTCACGTTGATCAGTGTTAGTGCTAGCTCAAATGTAGAGCAGTCACACCTTAAGGCTAAAAACCTATTCTGACTGTTCCCCACCTACACACCTGACTTGCCACTATAGGGCTGGTAAGCAGCTTCTTGATTAGGAGCTACAGCTGTAAGTTGCTACTATAGGACTGGTAAGCTTCAGTCCATGTTCTAGTTGTGGGTGTCTGCAAGAGAAGTTGGGCAGGAAAATAAAGCTGTCGTGGGCTGGGGGTGGGTAATGAAATGGGAGGTAGAAAGGAAATTGGGTTGGGCGAAGGGTCATTAAATGAAGTCAGCCGCTGAAAAATAAAAAGAAATAAATAGGAAGTAAATTAAAGAAGAGCTAATGTTTTAATAAATTAGGATATGGGCGAGAGGTGTGGGGGGTGCAGGTCATGCTTCCCAGGATGGCTGGGAGGTGGGAGCAGTGAGAAAAGTTACTTTTGGGGGAGTTACTGCTCCTGCCCCAGAAGGAAGCCCTAGCTTGTGGGGACCTAATTCAACTCCCTATATTGTTCCTTCCCCATCCTACCTAGACCCTACTTCTGGACATTTGCTGTGTCTACAGGAGATGCTGACTGTGCAGTAGCCAGAAGCTACTGCAAAGTAAATGTCACATGCCAGGAACAGTGAGGTAATGCTACTGTGCAGTAGTCTCAGGCTACTGCTCAGTCAGCATAAAAAAGCCCTTTGCCAGCACTAGTGTGCAGTAATGGAGGATACTGTGTAGTCATCATCTTATGCAGACATGGCCATAAGGTGTACTAAAACTATTTTAAAGTGATAATGTGTGGACAATCCAGAGTTAAGAGGTCTAGGAGCCACCTAAAATGAATGTGTAACAAGGCCCCAGGTAGGAATTACTTACAAAAGTTTATCCCTTTTTGAATCCATCTTCAGGGTTCCACCCTGCCCTTTCTTCTGACTCACTTCAAAATAATAATACCTCTCAAGTCAGCTTTGAACACTGAAAACTTTATTTTAATTAGTTTCTTATTTTTTCAAGAAAGAATAACTAGAATGAAATGTTATATATGTTAAATATATAATATTTTTAAAAAATTGTTTTGGTTATTGTTTCTTTCATATATATATATATATATATATATATATATATGCGCAAAGGATCCACTGACAGCTAGTCATATGCATTATGTATGTGTGAACATGGAGAGACCAGGTTAGACTGCTATGTAGCTTTAACTCTGACAGAGATGCAGCAGACAGGATTGGTGTCATAGGACAGGAGCAACAGCTGTGCTGATAGCCGCAAGCATAAATAGGTATTTACATCTCCAAGGTATGGTCTTGCCTATCCTATCCATTTTCCCAGTTTAAAGTCCCACTCAGTCTCATAATTTCACTTGTTGATTAGTGTAGCCATCTTTTTTCTAGCTTTGAAAAATCCTATGCTGCCTGACTAATACCAATTTAAAGTGTTGCTCCAAGGATTCTTTTGCTTCAGCTCTTCACATTAAAACTGTCACCCCAATTTTCCACTCCTTCACTAGCTATCTTTTTTCCCTTGTATTAAAAAATAAGGTATTAGTCTTCATTTTCACGGGTTACAATGCAGTTCCAACATTCTACCACAGTACAAATAATAATGATCTCTCTATCAATACTGAGCTCATATACCCGAAGGTACATGAGATATATTCTGTGAGTGAACTTTATCCCTTACAAGCTGATGTTGAGTTCACATTTGCATCTTGATTTCTGAGATGAAATATTTCAGCTTGCATCTTTGATGGGTTTATAGACAGATAATTATCTGCAAAGTACTCAGCGATCATGAAAAGCACAAAGTACCCTCACAATTGGACCAAATGGCAGTAATGAGTGGCACAAAATTAATTCCTCCTAACAATCAGACAAACTATATCAACAAAGTAGTCATAATTTTAAGATATCAGTTTAACATGTCTGACAGCTATATCAAAATGTTTAATGACTGTTACCCACTTAGCCTTTTTTTAAATAAAGCAATACTAGAAAAGTGTATTGCCAAGCATGACAAGAGGTGTTTATCTCTATGCCAATGGGAAAGTGTTGTAATTGTTGTATTAACAGCTAAGGAACAGGATTGTATTCGCACTTACACTTGCAACAATAAAAGGAACTGGCAGCTTCAAGTAAGGGAGCAGGTTCAGCTGATGTAAATTGTCCCAGGTTTTAAGCAAGGCTCCATTTTCATCATTATTTACATAGCCTAATTTATAGGTCTGCTCTCAGTTTATGATTATTCTTCACTGAAAAGTTTTTATGTAGGGACAAGTTATTCCTTGCCTTCAGTTTTCATATAGAAGACATCAGTCTTTCCCTATTGTGTAGTTCACATCTGGGCAAGATAAACTCCATTTTCTCAGTTCAAGGTGAGCCAGAGACTGCTGTCTCCAAGTTTTTCTGAGTCTATCACCTCCAAAAAATTTGGAGGATCCTCATGCACTGAAAGGACATCAATAAAGATAAGTCACAAAGGGGAAATGAAACTATGCTATACCATGGAATACTTGCTGTACATATTTGGGGAGCTCAGGTTCATGTCTACTGTGGACTCCCCTAGAGTGGTGCTACCCAGTGACTCATTCTAGTCCTTAACACATCAGCTTCTCTGATACAAATACCTATTAATTTCAAATAAATTGTGAGTCAAAGTCTCAGAATGCTGAACATATGCTGAGAACATAGTTGTTATACCAGTTCATTTGCTGACATATTTCCAACACTGAGAGAATGCTTACTGCTAAATTACCTACATTATTAATCTCTCACTGGTATGTGCAAATTACTCTCTGTACTTCAGTATGTCAGGATTTCAAAACTGTGGCTGAAGAACATTCCCACTGTTTACAAACTGTTCTTAGACTCACCATGACAAACAAACTTCATTTTATCTGCATGCTTTTATTTATTCATGGTAAGAAATAAATTTGAAATTTATTTATAATCACCTCGTTACAAGGGTTGATCAAGAGGGGTGCAGTGCTTAAACTGCATGTCCCTGATTCCTGCTCTACCCAGTCTTTAAAACCAAGCACCTGGGAGTGGCAGCAGCATTTCTGTTTAGGCAGCACTGAGGGAGTCAATTGCCTTCATGGTTCATTTTCATTTTCCTGGTTCCTGATAATCTCTCTCTACTCCATAGGTGTTAAAAACCCTCTATCCTTTTTAATCATCTTGATATTTCCCTTTTCAAACTTTCTTTTTCCTGCAGTTTTGCTGCCTGTTAGCCATTCCTAGTAATGCCTCTCCTCTATTTCACAGCCCTGCAGTATGGGTTTTAGCTCTAGCTAAAGTATTTAACTTAGATGTGGTAATATTAATTCAAATGCAGAAATAACAGTAAAATAATGGAAGCCTGGGAGGATGGCAAGATTTTGCTTTATCATTCTGAATAAGAAATGTACATTCAGTTAGTGGTTTGGGGGAGGGGGTTGGCTTTGAACTTAAACTGAATAATACAGGCATAGCCTCCTAGCAAATTACTAAAACTTCTAGGTTCTCTTTAACTGGAAAAAAATGTGTTGTGCTATATGTGCCACACCAGCTGCACCCTCATTTTCAAAATCCTCGACCCACCCATGCCTTCTTATCTATACATAAAACTATTAAAACACAATGCTGCTGAAGATTATTTTTCAGCAAACAATTCCAAGAACGAGCACGTGCATGTGTGCACACACGCACATGCGTATATGTGCATGTGTATGTCTGTCAGTATGCTGATGTGGGAAGCAGTAATGGGCAGCTGGCGGGCCCAGTTAATTTAGATATTATTAAGTCTTGTACAAAATACATTTTCAAAGGAAAAATATTGTAAAATGCTTCCTTCATTCTCAAAGAAGTGTCCCTATTACAAATATGGTCTCATGTGATTTGGTATGTGGACTTTGAAATAAAAGAATCCAGATGGCATAGTAAGGGACTGTTCCAAAAACATTACTGGCATACTTGTTGGCAGTGACAGCTTCCAGCTACTTTAAGCTGTTATTTCCCTATTCTTCAACAAACAGTGAGTTTGAAAATGGGACTGGAGAAAATCAGAGTCTTTAAGAATTTATGACATGGTCACCTTCACCTTTCCCCATCCAGCTGAGAATGCTCTCTTTGGAGTCATAAAGTACTTGTCATTATTTCAAGTTTCCCTTCTTTTTTTGTTTTCCAAATTGTTTCTAAAATAGTGCCTTCAAAACCAAAACTTCCTTGAGCCAGAAGGAAAACAGTGATTCTGATCATGTTCCTGAATCTGCCCCCGCAATCCCTCCTTCCTTTTTGTTCAGTTGGAATCATATTATTGCATCATAAAATAAGGCAAAGGCACTACTATTGTTGTTACTCAAAACATGCTGTAGAAATAGACAATACAGAGAAAAACAAAGACATGGAGTTCAACATTTTAAAGTCAATTGTAAATATTATAAAGTTAGGTGAAAACAAACATGCAGTGTAGCAAGTTAAATAAGGAACTATGCCAAGTTCCACTGAATTTAATAAAAAGATACTTGTTGACAACATGGGTAGATCTAGAATCCCTGAAGTGCGGTGGCACACCACCCCTGAGATCATGGAGGTGGTTGTGAACAAGGTGTTGTTGAGGCCCCTGGTCAGCAGGGAACACCAGGGAGTTGGGCAGAGAGCAGACACTGGAAGAGAGGACCCACCCACCACTGCCCCTAACTCAGACTTGGGGAAACACCAGAGCCTTTCCTGTCCTGCTCCTATCCTTCTCCATCACCCCTGCTGTAGCTATGGGGCACTAAGCTCAGCTGGGGACAGAGTTGGTGGTACACAGGTACTCCTTTGGCTGTTCCCTGCCATAAGAAATTTGTTACCTGAATCTGTCCTATGCCTCTCAGATATTGACCAGAAGCAGAATATTACTAAGAGCAGCCAATACTTAGTGTCATCTGAAATTTGTGTAATTTATTTAGGTACCCTAATATGGATGTACATGCCTAACTTAACAAGAATATTTTGTGCGTGAAAGTTTGTCTAACATCTCTCCCAACTATACCACTAATAAAAGATCAAACTGAAAAATGTTTCTTATGTATTTCCTTCCTGCATGACATCCAGCCCTACTGGTGGATAACTTAGGCAGATGTGTTTGAAATATTTAGACTTTCTACTTTAGTTCATTTTTTCCCCCAGAATGGATGCAACACCAAAACATAATGGGGTCATTCAGGAGCAACCCTTGATGAATAGGGTTAAGATTACCACAAAAACAAACAAGAACCTACAATCATGAATTTTCTCCAAACTGGCTGTGTCTGCATGAGACACTGACTACACAGTTATTGCACCGTTATTTAGTACTTGCAAATACAAGTACTAAATGACAGCACAATAATTGGAGTTACTGTTCAGTAGCATCCCCAAACAGCTTTTGATGACACTGACTGAGCAGTAGCTTGTTACTATTGCTCAGTAGCATCACATTATGCTTTGTACCATGAGATGCTACTGGGCACTAGTAACGAGCCACTGCACAGTCAAAATCTCATGTAAATGCAAGCACAGAAAACTTTAACTTTTCTCTATATAAGCAGACTTGCAAAAATCCAAGTTCCAGTACATATATACGTATAATACACACACACATACACACACACACACACACACACACAGAACATATCTTCTCTTTCTCTCAAGTTCCCCAAATGTAGATTTGGTTATACAAGCAGTTTATAATACTACAGATAATATAATAAGACACAATGTATTATATACCTTGTTGTATTATTTTCATGTTGAAGCAATACGGGGCAGGAAAGAAGCAAACCAGTCAAAACAGAAATAAGACAGTAGGTTCAAATTGCTTTTCCCTTTCTCTGAAGTCTTTCATTATTGAGTGCTTGTGTGAAAATTGTGAAGGTAAGAAGTCCATCTTGCCCAGTATCCTGAGTCACACAGGGCAGAGAGTGGATGCTGAAAGGTAGAGGGAAATGGGTATAGCCAGGATTTTTTCCACTGTTCTTCTCTCACTTGCAGCATTTAAGATCCAAGCATTTGTGGCATGTTGTTGCTGTAATACAGGCAACCCCCACTTAATGCTGTTTCATTTAGTGCTGTTTTGCTGTAACATACATTTTAAATTGATACCTAATTTCACTTAGTGCTCAGCAAGTTTTGCTATAACACTCATGGTCACCACCTTGGGTTATTAAAAACACTTGCGGTTGCCATCTTGGGTCATCAAATACTTTCGATTTCACTTAGCGCTCATTTTCCTTAATGCATATTTTTTCCAGGAACAAATTAAGAGTGCTAAGCTGGGGTTGCCTGTAATTGTTTTTAACCCCTATGAATCTGTGTTGAACTAGAAACCTTTTAGCTTATATTCTAGTACCTTTAGTAAGTTTTAAGCTGTGTTAACTTTAAGTTAGGCCATGTTAGCAGATGTGAGGCTAAGGGAAATAGTACAAAAGTTTCTGACTCACAGGGGAGATAAATATTTTGAAAGACTAGCCCGTTTTAGGACATAAAATCTTGATTAAGGGTTCAGATCAGTGCATTCCAGCTGACTAACAAGGTGACCTAAAAGCATCTTCTTTTCTGACCATATTTGTCAAAATTTCTATCGAGTAATGTTTTAAGCCTTTTTGTGAGAAAAGGGAGAAAAGGGGACTCAGTACTCTGAGATGGGTTTCTCCAGCATCCTTTCCTGAGGCTCTTATTTGCAGACATAATGAAGATTCAACTCCTCTTAAACTTAGTCTTCAAGTCTCTCTAATGGGCTGGCCACGCATTAGCAATTCTTAAGATTTTAAGATGTAGAAATTAAGTTGGAAGACAGCTTATTTTTGCCTAGATCCTAAAATTATATCTAGATATTGTATTGTTTTACTGTTTACTTGCTAGCAGTATTCATAATTGGAAATTGTTAAGCTCTACTGAAGGATTCATTTTGCATGAAACTCGGGTTGTCAAAAGAAATTCTCAGATCCCCAAATCTATTCTGGAGTAAGTATCCCCCATATGAGTGCTTTTCTCTGAGGTTAAAATTAAGCAAAGGGAAAATATTTAAAGACTCTAAATAAAAGCTTTGTATACTCCTATTTAGCCACCATTCTTTTTTTGGGGGTCTAAAAAAGCAAGTGAAGCAACACTTGTACTTCCAAAGTAAATGCAAGCAGTATTTATTTAAAAATAAACTTTCCAGGCATTATTCATATATCACAAGGAAGGAGAAAAAGTCCACAAATCCAATTTTCTTTTGTAAGTCACCTTTAAGTAATTGTATTTGATCAAAGCACCTTATTCAGACTAAATTAGGACTGGCTTCCTTCTTATTTCATTATTGACATTAAAGCGATCATTTGCCTAACCTTGAACAGCATAATATGAACACAGTGTGACAAATTCTATGTAAGCTGCCAAGGGCAAGATTTAGAGGAGCTTTATAGGGAGTGTGGATTCTCTGTGTGCTATTAAATGGTGGGTTTGTGGACAGCAATGGGGCACACCTTTGGAATTTTCAGAGATGCTACTAGGGTAAACAATGCCACTGACAACTGCCGGTGTCCCAGAGTCATAAACGAATGGTGCTTTGCTTACTCAGATGAGGTAGTTCCTAACTCCATAAGTAATCCTACTGAACTGAATGAGTTTACATTCATGGAATATGGTGGCACCTAATATAAGAATGCAACCCTATGGTATTCAGCTTCCTCTGCAAGCACATATAAAATTATGAAGCCCTCCAGTTTTGACTGTATGTAGTATTAATCAAGGAATTAAGGCAAACTCAAGAATCACAGAACTGTAATAATTCAGATTTTTGAAACAGACATTGTTTTATTCTCTGAAAGAGTTAAGAAGACTGTTTTTGGCCAACCCACTGTAAAATTATTCTGTTTGATCAAATGCACCTGTTTTTCTTTTTATCAAATTAGTCTCTCAGACTGAATCCTTGGGGGAAAAGAGGTTGTATATATTGGCAGTGAATTAATGTTCTAAATTACTTAATAAAGGTCAGATCACTGTTGTTTGTTAGATTCCTGAAATGCTCATCTATACTAATAGATATGTGAATGACAACTTTACTCACATTTGACATTAAGTTATACAAAACTTTAGCTATAACATCACATTGGTATACAGATCCACTGAATAAGGGAATGAGGTCTTGGCTATATTAATCTTTTAATTATTCTAGTTTGATTGAAGAGCAAATTTAATAAGGTAGCATTTTTTGCTGCATCTTTCACTGAAACATTTCAAGGTAACTTTTTGGCAAGAATGAAAAGGGTGTCACATTTTTACAAGGGGAAAATTTAAGCTATTTTCCTAATCATATAAATCAAGCAACTTAATTTGTGCTTACAGAGACATATTCTTATGAAATCAATATATTCTCATCTATCAGATACTAAAATGATCAACTGGAATGATAAAGCTGCCATACAAAGATTTCTCTTCTGATTTATAATTATGCCATTATGCTACAGTACCATGAGCATAAAAGCTTGCATCTTCTTGTTAGAAGACACTGTAAATCAAAAGAGAATATAAAGTGTACAATCTTGACATATTAACTAGGATTAATATCAATTCATGGAAGATATTAAATGTCAGCATGTTTAGGAGTCTTCAGCAATCCCTCACAGTCGAGGATGATTGTCTTCCATGATTGACTTATCTGTGTGTCAGAAGACGGCCGATGAGGCTGATGTGGGATCAACAGACTCTGTTGCAACTTGGCCATGTGTTTCTATGCAGGTGGATGTCTCCAGATTCTTCATTCAGTCCATGTCATGCTGTTTCAGCCACTCCTGCTCTTCCATTTCCTATTGCCTTCATAAGATTTCAGAGTACTGAGATCCTTGCAGCAGACTCTTCCTCCACTGGGGGCAGTCCTAGGCAATAATCTCCCATGAGCTGACATTGATGTTGCATTTTTTTTCAAGTTGGCCTTGAGGACATCTTTGAAGGACTTTCTTTGTCCTCTCTTAAATGTACACCTTCACTGAACTGGGAGAGTAAGACTTGCTTTGGAAGTCTGTAAGTAGACATCTGCAGGATGTGGCTGGCCCAGTGAAGTTTATGTTGGATGATTGTTGCCTCAGTGCTCATGGTATTTGCTTGTGAGAGGACACTAAAGTTGATGTATCTATCTTCCCATTGGATTCAAAGGATCTTCCATAGACAGCATTGGTGGTACTTCTCCAACGGTTTGAGGTTTCTCCTGTACATTGTCCACATCTCAGCTCGGTACAGTAAGGTGAGTTCATCAACTTCTTGATAAACTCTGAGCTTGGTTTTGTATCTGATAGTATGGTCTTTTAACACCTATTTTCTTGGGCATCTGAAGGATACAACTGAATATCTGAGGTCATGTTGGATTTCTTTGTTGATGTTAGTCTTCTGTGAGTTTATTTCCAAGGTGCAGGAAATACTCAGTGTTCTCCAGAGTCTCACCATGTATCTGAATTACCTGAGCTGGGGACTGTTTATTAATTGTTTGTTGATGGAGGACCTTAGTCTTCTGAATGGCAAGCTATCCTATTTTCTTGTATGCCTTGGTAAAGACATTGATGATTGCTTGAAGGTCTGCTTCCAAGCAAGCACACACTACAGCATTATCAGCATATTGGAGCTTGATGATTGAGGTTGGGGTGATTTTGGTTTTGGCTCAGAGTTGGCTGAGATTAAACAGCTTACCATCCACTTGGTAGGTTAGCTCCATTCAGACGAAAAGCTTGTTGGTGGTCAGATGTAGCATCATGGTAAATGTAACAGGGCAAAGACAGCCCTGTTCCTTTGAGGTTACTAAGTTGCAAGTAGTCAGGTCAGGGACCCGGCAAAGTTAATTACTTAGTCAGCTGGGAAGGGGACTGCACCTGGGGTGAATATTAACTGATTAGGAGCCAGCAGCTGCTTAAGCCCACAGAAAGGGATTTTCCTTTGCCCCTGGAAATTCAGCAGGGACGCGAGGAGCGGCAGACCCAGTGCTGTAGCAGCTTGTAGATAAGACTGGCTGACTGGGTGTATTGAACCACGGTGACTAGTGAAGAAAGGAGGTGAGGAAGAGAGGAGAAACATACTGGCTGAGAGAAGGTCCCAGGGAGAAAGGATCTGTTGGTACTGAAGGAAAGAGAAAAGATAGTGGGACTGGAGGGGAGTAGACTGACTTGTGGAAGTGGGCTGCACAGTGATGGAGAAAAGGGAGACCACGAGCTGTGAGAAAAGCCAGGGTGCTCCACAACCTGTGGGGAAGTTACTAATAAACCAGTTTTCTTTTGTATTGCTTCTGGGGTGATTTACTACACCATCTCTCTTTGGGGATTTATCTTCTTATTCTTCCATCGTTCCAAATCATGGCAGGTGAGTCCAAGGAAGAGAGATTTCCTTATTCACCCACACCCAGCCACAGTAAGGTATATTAAGAAGCGTGTGGAAGCAATTATGCAGCCTCCCATCTTAATCTCTAAGAGATCTGTGATAAATCTGTTACTGAAAACTACTGCTTGCATACCATCATGAACAGGCAAGAATGGTGAGGAATTTCAGTGGACATCCATACTTCAGAAGGATCCTTCACAGCACTTTCCAATTGACAGAGAAAAAGGCTTTCATGAGGTCAAAGAAGGCCATGTAAAGAGTTTTATGTTGTTCCTGGCATTTTTCCTGCAGCTGGAGAGCTGTGAAGATCATGCCATTTTTTTCCTCTTGGTGCCTTAAACCCACACTGAGATTCCAGGGGGAGCTGTTCAGCAAGTTGCAAGAGGTGGTTCAAGATGTTTCTCTCAATGATTTTTCCTGTGATGGACAGAAGGGTGATCCATTAGACTTGTCTCCTTTTTTGAAGGTGGCCACAATCATGGCACTCCTGAAGTCACCTGGGATTTCCTCTTCATTCCAAATCCTTAAGATGGCATGAAGCTATGATGTGAGGTCATCTCTCCCTGCTTGAATATTTCTACGGTGATTCCATCCACTCTAGATGCCTTATCCTTCTTTATTGGCTTGATGGCTTTCCTCACTTCAAAAGGGTTGGAAGGATTCTGAGATCATCTCTGAGTGGGAGTTGTGAGATGTGGTTGAGAACACTCTCATCAACAATGGAGTCTCGATTGTGAAGGTCTTCAAAATGCCCCTTCCAATGGGCATTGATGGCACCCCTTTCCTTGATCAGGTATCCTGCTTACTTAAGTCTCAAGAGGGTTGATCCCTGAGTGCTTAGACCATAGATGGCTTTGATGGCACTAAGAAATTGTGCATATTGTGGATGTCAGCAAGAGGTTGAATCTCCTTCTCCTTGTCTTTCCACCACCACTTCTACAGATCCCGGGTCCTCCTTTGGACTTCTGCCTTGGCTTGTTGGTGATTAAATTTCTTTCCCTTGAAGTTGATGTCATTCTGCCAAGCAAAAAAAGCCTTGTGCTTGCAGACAATCAAATCTTGGATCTATTGGTAATTTTCATCAAACCAGTGTTGATGTTCCTTGATAGAGAATCCAAGTGTTTCTTTCACAGGCACTAATGACAGTGGACTTGAAGGCACTCTCTCCTGCTGTTGTTGTTTGGAATTCATCCATTTTTTCATTGAGATCTCACTTGACTGGGTCCTTAAGGGTGCCTGTAAATGTGTCTGGCAGCTGCTCCAACATAGTGTAATTATACCATGTTAGGTTAGATTCAATTCAATCAAGTCTGTTGAAGTGTGTTAATTGATGACTTCCAGCCAGCCTTCACATCTAGTGTACCAGCATCCCCCACATTTCAAAATGGCAGTGGGGGTGTTTTAACTAAAACTTGTTTGACAAGATTTATTTAATGTGCCCCTGCCACCATCTTAAAACACAGAGCACTGATACATGAAACACTGCAGTGGTTTAATTAGAACGAATCGCGGAGCCACACTAATTAAAGCACCGCCATCCACATCCCTGGAGCACATGTAGAAATACCCTGAGTTTTTCATGTTGAACTTCTGTCAGCATTGCTTTTATTGCAGCCATTATTTCAGAGCCATTTTGAGTGACATAACCAAGCAGATGAGTTGGTGATTGGTGCAGCATCATCAACTCCTAACAAAGTTAGGATGATGTGGACATCTTTGAGGTCCCGGGCATCAACAATGACAGTGAATCACATGCCAATGTTTAGATCATGGACATTACCATGATGTCTTGTATCTTTTTTTCTGGTAGAACAGGGTGCTGGTGATGGTGAGACTATGTTCCAAACATTGGTCAAGAGGGGGATGCTGTTGGAGTTGACCTTTTCTACTCCTTCCTTGCTAATGAGTATGTTGCAGAGATTCAAATCCCTTCCAACTCTGGCATTGAAATCACTAAAAAGAATAAATCTGTCTTCCTTCAAAACATCAGAAAGGCCTTGGTCAAGATTGTCATAGAATTCCTCCTTTGTTTTATCAGTGGCATCAAGAGTCTGGGCATATGTGCTGATGATACCAGTTTAAGATAGAGAGTCATAAGTTGCTTGTTAAGTCTGGCAGGGAACTCATCGAGTTGGTTTATGAGTTCATTCTTGATGGCACAACCAACTCTGTGAAGTCAACATACTTCTTCATGTTTACCCTTCCAGAAGAAGGTATAGCTACTTCCATGTTCTTTAAGCTGCCCATCCTTCACTCCCTGGGTCTCACTCAGTGCAGTGATGTTGATATTGTGTTGCCTAAATTCTTGAGCCACAATTGTGGTGTGATGCAGTTATCACTTCGCAGCCTTCTGAAGGCTCAGATCAAGTGTAATTTGTGTCACACTAAAAGTAAACAAATACATCTGCTTTCTGTTTTAGTTTTTTTCTTTCAGTACCAATAATTAATCATTTGAATCTCATTGCCATATAAATAAGTAATTGACAGTTGTTTTTCAATGTTCTATATGGTAAGCATTTTAAGTCTGAACTTGCAGTTTTCAAAAAATGCAAAGTGCATTAGAAATATATTTGTCCAAAGGTTTCTGGGATGGGTTCAGGAATTTAAAAAATGGACAGCCCAAGGCAATGTTGGTGATATAACATCTGGAATTTCTCTTTACCCATGAATAGACCAAATGTCCTAGAACTAGTTGGATAGTGCCTTTAAAACTGCATTAGCTGTAACCATGAGGACATTTAAAAAGTACTGCGTTCATGTGTAGTTATTTCTTATAGTAAAGACAACATCAAAAACAACTGTGAATAATTTTAGAGAGACTGGGAAATCAAAGCACATGCCTACAAACTCTTTATGCTTTCATGTTATTTACTTCTCTAATCAGCATAGTTTATAATCTTCCTCAGATTACCTTTCTGAATGTAGAATCATTCATTCACCTAGACTCTAAATTATTTTGACATTTTTCAATAAGTATCTATAGAGGTTTGAGCACCCTCTTAAAAGGCTGACTTGAGGCAGTCTAGTTTAACTAGTCCTTTTCCAAATTAAAAACAAACAGAAACCAAAACAAAAATGCATTTCTCAAAAGCTGTGATTTTATTTATACACATACATACATACATGCACACAATTTTATTTAGGTGTCCTTTGAGTCATCTGTTTGAATGCCTTTACTGTCTTTGAATCCCCTTCTGCATGAAATCCTAACACTCCACTTTATGTTCAAGGCTTTACACATAACTTTCATACCTAACATTTTCTCCTATGAATTTTTAGCTTTGTCAATTCCATTTTTCTTGGTTTTTAGTTGTATTGTTTAAAAAAAAAATGTTTCAATTCCTTCCATGCCCCTTTTCCTATAGCAACCTCCCTGAAGCTGTATGCTTTGTGGCATTTCAGCATTCCTTCAAACCTTTTCACCCTTCTTCCTATGCTATGCTAAGTGCTGCCCCATACTCTGCATATCATTCCCTTTTCTTATCATCCCACTCCGTCAAACAAATGTTTCCAACTTCATAGATTTCATAGACATTAGGGCTGAAAGGGACCTTGTGAGATCATCGTGTCCACCCTCCTGCCCAAAGGCCAGGAAGCAAGCTAATCATCTAAACATTTCTTGAACATGACCAGAGTAGGTGCTTGCACCACTTCTGAGGGTGGGCGAGGGGATCTATTCCAGACTCTGGAGACTCAGACAGTAAAGAAACTTTTCCGTATGTCCAGTCTAAAATGGCCTTCCAGCTGTTTGACCTTGTCTTCCCTTGGGGTGCCCTGGTGAACATTCTCTCAGATCCTACACTTCTCCAAGTTGAAGAGTCCTTTGCCTCTCAGGCCATCTTCATAAGGCTTACTCTCTTAACTTCTGATCATGCACCTGGCTCTCCTCTGGACTCTCTCAAGCTTCTCCACATCCATTTTAAAGTGTGGAGCCCAGAATTGAATGCAGTACTCCAGCTGCAGCTTCACTAAGGCTGAGTAAAGTGGGAGGATGATATCTTGGGTCTTGCTTGAGATCAGTAGATGCAAGCCAGGATTTTATTTTCTTTGATGGCTGTGGAATCACACTGGTGGCTCATATTCATGTTATGGTCAGTCATGACCCCCAAGTCTCTTTCAGTCATGGTGCTAGTGAGTGTAGCACTGCCAAGCCTATAGGTATGATGTGGGTTTTTTCTCCCAAGGTGGAACACCTTCCATTTCTCTATATTAAATGCCATAAGGTTTTTATCTGCCCACCTTACAAACCTGTCCAGGTCAGCCTGAATTCCCAGCCTATTCTTTAGTGACCATGCTTCCCCATAATTTGATGTTATCTGCGAATTTAGCCAGTCCAATTCTGACACCTGGATCCAGATAGTTTATGACTATATTAAAGAGTACTTGTCCAAGAACTGAAATTTGGGGAATGCCACTGGTCACCATGTGCCATGTTGACTCGATTCCATTGACAATCACTCTCTGGGTCTGACCACAGAGCCACTTCCCCAGCCATCAGACTGTAAGGTTGTCAAGGCTGCAACTCCCCAATTTTACCATGAGGACATCATGGGAGACCAAGTCCAAAGGCTTTTTTGAAATCCAAGTAAATGGTGACTTTGTTGTCACCTCTTTGCATCTCTCAGGTACTTAAACTCCTTAGGAATGAATGTTGGATCAGTAGATGTTCCATTTAGAGTATAATACATTTTTGGTCAGTTTTTCCATCTTCTGTATTTGTAATGTGGATCTGTGGTACCATAAAAACAGAAAGTCAATTAATAAAAATATTTCACAAACACTGGAAATAAATTCACATATGAAGTTAAATAAAGGATGTATAAACCTTTTATATTAACTTTGTCATTTTTTTTTTCTGTAAAGAACAGGTCTTGATCTGTAACAATCTGTCATCGAACATTTTTAAGTGCAGGTAAAAGAAGGTTCTTTGGGTAAATCTGATATCTTTTATTAGACCAACTAAAATAGTTGGAAACATTCTTTGCAAGCTTTTGGGTACAAACACCTTTCATCAGACTGAAGAAGCATCTGCAGTTGCTCTGTATTCTTCATGGGTGGAATAGAATAGAACCCAGAGGCCAGTATGCATACGAGAATGTCAGTCAGTGAAAATGCAAATTGAGACAGTCAATGGGAGAGAAGCAGAGGCAGGGGGGATTTAGACCTGGTGATAAGAATATATCTGTAAATAGTCAAGAGGTTACCTGGGGTATCAGATATTAGGCAGTTGTATGCAACCCATACTAGAAGAAGGCCCAATTCTTAAAGAGGTCTTCCCAGACTTCTTTAAGGTTTGGGAAGCTGTCTTGTAAAGCCCATCCTAGCCTTTAAAAGCTCTGAACTTCACCAACCTGATTACAAGAAGCAAACTTCCTATGGCTCAAAATATACTGAATGGATCCGGGCCATGTCATAACAAGAAATGTAAAACTTGCCAACATATCTCCCCCAACCCCACAATAACTACACCCCACAACAGAACCATCAGCATTCCTGGATGTTACATCTGCACTTCCAGAAATGTAGTATTTCTTATCCAATGGACTAAATGCCCATATGGAAAGAATGTAGGAGAAACCAAACAACAGCTGTGTACCAGAATACACACCAAGAATCTATCAAAGACAAAAATACCCAATTTATCTGTGGGGGCACATTTCTCACAAGTAAACTACTCTTTCCAGTCTCTCAGTTCCAATCCTCATTGGGAATTTACAAAGCACCTTTCGCAGACAAGCCTACAAATTTCACTTCATCGACCTACTGGAACCAAAAAATCATGTACTAAATATAGACAGTGGATTTATGACACATTATAACCTGCCTCCATAATCTTCCCTTTCAACACACCTCTTTACACTTAAAATCTGTATCTATACCAAAATGTTACAAATTGAGCCCCTGAATAATAATGCATAGTTTTCACTTGCACAGAATAAATAATGAGATTACTCTCACAGAAAGATCCTGTGAGCATGAGTACAAGAATCTGGCCCACAATATGTAACATAGAGATCCACCAGGAGTGGATCGCCTTCCTTATTAAAAGCAGAGAGGCACATCATGCAGACAAATGGTTTACAAATTAAACATTACCTAAAAAGCATTAGCACCTGCAGGGGAAAATATGTCAAAGCTAATGATCATTTTTCGTCAGAACATCATGAATGTTCAGAAGCTGACATTAAAAATTAATCCGATTGATTGTGAACACCAACAAATGATGCTTCTGAATGTCTGGCTTTGAGCCTGATCTTGTGAGTTGCTGAGTAAATTCTGCACAGTGTTGTTAGTCCTCCACTATTGGGAACTGAAGGTGTTCAGAACCTCACAGCACTGGAACATTTAAAGAGATATGAGACTTACTGTCACATAAAGCCACTTACATGTACTTTGGTCCACCTTTTAAATAAATGTAGCATGAGAAAATTATTTTTGAATTATTAACTTGATTTTTTTTTACCTTACTCAAAGTTAGCCACACATTTTGTAAAGTACTCTCTACCTTGCAGTTGCTCTGCAAATAATGAGGCATGTGCAAATAAACAAAAATGAATCAAACTTAACATCTACTAACACTTGATTTTTCTCATCATTTTGTTGGTGAAATCCTTATATATTAAGCATCGATGCAAGTTGTGAGTCTGACCTTACAATATTTTATTTTTTGTCAGCATTTATGAAAATAAGTCTCACACATTAATGTAAATGGAACCAAAAAGCCATGAGTATAGTTAAAGTGAATTAATTTTAAAACTGAGCAGCCACCCTCTCACATTTTGTGATATTTGCCACATTCTTCCATTAATTACCTTGAATAAATGCTGAAGAGCCCATAGTGCATGGCAGCTTAAGTTTACCGAATCATAGTACAAGTTTGAAATCAGCTTGTCTTAATTTTAATTGCACTGAATACAAGATCTCCAGATGTGGAGAAAATCCATGAAGATCTCTGAGAACTTTACTTGCAGAGTTTTTTCATAATTCAGTCCTCAGAGCAGTGCTGTTCAATGTCTTTGTAACAGGGTATGGAGTGACCCTGTTCCTGAATGGATCGAAAGTTACTGACCTGGAGAGAGCAGAGGGGACAGGAGCTGGGTCAAAGACAGGGAAAGGGTAATTACTTACTAGGAACTGTTGGAGAAACTCACACACAAGATGGGGATTGGCACCTATGTATTGATCAACGGCAATAAAAAGCATCCAGCAGGGGCCATTCATCACTTCCACTGAGCTGAAGGAGCACCCCACCTCTGAGAACAGACCTGTAGCAGAACCTCCGGTTTTTCTTTTTATTTCCTTTTAAAATGCATTGCCTCCCCTTCCGTAACCATTTCTAACTTTGTCTCTCCCTCTCTATTCCCTATAGATAAATATAAGTAAGCTAAGATGTATGATAAGCTTTAACATTTTATTTTAGGAAGTAAGTTTTATTTTTCTCTCCCTTCTGCAGATATCTACTGTTTTATGAGTGCTAATTATTATGTTTTTTTTTTTTTTACTTTTTTTATATTGTATGATTACTGTTTTAGGCCTATATATGTAAGTTAGCGTAAGTCATGTCAAGTTGCCATTTTGTAATGTCAAGCCTCCATCTTATCCCCATGCCCAGTTCTGTAACATACTACCCCTCCTATGTAACCTGGTTCCTGAATGAATCGGGATGAATGACGTGCTTGAGAGACAATGGCAGTAGGTCTAAAAATAGCTCCTTCTGAATGACCAAACTATCAAAACCAATACCTGGGCCAATGACCCAGCCTTTGGAACCACCCTCAGCATTCAAGAAACAAAAGATGAGGCAACTCACCATTGTGTCAAGGCTGCACATGCTCAGTAAGAACACCTGGAGCCTTCTGGAACAGGACTGACCTTGCCTGGACAGGCCCTCCCCATAGGAGATCAGAGGTAGTCTGCCCCATAAAAAGGGGTTGTTAAGACTGACTCCTTCGGAACTCCATTTGCATCTGGACCAGCACCATGCCACACCATCTATCCACCCCAGAGGCCCTGCCAGCAGCCCCCTCTGGACAACACTGAACTGAAGGAGACTGGCCATTGAGGACCCATTTTCAGCCTGGGATAGGTAGATATCATATTTCCTCCTCCAATTTGGACGCTCTCTCTCCTCCCAGACTTCAGCCCTTGCATGGCTGTGTGTGTGTGTGCGTGCGTGCGTGCCAATAAAATATTGTGTCACTATCTCCCCTGTTCAATAAAACCACTATCATTTGTAACCCCGAGTTGGGTTCTGTTTTACTGAGCCCTGGTCCCTTCCCTATCTTAAATTCTGGTCTCCGTCTCTCTCTCGGTTCTAGCCCCATTTTCCTGATTTCTCAATTCTGTCTCCCCTTTCCTGCCACCTCTCAGGTCCTCTTTGTTCCTTTTTTGCAGGCTCTCAGCCCTGTTCCCACCACGTTTCATCCTGTCTGTTCCCCTTCTGCAGGCTCTTGGCCCAGTTGCTTTCTGCTTTCAAGTAACACCAATTAGCCTTAAGTTACCCCAACTCCCCTCCAGTCTTCTGGTTCTAATCCCAGCACCGGCTGCTTTCATTTTGGTCTCCACCAGCAGTAACCTAAAGTAATCCCAAGCCTCAGTTCCTCACCCCAGCTCTCTCTAGTCTACCAGTTCTAATCCCAGTCCCAGGAACTTTTGTCCCCTACACTTCCATTCTCTCTCTCTTACCTTAACCTTCACCTTAACCTTCCCCCAGGTATTCCAAGTACACCAAGCACATACATACACACCACAACACCCAAGTTAGGAACTCACCTGTGTGTATGTGTAGGTGAGTGGTATGTATGTGAACTGATATACATGTATGTCACTGTGTGCATGATTTGCAATTAGTGATCCATGTATGTGTATTGGGTGTGCAGGTATTGGTAATTGATTCTGGTCTAATTTCTTTTGGTTTTTATAGTGTGTGTAGGTGCTTGAATAGGTGATACATGTGCATTTTCCCAGGCTGGTAATTTTGGATATGTATGTGCCTGCATTGGTTGTGTGCATGTGTGTGCGCATGCCTGGTGGGGGTGGAGGCACCTAGAGTGTGTGTATGCACCTAATTGATTTTCAAGTGTGTGCACATGCAATTGTACACCATGCCATCCTGTCAGTGCAGTATTGTGATCCTGAGAGTTGGCCTGACCCCACAGGGCAACAGACTGAGCCAGTGACATTATAACCATGGTGGGATCAAATACAGAGAGGTGAGAGATGCGTGGTACTTACCTTCATTGTCTTCAGACTGCAAATCAGCTCCAGAGAGAACACTGATGCCTGTAGGAAAAGAAGAGGAGCCAAAGTTAAGCATAATGATTCCTAAACTGATTTGCTACAGGAAAGGGGAGGAGTAGGAACGGTTCATATTAAAGCCAGCATTTTGCCAGATTTCACGGGAAGCACTGAATAAAACAAATTCACTTTTACTTTCCTAGTTGGGTGATTAATGACATCATACCTCATTGGGGAAATAACTATCTTACCTTTCCATCATACAAGGTATAGCAGGCAGGCCCCAAGGAGAGATCATTTGTTAATCAACCCAGACCCAGCCACAGTCTTCATCAGTGACTTTTGATGAGGGCGTGGAAAGCAGTCTGTCCAAGTTTGCAGTGACACCAAACTAAGTGGGAAGGGAACAGATTCAAGCATATTTGGACAGTGTGGAAAAGTGGGCAGAGCAGAATAGGATGCAGTTTAACAAACGTAAGTGTACATACTGCACCTTGGGAGAAGGAATGTTCAACACACTTACGAATTGGGAGATAACTTCCTAAGCAGCACAGCAGCAGAAAGAGATCTCAGAGCCATAGTTGATGTAACAGGGTGGCTTAAAACCCTGTTACTTGGATGAACAGGGGCCAAGGAAAAGGGGAAAAGAACATGGGTTCACTGAAGGGTCAGAGCCAGCAACTTATGAAAGGCAGCTTCAGGGAACACACACTGAGCCTACATGAGTTCATTAAGAAAAAAGTGGTGGATGGCAGGGATAGAAGTGGCCAGTTCAGATGCTAAGTTGCCCCAATGGGCACTGATGCAGGAAAAATTGGTTTGGCACTTGGGGTTTTGTTTAATAAACAAATTCCATTTAAAACTGCTTCCAAAGAATTTCCAATTAGGGGGACTCTGTTTGGGAATAAGTCTTTACATTTCTCCCATCTAAAGGCATGACAGGTAAGTTATTCTGAGCAGAGGGAGATCACAACAAGATGAACATGAGTTGTCAATGTGACAAAGTAATCAGTAAAGATAACCACTTTCTATCATGCATTAGCAGGTGATCCCAAACAGATCTAGGAAGTGATGCAGCATTGGTAAGTCTGCAGCTATGTGTATGTGTAGGTGAGTGGTACTACATTCAGTTTTGGATGCCGCACTTCAAAAGGGATGTGGAAAACCTTGAAAGGGTCTAGAGAAGGGCTATTTAGATGGTTAGGGACCTGGAGGTAAGGCCCTATGAGGTGAGACTGAGGAACCTGGATCTCTTCAGCTTCCACAAGAGAAGGTTGAGAGGAGATTTTGTGGTCATCTACAAATTCTATGGGGCGGACAGCAAAGAATAGGAGATGCTCTGTTTACCAGGGCACCTCTTGGAGTTACTAGAAACAACGGTCACAAATTGACAGAGAGCAGACTTAGATTAAACATCAGAAAGCATCTGCCTGGGGTCACCTGACCCCAGCACTCTTTCCTGCCCAGGGAAGGGGGTCATGCTAGATGATCTACTAAGGTACCTTCTGACCCTGAACATCTATGAAATTCTGTTGTTAGCAAGTGATAGGCAAGAGGGTTGCAGTTTTCCATTGCTCTCACCACCAGTAAAGAGGCAATAAGTATGGCCAAAGTGCATGAAAGATCTGCATAGGGGAACACACTGTACTTTTCTGGTCACGTGCGTCAACCTTCTCCAATTTTGCCAACCTGGTTCAACAGAGTATGTTTCCCTGTTTCTTTGGCAACTGATCAGCCTTATCCTATCCTTAATTGAAGGGGAAAACAGGCTGTTAACACAGAAGAGAATGAACATGAGCTGTCTGGGATAAAGGGAAGAGCCTATATATCCTAGGATGGAGTATGAAAATATTCAGAGACATGAATGCAAGAGTGATGGAGAATTAGATATTGGGAGTGATGACAGAGAGAAGATGGGCAAGAGACACGGGGGAAAGCTCAGAAAGAGAAGGCACTGAGTGCTTTAAGGTAGTTCTAGAAGAGATTTGGGGTGCTTTTGTAGAGACACAGTTTGCTCCCTTTTGCAGACACCCCCATATCCCAAATGAAGGTACTGCTGTGATGAGGATGTATCTATAGGTATCACAGAAAGGACATTGGTAACAGGAACTTAGACCCAAGATGTCAGGTTTTCAACACAGCCTTCACAAGGTCTTCTGATTCGCATTGGAAAATCTAAGTCACAAACAAATACCATCCAAGCTATACAGTCCAAAGGTTTTTGCTAACACTGTTTAGGACACAGTGGGCATACCTACATTTGACTATTAATGTGACACAATAAACTCTGGTGTTTATCGTTCCAGAGTTCATTGCTCCTGGGTGCCACATCTACACATGCTACTGGGACCACAGCATGTTGAGGTAAATATGCCATTTATAAGCTCACATGACACATTTACTTACACTTTACCAAACCCTCAGTTCCTACTATACCTCATCTATTAGCTAGCACAGCCTAATGCTAGAAAAGTTTGTTAATATTATTTCTTGAGACAAATTAGGAATAACACACTTTTGTTACAAGTACAGGAAAATGGTATTGTCATTGAAAAATAAATATTTAGGAAAAAGAGAGCCTGTGAACAGTTACAGATAAGAACAAATCAAGCTTTCACTGAATTCTGCACTGGGTGTAGAATAACTTAATGCATTTCATTTCATTTGACATTTTTACATGTGCTGCCAATGCAGCACCAAGTGCTTTTAATTAGCGAGCCACTAATTAATTCAGTCTGCTCAGATGCACTGAATTTCCAGCGTGTCAGATCAGGCTCTTACATGTGTATAAGTGACCATTATCTTTTAGATACTAAACAGTCGGTAGCATTTAAATACACTATACACCTTCTACTTACACATTTTGAGAAAAATAAAAGATTCCTTATTTTCAATGGTTTAAAGCAGTCCAAGCTTAGTTATTCAAAAAGTCTCTCGCATACTTAGGCACCCACTTTTCCCGTGACTCAGCATTATGTGCATGCCACAGTATTGGTTTCAATTCCATAGCTGCCTAATTTAAGTCACTCATCCAGAGCAGAGACTATTATTTCTAGTTCCAATATGTAGGGGGATGCCAAGGTGTTGCTGAACTTTCATGGGATGTGAGTAAATGCTTAAATTCAGCAGAATGAAAAGCTGATGCTTACCTAACTTGGCATGCTCAAGAACTTCATATAAGAGGGATGGAGTTAATAGGTTATGGCCACCTGGAAATTAATTCTGAAAGGATATATCTGGAGCCACAGATGTGGCTGATGGAGGAAAGTATCCTGGGTACACTAAAGTTGGAAGTTCTAAAGTTTCTTTTGGCTATACATCCAGTTGATATTTTTTTAGAAATTATCTGAGCCAAAATCTGTGCTTGGAAAAAATTCGTAGCAAGCTTTTGCATGCAGCCACCTTTCATGAGGCATAGGGAGTCTCTGCTGGTCTGAGACTCCAATGAATCAGACCAGCAGAGACTCCCTATGCCTGACAAAGTTGAGTGTGCCTGCAAGCTTGTTAAGAACTTATTTCCAACTACTCAGTTGGTCTAATAAAAGATACCACATCTACTCAAAGAACCTTGCCTGCCTGTAATCAACATGACTACAACAACAACAAAAAATCGTATTCTTTTCCTAAACATTTCATGTCTAGAAAATTGGACTGTAAACATGAAATTCAGTATTCTATATGCAGTATAAATATTTGAACCAGACTTATTTATAGCATCCTACCAGGCAGTCAACCAAGAGTCCTGCTAGAAAGCTCAGCAGTTCTGAGCAATGCCTGAAGCTGACATAGATCCACTGTCAATCTCCATCTGTGGAACAGTAAAAAAAAAAAAAATCATTTCCATGCTTACATTTTAAATTAGTCCTGATACACCATCTACATGCCAAAATAATTGCTCACTGTTCTGGACCTGAGACTAGGAGTCAGTCACTTCACTTCTAATATTTTGTTAAAATGACGTACATGTTTACACTTTGGTCAGTAATACAACAAAATTCTCTTCAATTTGTTGGCGAGACAATAAGTAGTAGTAAAAATGCAAATATATATTCATTACTTTTTTCCATGAAGAAGACTATGTGATGCAAGCATTTCTTTTATTTTCTTGAAAGCAAAGAACAATGTTTTTGTGGACTATATTTACCAGATTTACTCAAATACAAGGTAAGGTTTTGTCCTCCAATCAGCATAGGGAAAGGTGTCTAATTTTATATTCACTTACGAAGAAACGTCATTAAATACACTGGCTCTCACTAAACTGCCACTAAAAGCAGCATGTGCTCAGTAATAAAAACCAACTATGGTGATTAAATGCAGCCAATACTGCCCATGACTATGAAATACTATAAAATACATGGCCAATAATTGGGCAAACATACAAATGTGAACCTTCCACAAGGATAGGTTAGGGCAGCCTATCTGAATACAACCAATTAATACTGCTCATTAAGTGCAGTTGCACAGCTCCAACACTGTTTTTAAGGCATAATGAGCCACTAAATTGAATATATTTCAACTTTTTTTCACTCCCGCAGCTGAGGTGTGTCTTTCTCTCCCATTTCCAATAATTCCTGTTTCTTTACCAGCCTTAAATGCCTGGCTAACATCACCAAAAGCAGCCTCAAAAAGTTCACTCAAAATGGATAATTTTGGGGGGGATATCTGTTTGTACTATATTTGTATATTATATACAAATCAAAGTGCTTCTTTTGGTCCTATAGCCTGATTTCCAAGTGTAAACAAGAACTGAGTAGAATGTGTCAACTTTAATTAAAGTTGACACATTCTCGTAGTATGGCAAACGAGCAAGAGGAATCCTCCTGCTAGCTGACACCAACCCAGACATAGTAGGGCTCACTGAAAGGTGGTGGGACTCAATGCATGACTGGGCAGTGAATATCAAAGGCTATAGGCTGTACAGGAGGGATAGGACAAGGAGAAAAGGTGGTAGTGTGGTGCTCTACATTAAGGAGGAATACACATCCTCATCA
>NW_017728886.1:136350071-136367243 GCF_001723895.1 Crocodylus porosus
TCAACCCCACTGCCTGTGCTCTAGCCATCAGAAGCGTAAGTAAAATAAATCTTTTGTGAAACCATCACGCTGTGTTTAAATCATCCTGACTCCTGTTCACCGTTATCACCCACCTGCCCGGTCATAAATCCCCCTCCTCGCGCCAAGCCAGTTGTGCCGACCCAGGCTCGCAGGTCAAGGGTGCACCGGCATATGGGCCACGACAGATGGGATTCAACACCAACAAGTGCAAGGTGATGCACCTGGGGAGGAAGAACCAGCACTACTGGCTGGGGAACTCCCTTCTTGTCAATACAGAGGCAGAAAAAGATCTTAGAGTCATCATTGATGCCAAGATGAGCATGGGCAGGCAGTGTGAGGATGCAGGAAGGCCATCCACACCTTGTCATGCATCCACAGATGCATCTTGAGCAGATCCAAAGAGGTGATACTCCCCCTCTATGCGGCACTGGTCAGGAACAACATGGAGAGGGTCCAGAGGAGGGCCACTCGCATGATCAGGGGGCAGCAGGGCAGGCCCTATGAGGAGAGGCTACGGGAGCTGAACCTATTCAGCCTCCACAAGAGAAGGCTGAGAGGGGATCTAGTGGCCTGTTACAAACTAGACTGAATTTAAGATGACACCCTCCCCAATAATTAGATTCTTAGCATGGAAATTTGTAAATATTTTTTTCATCTATATATAGAATCTAATAATTGCAGGGTCATTTTATATATGTCCTACCCAGTTCCTCAGCTGAAGTAGAACATCAGGCATTATGGAGGAAAGAGGTAGTAGGGGAGCAGGCAATAGGGGAATCAGGTGGCCTGACTCCTACCTCTAGCCCCCTTCCTCCCACGACAACATGTGCATGTCCTGGTACTTACCCCCTGACACTTAGCTCTGCTGCCAAATTGAGTCCCTGTGTTATCTGCACTCCCCTGGTACCTGCCCCTTCACTTGTCTTATCCCCAGTACCTACTCCTGGCTAGCACTTGCACTCCAGTTCAGCTCTGGACTTGGCTTTGGCCTGCAACATGGGGCATAAGCTTGCCTTGGCCTCTGCCCAGTCATGCATCAGTGGCAGTGGTGGCAGCAATTGTTGTAACTGCTGCTGCCCAATTGGTGACCATGTGCTCCACAACCTTGGCCAGAGCAGAACTGGAATTGTGCTGGAGAGAAAATGGCAGTGGGGAGGGCAGAAGTGGTGGTGGCAGAGAGGCAAGGGGGTTGGGGGTGGAGAGACGCAGAGGTTGCAGGGGTTGGGGTTAGGGCCAGAGTCAGATTTGGAGCCATAGCAGCTGCCTCTTTTCTAACATCCCTGCTTGTACTCAAATGACTGATGGTTTCCAAAACATAGAATACTGTGAAGGCCACTTGATTGCTCAAGCTGAGAGGTCACGTCCAATTCCTGTGTATTAAACCTTATTAATGCTACCAGGCCTCTATACAAATGTATCAGCATTTGTGGTTTTAGAATTTTTTCTTAGACATGGAACATTGCCTTCAGACTGTGCTGGCAACTCTACAGTAAGATATAGCATACATACCCGACTCTTCATTGCAAATCCTCAAATGTATCAAATATAGCTGCTTTAGAGCAGTTCTGGGTACACACCAGTAAGACTACAGTACCTCCATTTCAGGAAATTGTATGCGTTAAGCAGGCATGTTATGCTCTACTGTAGTGCCCCATGTTGTGGTCTAGAGAGTATGCAGACATACTCTAAAAGACAATTATATAGTAGCATACAATGCTTATTGTAGCATATTTTTAAGAAAGCAGAAAAATGATGCAATTATTTCTAATTAAACAATTCTAATATTCTAATATTTCCCTCTTGCTGTGACAGCTAACTTCCCTTTGCTTATTAAAAAAAAATTCTATTGAAAACTAGGTACCCAATTAGTTGAGCATGACCTTTTCAGAAACAAAACCTAGACATGTTATGTTACTTTAGCAAGCATTTATTAAAAATAATATTTTTTTCTAGGAAAGTTTTTTTTCCCCTTTCTCCACACCCAACAGGACGTTTCTCATTTCAACATGATTATTTTTTCATCTTAAATTAATTTGTCAATAAAACAACTCCATTTTTTCTCAACAGGGCTAACAGGATGCTCAACAGAATGTACTTTATGAATAAATGGATTGCAATGACTTTTGTAAGTTATGAGGCCATTAATTAAAACATTTCTAGTGTGCTAATAAGCATACCCAATTTTTCAAACAAACACATCAAACTTCATACCTTTTGCAGTACACAAATAGAAATTACTAGAAGTGCTAAAAATGCAATATTTTTTGATAAAGATGATTAAGCATCTTTCTATATAATATTTCTATAATAGGTAGGTTTCAAAATGCTTTCTTCTAGCCATTTGACTGGACTTGCAGGATTGATTATGTAATCAAAAGGGAAACTGCCAGAAATGGAATCCAGAAGGTGCTGTCTCAACTTTTTTCTTTTTTTCCCATCTTAGTAAGGTGCTAAAGGAAGCATGCTCTGAATGGAAGCTCTGTGCTTTAACATTTTTTTCCTTTAAAATCCAATGATTGCAATATTAATCATATCCAACACTGATTTAATGAACTCCACTATCCAAAATCTGATCTATGCATTCATTTAAAAACAAGGCCCATATACCAAAGGCCTAACCTAAACACAGCTCTTGGTAAATTCAGTAACTGAAACTCCCTGTTTCACAGGCATCAAGTAGAAGGTCAATATACTGTTCAAATCCCCAAAGTGGGATAAGTCTGTCATGCAACCGATACATAGACATTATATTGGTTATCTACACAAGGCTAATTTTTTTCTTAAAGGAATTTTCCCTGAGTAAATAGTTAAGAATATGTGGAAGTGATAACAATCTATGCAGTGAAACTTGTATTTTCAGAAATGACTGGGAATTTGCAATGCATAATCTGAGATACTTAAATGTACTCCATGTCACTGGTCAACATTTCTTTTTTTCCCATTAGATGAATGTTTTGTTCTCTCAAAAGAGGCTCAGAGTGGAAACACATCTGCTAATGGCCTGTCGAAATAAGGAAGACTTACATTGCTTCTGGGAATGACCAACTTCAAGATCTAATGGACCAGAAGGGAGTTCTAAAATTGAGGACCAACAACTAAGAATGAGCTTCCATGTATTTTCACTGACCAGGTAGGCCAGGGGAAGGCAAAATATGGCTTATGGGCGGAATTCAGCCCACAAGATGATTTCATCTAGCCCACAGGCAAGCGCCTACCAATTAACTGCATCTGGCCCAGGCCACAGCTGTTCCTGCTGTGCTCCATATGAGACTGAGCCCTGTTCGCTCTCACTAGGGCAGCACACTGTAGTCTCACCTTCACCTACAAGAAAGCCTTTGCCCCAGTGCCAGCCCTAGCCAGAGCACAGCTTTCAAGCAAGGCTGTTGTTGCCCCTGCTGTGGCCACCTGGGGAGCTGTTTGGCTTCCATGGCCTGTAGCAGCTCCTCGTCCTGTCACTGCTGCAGCACTGTGGGTAGCAGGTAGGTAAGCAACAGTGTGTGGGGGGAAGCTGTAGCCAGGTGCAAAGCGTGGGTCCAGGGCTGGTGGGATTGTGGAGCCCAGAGTGTAGAGCCCATGCCTGGTGTGGCAGCAAGAGCACAGAGCCTGGATTAGCAGGAGCAAGGGATCATTGTGCAAGGGATCATATGATAGAGCCAGGCCAGCTTCGTCCTGATCCCTGCCACTGCAGCCAAGTTGCAGGAGCTGCACATGGAGGCAGGAAGCAGGGCCAGGCCACTGGCTCCATTGCATGGAGCTCCCCTCCTAATGGTATGAAGCTCTGGCTGAGTCCCAAGAGCTGCACATGAGCCAGAGGGAGCTCCACATGATGGAGTTGGTATCCTGGCTCCTCTCCCTACCACCGCATACAGCTCCCAGGATTCAGCCAGAGCCATGTGCCACCACGGGGCTTTGCCTGCCATGGACCATGAGTGCCCCAACGGCCTACCACCTGGTGGTGTTTCTGCTGCTGCTGCCACCACCAACAGTGGGTGCTGTGCACCATGTTTGGGGTGTGTGGATTGAGTGCTCTCATATGCAGACCCTACCACTCCCACATCCCACCTCCACATTCCCCCACAAACTCCACCCACATCCTAGACACAATGATGGTATTTTTCAGGCAGTTGCTAGCCATCATTGCAATATTAGAAATTCAAAGCAAGTTAAATATGGGAGAGATTTATTGTTTTTTTTAACTGCAGTTCAGAAATAGTATCGGTCAGAAAAATTACTAAACCCCAATTCAATAAGACACTTACATATTTCCAGCTTAAGTATAACCCTACTGAACAAAATATAGGACAGGATTTATTCACATTTTTAAAGATCAGTACCTGGCTGAATCAGAACCTATATGTACATTTAGTATTCTTTTAATGTTCTGCAGTGATTGTTCTCACTGACACCAGTAGCATGTGGTATGTAGATCAAGTATCATATTGAGAAATGAATACTTAAAACCAGAAGTAGAAAGACTGTGCATGGCTCAAGAGTATTTATATCCATATTTAGAACTCTGTGACCTTTTTCTATCTATATGAAGATGAAATGATAAATTATACGGGATTAGACAAAATGGAGCACAAGTGGGGGGAAAAAAGATTACACTATCAAGTGCTTCAGTGCTAATTATAGCTTTATGTGGCTTGGAGCAAAAAGACTTACAAAGATCTAAAGTGAAACACATGAAAAGCCTGATAAGTTAGAACAGATAGAACTATGAATGGCTAATATCTAATTTAATCCAAACATAGGCAGATATCAGAGTACTAAAATTGATAAAAGCATACTGATAACAGTGGCATAGATCCTGCATCACAGACACATGGTCTGTAGAAAAGGAATGCAAGGTTTTTTTTATATAAAGACAAAAGCAGTTTTAATACATTTTATCAAGTACTTCATTTTTCTCAGATACAGCACACTCCCAAATATACTCTGGACTTTGTTTTTGAAAGACACACTCAAGGAAGTGTCTTTTCTTCATTGTTTTCAGAGTTTTGGCTCTGTAGTGCAGGGAGAGAGCCTAATCTTCAGCTGACCCATCTTCCCTTTTTTTCATAAACCAGCTTAATCCCTAGTTGTTCCTGAAGACCAGTCCCCATGAGTGAATTTATAAAATTTTGAAAAGAAGTAAAGCAGGGTTGATAAAAATATGGTCTGTGGGCTAGATCTAACCCTATCAAATGATTCTATCTGGCCTGAGGCTGTTTCTCTGAAGGAGAACTTTATCTGGCCCATGGCTGACCTGGATTTTGGCACCTCTTGTCCTTATATCTTCCCTGTGCCATAGTTGACTACTGCAGTGGCAGCCACTCACCTCCGCAACCCAGTCTGCCTTGTCTTGCCCCATCAGCCCCCAGTGTATGCTCCAAAGCAGAGGACACTGAGCCCCTGACCAAGCTTTTGCCCAGTGAATCTGGCTGTACACAATTCCAACCCTGTGGCCCTTCACAGATTTGACACCCTGGCCCCCAGCAAGTTGAAGCGCAGGTATGGCTCTCCCTTCTGGCAGGAGGAGTGCAATGGGAAGAGTGGCAAAAGCTGTGGGTTATCTAGGCTTTGCCAGGCCAAGGCCTAATAGAGGCATGTACACCATTAACACAGTGCTGTACTGTGTTCCCACATGCTGCTTCAGGCTACACCACATGGGCATGCACATCTGGGCTAGGGACAGACATTACACACAAACTGATTTAAGTGATCAGAAACTGGTTTAAAACTGTGCACTGAACATGTGTTCTGTTACATCAACCAGTTTGAAAATAGCTGAAATTGATTTGAGATAAACCTGGTTGAATGTATTATCAGACTTAACTGATTTGAGTCAAACTGGTTTATGCAATGTCCTAGACCCCTTGCTGGCTTAAAACAAAGCAGACACCCCAGAATCCCAGAATACTCGCTGTTCTGGGCAGGGTTCTCTGCTTCAAAGCAGAGCTGGCATCTCCCCTCTTTGCCCTGGTCAGAGATCTGACAGAGACTTTCAAGCATAAGAGCATCTGCCTGGCTTCTCCCTGGTAAGCAGGGATTATTCCCCACTCCCTTCTGCCTTATGCAGACACCTCAGTATTAGCTAGCAGACCACATGCTGGCTAAAGTCTGTGCTGTGGGAGACAACAAAGGCAGACAGGCTTTTTGGAGCTAATTAACAGGTAGCTTAACAGTCTTTCCTTGGAAGAGCTGTTTAAGAAGAACTCCATTAGTTAATAGAGAGAGGCTTGTTTTCTTAATGGGTTTATAAACACGGAATTAGGGGTGGTAAACTTTCCCTGCTGGGCTGCTCAGGAGTGGGGGGAATAATAAGAACATCCTACTGAGGCCTGGCCACACCTCTCTCAGTTTAGCCCTGTGGAAACCAAGACAAGGCTGTTCTAGTGCCCCCTGGATTCTAGCCGGAGCCACTGGAGGCATGTGCCTGCATTTCAGAGATGTCTGTCCAGTTACAAAACTTATTTAGCCTAGCCAGTTAAATTAACCTGCCAAGGATTTAATAGTTCAGGCTCAGGCTTTTTTGAATGTCTTTCCTGGAGTATCTGGCACATCACCTGCCTGATCCCAGTCCCTGGCAGGATCTGCACTGGTGAACTGTACTTGGGGGACTGGCTGCAACCTTCCCTCACCTCTTGTGCCAGCATAATTTCCCAGCTTTGGGGTTATATCCCTGCGAGCATCTTAGGCCTGCAGGACTAGGGTAATTTGGTTATATGCCTCCCAGAGCCCTGCCCCTTTCTGGCCAGAGACTACCCTGGGCTTCCTGCAGGTGCTTGCTATTTGGCCTCATTGCCTAGTTACTACGGTGCCTGGAAGCTGCTGCACCCCAAATAGCCTTAGGTGTTCCCTCTATGATCTGCTTTCCTCAAAGTGTTACAGCGTGGGTAATTATTTCAGCTGGAGTACCATGTAGGGAGTTTTTGTGAGTTGTTTTGGGGAAATGGGGGGCAGGGTGAGGGGTGGTGACCTGGCCCACAACAGCTCACCAAAACTCCCTAACTGGTCCTCTGGCCCCAATAATTGCCTATTCCTGAACTAAAGAGTTTGTTAAACAGCTAAAAAGAATATATAGAATATAAATGTTAGGGGCTGGAAAGGACCTCTTGAGATCATCAGGTCCAAAGCCCCTTTGCTTGGGCAGAAAAGGCTGCTAGAGTCAGATGACTACAGCAAGGTGAGCACCCAGACATTTTCTGAATATATGCAGAGTAGGTGATTGTACCATCTCTGGGGGGAGTTTATTCCAGATCCTGGACACTTGAGTTGTTAAGTAAGTTTTTCCTTATGTCTAATCTAAATTAGTCTTCTACCAATCTGTGACTAAGTCTACCTTCCCCTAGGGAGCCAGGTAAACAGACAATCTCCCAGTATGCACCCCTTGTATACTTATAGGCTGCCACCAAGTCCCCTCTGAGTCTTCTCTTCTCCAGGCTGAACAGACCCATGTCTCAGCCTCTAATCATATGGCCTGCTCTCCATAGCTCTAAACATATGCTTAGCCTTCCTTTGGACTCTCTCAAGTCTCTCCACATCCTTCCTGAAGAGTGGTGCCCAGAACTGAATGTTTCTACTCAGAAAGGCTGAGTAAAGTAGGAGGATGACATCCTTAGTCTTGTTTGAGATACATCAGTAGATGCATGGTAGTGGGTTGTTTTTTTGTGGTTTGTTTTGTTTTTTTGCTTTGCCAGCTACGGCATTGCATTGGTAGCTCGTGCTCATTCTATGGTCTATCAAGACCCTCAGGTCTTTTTTGGTTATAGTGCTGGTAAGTGTAGCACTGCCAAGCCTGTAAGTATGTTGTGGGTTGTTTCTCCCTAGATGGAGCACCTTACATGTCTCGGTGCTGAACATCATCAGATTTTGATCCGCCCACCTTTGCAAGCCTATCCAGGTCAGCCAGTATCTCCAGCCTATCCCCCAGTGTGACCACAGTCTCCCATAATTTGGTGTCATATGCAAACTTTGCTAGTCCACTTTGTGCATCTGAATTCAAATAATGAATGAATGTTAAAAAGCACTGGTCTGAATACTGAACCTAAAGGGATACCACTGGTCACCAAGCTCCATGTTGACTTAGTTCCACCTCTGGGTCCTGCCTTGGCGCCCGTTTCCTAACCACCAGCCCATTGGGTTATCAAAGCCGCAGTTTCCCAATTTTACCATGAGCATGTCATGGGAGGCCAAGTCAAAGGCTTTTTTGAAATCCAGCTAGATGACATCAACTTCATTCCCTTATCTAGGTGGCATGTTACCTGACCATAGAAGGAAGTGATGTTCATTAGGCATGACCTGCCCACAACAAAGCCATGTTGGATATCTATTAGAATCCTGCTTTCTGTTAGTCTTTTGCTAATGGATTCTTTGATCATTTTTTCCAGGATTTTTCCAGGGCTTGCAGTCAAACTGATTGGCCTGTAATTCCCAGGAACCGTCTTCTCTTCTTTCTTGGAGATAGGCACCACACATTGGCTTTCTTACTGTCTTCTGGAACCTCTCCCAAGTGCCATGAGTTCTCAAATAGTTTTGCCATGGGTCATGTGATGATGTTGGCCAATACTTTCAGCACTCTCAAGTGCAGTTCATCCAGTTCTGCTGACTTGTAGATATTCAGCCTCTCTAGGTGTTCTCTCACAAGATCTTCCCCAACTGTTGGTGGGTGATCACCCCCACCTTGATCATCCTGTATACTGTCAAGCAGGATAGCATGCTCAGACTTAGTTTAGGAGTCTGGATTTCTCCAGGGTGTTGGCTGTCAGCTGTCCCATTTGTTCAGGAGGGGACCAATATTTCCCTTACTTTTTGTCTGAATTCCTGTGCATCTGAAGAAGGACTTTTTATTCGTCTTGATTTCCATTGCCAATTTGAATTTCCCTTTGCTTTTGTACCATTTCCCAAGCATTAATCCAGCAAATGGTGCATGATATTGGTTGCATTTTCAGTGAAGTATTGTGACATAGCTGGATACTGCAGCAGAAAAGAAGGGGTTATCATTCTGAGTAAGTGGTAATGTTCTCATTAATATACATTGTTCATTTTATAATCATTGTTTTCACTTCTGGCTATGCATCTGGAAGTTCTTCTGTCTCTTTGCTTAATTTATGGAATTCACCATCATTGAAGATGGTCTTGCATGTCATTTTTTTCTCTGTTTGCTAGTTATTTTAATAATTTCCATTACCCTAGCACCTCCCATATTCAGTACTTTGTGAACTTGAATAGATTGAACTTCCAGTGCCACCAGTGAAAAACTGTCATGGGACATCACCATCTTCATTTTACAAATGCGTAGGCCATAAGTGACTGTCTCAAGGTCATGGGTCTGTATAAGACTCGGAAATAGATTCTAAGTTTCCTCACAGCCAGGCACATACCTTAACAGCAAGATGATCTTCTTGTTTATTCAGTATTTAGATTTTGCTATTTCTGCTGGGCTATTGGTAATGCTCCCATTTTTTAAAGGATGATTCAAACAGAAGACCCAAGGAACTATAAATATTTTAAATCCATTTTGCCCAACCAAAGTTAAAACAATTTGGCCATTTATGAAGACTCTGGGGCCCTGTATTTATGAAGACACATGGGCGTACACTTACAGCAGCATAAATTTGTGCCACTACTTTGTGCTGCAGTGCGCACCTCTGCATGTGCGTTTTGTTACAGGATATATTGTCCCACTGGGGACAAACCATCTGTGCTCAGCTCCTCCCAGCATGTTTCTCCCACTGGGCTCCATGTGATTTGGAGGGGCTGGCTGGGGCACAGGGTGCCTGAGTGTGGAGCTAGCCAGCAGTCGGCCCCTGTGCTGAGGCCCCCTGCACCCCAGACAGCCAGGGAGTGGCACATTAATATGGAGTAACAGGCAGCCCAGGGCTGCAGTGGAGGGCCCCTGAGCTGAGGCACACTGAGCTACAATCAGCAGTGGAACCTCTGTGCTGAGGCATGCAGAAACAGGGGAGCAGCTAGCCCAAGGCTGCCTGCTCCCCCGTCTCAAGGTACATTGTACCCCAGCCAGCCACTCTACCTCAGCATAAGGGCTCCACAGAGTGTGCCTCACCCCAGGGCTGTCTGCTCCATCTCTGAATGCTCTGGAGCCCTAACACTGAGGCACACTTCACCCCAGCAGCCCGCTTCTGTAGAGCATGCTCCTTTTTTTTTTTCCCCTGGGTTTTTTTTTCTTGCTACCTGGAAATCCAGGCAGAAAATTTGGCCCCTGTGCTGCAAATTAGCAATGCCTCACATGGTTTAAAATGTGCAACGCATGTGGTTTGTGGCACCACAAACTGCACATATCTGTATATGTGGACATGGCTTAGATGGGAAAATAATTCAGTTTATTTATGACCAAAAAACCCAAAGTGAAATCCACATTCAAGACATATTTGGGGGCAGCCTTTAGGGCCAGATTTCCATTATTAATCATAAGATTACACAAAGTGGTCCATAATAGCAAACAGAGTGTTCCCAAAAAGCCTGTGTAAACTGTGTATGTATGCCCAAAGGATACAAAAATTACATAATGCACACAGTCAGAAGTTGTATGCAGTTGTGCAATCTGCACACAAGCATTGCGTGTGTGTGTGTGTGTGTGTGTGAGAGAGAGAGAGAGAGATTTGTGGTCACAGCTCAGTTATATATTATTGAAGTTTTGGTTCTCCATTATAGGATTCTTTTTTATCTTTTCTATTACATTGCTAGATATCAGCTATCTGGAACCCAATGTATTGTGTTGGCTGAAAAAGCCTTTGCATAATTATATACAAACATATACCTAATGTATTTAGGAGAAAAGAGCTTATAGTAGCTGTCAAGTTTTTCCTAATGTTGCACACTTTTTACCTTCTGTTATGTCAGCCTACTTACTTTCAGTACATCATCTAGTGCAGTCAGCTTATACTGATTGCCAGATTTGAATTCAGGAAGGAGTGTTTCCCACAGGTCAGAGTGGCAAGCACTGTGTGTCAGGGGAGGGAGATTTGCTGTCTACTGTAGCTTGGGGCATGACCCTCTTCTTAGGATCCTCTGAGAACATAATAAACCATTTATCTGTGGTTACTTCTCTGTCACTACAGTGGAAGGCACTGATGGTGTCTGTTTCTCTTGCATTTGTCTCTGATATATTAAAAGTTGTTCCTGAAGTTTCTGTTTCTGCATTTTATAGTGGTATATGAAGTACTGGGGAAGCACTTTGGATAACCCTTGGGTAATTGGTTGCCTGAAAATGTAGGGGAGAAGGGGTCATAACAGCCCTATGCTCCTTTCCCCATTTTACAGTGAAGGGATGATAGACATGAAATCACTTGCCAAGGTCACACACTAAGTCTGTGGCTGGCCAACTTCTGATCCAAAGCATTAACGAACTAGACAGAGTATGACAATAATAATGAGTTCTTTTCAGGGAACTTTGACTTTTTAAAAAGTTGTAAGAAAGCTGAATGCACCATGATTAGCTTTTCTACAATTACAAATGAGACTCTTACTAATCAAGCAAAATTGAGAATTAGCAGTAGCCCTAAGAACTTTTATACTCAAGAGAAGTTGTGGAAGGAAGGAACGATAAGGTTTAGTTTGTCAGGCCATTTCCCAAGGAGCAATTAAGAACGTCTTATTGGACACAATTCAGTTACAAATCTCAGAAGACTTCCAGCATAAAAACATTTTTCTTTTTCCTTCCAAAGTTAAAATATTGTTTAAATTCTTCTGAGGAATGGAATTGTACTGTATAAAAGTTGACATTTTGTTGTACTTTTGCTCTATTAGAAAACGGAAGGAATTGTTGGTGCCCAAGGTTAGCCTTCCACAATACTATTTTCAGTGTCCCCAGGTTTTTCTTTTCTTTTTTTTTGTACATTCCCTCCCCTTCCCCAACCATTTCTGACTCTTTCTCTGCCCCCACTATCCCTTATAAGTAGTTATAGGTAGTCATAGGTAAGCTAAGATAAGTTCTTATATCCCCTTATAGTAACAAGCCCCATTTATAATGTAAATAGTGTTCGGTTATGTTCGTATTGATTTGTACTGTTTTAAATTGAATTTGTATGATTTAGGTCTGTGTCTGTAAAGTAAATGTCAAATAATGTCAAGTTGCCATTTCACATGTCAAGCCTCCATCTTGTGATCCCTTGTGTAACCTATTGTATAGTATGTTGTAACTGTTACTCACGTCTAACGAGTCTCATGTAAATTGGTTCTGAATGAATGGGAATAAACAAGGATGCTTGAGGCATAATGGTAGCAGGCCTCTACTGAATGATCAGTGATGATGGCACCATCGACTCAATGACCCAATCATCAACTTAACGACCCGACCATTGCTTTGCATTGACTCACCCAGACTCAAACAGAGACAAAACCCAGAATTTGAAAGATAAAGAACCAACAGAAACCCAAAATTTGGAAGACAAAGACCCTACAGAAACCAGCAACCCCACCATTGTATCCCACCAGACAATGAGGACACGTGAATCTGCACATATCCATCTGAGCAGGACTGGCTTTGCCTGGACATGCCCTTCCCATAGGAGACACAGGTAGCCCACCCCTATATAAAAGGGATGGTAGAGTGTGACCTCTTTGGGACACCCTCACCATCTGGACCAGCACTACACCACAACACCTATCCACCCAGAGGCCCTGCCGGAGCTGCGCCCCCCTCCCCCCCGGTCGACACCTTGGTAGAGAAGACCCTGGGTAGCCATCAAGGATCAACTCTCGGTCTAGGATAGGTAGCTATCACCTGCCTTCTTCCCCCAAGCAAGGAACCTGAACTGTGTTTCTACATACCTGGACCTCAAATCCCTGCATTAAAATTTTCCTCTCCATGCATGTGTGCGCATGCAAACCAATAACTTCATGGGGCTGTATAGTATATTGCCTGTTTAATAAAACTGTTATTTTGGAACTAGTGGGGTCCCTCATGGCTCCATCCTCGGGCTTATCCTCTTCAACGTCTTTATTAATGATGTGGACGTTGGAGTTAGAAGCAGACTGGCCAAGTTTGCTGATGACACCAAATTTTGGGGTAAAGCGTCCGCACCCAAAGACAGAATGGTGATTCAGGCCAACCTTGAAAGGCTCAGAAAATGGGCGGATGCATATCTGATGGCCATCAACTCTGAAAAATACAAGGTACTCTACCTTGGGAAGAAAAGCCCACAGCATGCATATAGGCTTGGCAATGCTATGCTTGCTAGCACCATGGCCAAAAGGGACTTGGGGCTCATGATTGACCACAAGATGAATATGAGTCATCAGTGTGATGTTGCAGCTGGCAAGGCGAGCAAAACTCTGGCTTGTATCCACAGATTCTTCTCCAGCAAATCCCAGGATGTCATCCTCCTGCTGTAGTCAGCCTTGATAAGGCCACAGTTGGAGTACTGCATCCAGTTTTGGTTCCACAATTTAAAAAGGATGTGGAGAAGCTTGAGAGAGTCCAGAGGAGAGCTACCTGCATGATCAGAGGGCAGGAAAACAGGCCTTATGATGAGAGGCTGAGAGCCATTGGACTCTTCAGTCTGGAAAAGTGCATGCTCAGTGGGGGCCTGGTGGCAGCCTATAAGTATATAAGGGGTGTGCATTAGGATCTGAGGGAACACTTATTCACCAGAGCACCTCATGGGAAGACAAGATCTAACGGTCATAAACTTCTTCAAGACCATTTCAGGCTGGACATAAGGAAGAACTTCTTTACTGTCCGAGTTCCCAAGGCCTGGAACTGACCGCCTCCAGTGGTGGTGCAAGCACCTACTCAGGACTCCTTTAAGAGGCAATTGGACATGTATCTTGCTGGGATCCTGTGACCCCAGGTGACTTCCTGCCCTTGGGGCAGGGGGCTGGACTCGATGATTTTCTGAGGTCCCTGTCAGCCCTAATGTCTATGAATCTATAATTGTGGCCCGCTTATAACATATAACAAATATATTTATATCATACACCACAATTCATATAACCATAAGGATAATAAGGCTAAACATGGCCCTGATAGAGGCCACCCACACACACACACAAATGAAATACATTCAAGAAAATATGCGTGGCATTCCACAAACACCTCAAAATACTGTGGGTTCATGACACTATTTTTCTGCGCCAAAGTCCCTGGGGTCAGACTAAAAGAGACTAATTGCAAGATAACTTGTTAAGAGATATAGTTTGGTATTTGCAACCATAGTGAATTGAGCTGAATAATACCATGGCCATGTGTTTCAAGACCCTGGGCAGAGAAAGAGGTAGGGAGACCAAAGCAAATATTCCAAGAAATCATTACAATTTGTTCTGATATTGGCTGATAAGCCACTGCTGATGGTTATCAAGGCCCAGGGAAAGCCACTTCCACAGCTGACTTGGGGAAATCCTGGACACTTGCTGTTTACAGCATAATCGAGCAAATCCTGGGACGTCATTCTCCCCTTGTACTCGGCCTTCGTGAGGCCGCAGCTAGAGTACTGCGTCCAGTTTTGGGCTCCACAATTCAAAAAGGATGTGGAGAAGCTTGAGAGAGTCCAGAGGAGAGCCACGTGCATGATCAGAGGTCAGGAAAACAGATCTTACGATGACAGGCTGAGAGACATGGGACTCTTTAGCCTGGAAAAGCATAGGCTCAGGGGTGATCTGATGGCCACCTATAAGTTTATCAAGGGTGACCACCAGTATCTGGGGAATGTTTGTTCACCAGAGCACCCCAAGGGATGACGAGGTCGAACGGTCACAAACTCCTGCAAGACCGTTTCAGGCTGGACATAAGGAAGAATTTCTTTACTGTCCAAGCCCCCAAGGTCTGGAACAGTCTGCCAGCGGACGTGGTTCAAGCACCTACATTGAACACCTTCAAGAGTAAATTAGATGCTTATCTTGCTGGGATCCTATGACCCCTGCTGACTTCCTGCCTTTGGGCAGGGGGCTGGACTTGATGATCTCCCGAGGTCCCTTCCAGCCCTAATGTCTATGAAATCTATAATGCTGACTATTGGAATCAAGCTGGAAACACTTATGCATTATTTCTACTAAGCATCTACTATTTTTTTCTTGTTGTCTACCACTAAAAGGTGCACAAACAAAGTGCTTGGATTCAAAATGCTTATGGCCAGACAATAGACATTTATAAAACTGACTTTTACAGAAAATTTTGTAATGGTTCTCTGTCTCTGCGGCAAGGCAGCAAGGCCTGCTCAGGGGAAACCACATGCATGATGCTTCCTATGTGACTGATGTATCATGCACTAAGAATCCCACCCTAGAGGTAAATCTGTTTTAAACACTATGAGTGGGCACTGTGTATCAGAGGTCTCTAAAATTTTATAACCAACTGCCACTACAGGAAAATGTTCTGGTCATTTTGGTTTTATCTCAACAGCCAAGGTTGTATATGACTCAGTGAGGTGTCTATGTCAACTGAGTGACATAGGCATGGTGTTCCATTGGCCTGTGGGCACTCGAATGGATGCATGCACACACACACTTACTAATAAAACTTTTGTCCAAAAACAAACACACAAATTAAAAAAAAAAAAAACCTCACCTTTTAGACTAGGTCTTTGTAGATTCCAAGGAAGGTAAGTTTAAATACAAATGGTTAATTATAGCACATGTCAATATAGATGAAGGGTGCACAAGAAATTACAAGCTGGAAATCTATATTATCTGATGCAAGCAGCATCATGGTTTGGTTTATGGGCTTAGTTTGAGCTTCACCGGTTTCTTCCCCCAGTCATTGCTTAAATTGGAAAACAAACAAACAAAAATAAATGAAGCAACACAGAAAGACTTGTCAATGGATAGGGTAAAAGCAGAAGGGATCGACTGAATAAGACTGTATTTTATCTCTACAACCTGACAGACTTATGCAAGTAACTGGTTTCTCCACTCTTTCTAGAAGTGAAACTGATAAAAAGCCACATGGGACTAATAGAACCATTACCATGGCTGCTTTGAGTACAATGAAATGAAATGTGAAAAATAATATCATCATGAAGGACCATACATAACTTTTGATTCACTGATTATATTGACCTCGTAGAATTCGCTAAGAAAAGTCTACAGAGATTAATGGACAGGGAAGTGAATTTTGGACTATGGATGGAAAAAGAAGCCTGGACAGGATCTCTAGCATTGTCAATCAGATTTGGGGGATTTAAAGGTAGCCAAGTATAAAACAGTTAAAAAACAAACAAACAAACAAACAAAAAAACCCACTGCAACCCCTCTCACATACCCCAGCACAAAAGATGAGCATAAAAACCAAAGCTAATCATTTGGCTTGGTCACTATGTCATGCCACAGGTGCCTTCAACATAAAGACAAAAATTATGGTAACTGAAAGAAAAGAGGAAACTACAAAGATCAAAGTTGGAAGCAAAGAACCATAACAAACAGAAAAAACATAAATACTTTGGAAAACTACTATCAAAGGATGGGCACTGAGAAAATGGTATAAAAATGGAATATCCATGAATGCATTAGAAAAACAAAGATCTAGAAGATTAAAGATACTAACTAAAGAAATAAACCCAGGGTAAATGAGACAACTGTGCTGATAATTGTTGCATTGAGCAGAATACTGAATAAAAAAAAAATTCATGAAGTGGCTGTAA
This sequence comes from Crocodylus porosus, assembly GCF_001723895.1. Taxonomy (NCBI): domain Eukaryota; kingdom Metazoa; phylum Chordata; order Crocodylia; family Crocodylidae; genus Crocodylus; species Crocodylus porosus. Next base: position 136,366,673 of record NW_017728886.1, read on the forward strand.
AATACTCAGAACCAAGGTTACAGAAAATAAATTTCTATAAAAAGACATCTAGGGAAACGGGGGAAAATAGTATTACAGAAGATCCAAGACAGATGCCTGGAATGGTTTGGGCTCAAGAAAATCTGGAAATGCTGCAGCTGGCATTGCATACCAAAATACAGAAAGAGAGGGTGCTTTTGATAGGTACGGTTAAATACACATAGAATAAAAAGCCTTACAGCTAACTGGAGTCACAAAGCTGTTAAAGCACATTCTGGCTGCCAGCCAGGCCCCCTGATGCAGGAGTGCTGTGGCTCCAGCTCCCCAAGGCCCCTTGGCCTCCTCAGTAAGACTGCTGGGGCCAGCACAGTTGCTGGCTCCTGCCTCCCCTACCCTAACCAGGGTAACCTGCCATGTGCCAGAACACACATGGTGTGGGCATCTCCCGGCCCAGGAACAAGTAGCAGCAGCCCAAGGTGACTCCAGGGAAACAAACATCCATGTTTGTCTGCACACACCCCTAAAGTTTACATTACAAAAATGTGTTTGCTTAAAAATATGTTCTAGTAAGCAAGGCTTGCAATCTTTGACT
>NW_017728886.1:136367343-136376652 GCF_001723895.1 Crocodylus porosus
AGTTTTGGGAAATCAATAGCCTTCTATAAAGAATAGAGAGATGATTACTGAATAAAATAGTGGCAGGATTTGGCCTGCTTTAATAGCATCTAAAATTATATTCCATAAGCAAGGTTTAGCTTGAGTATTTCCACTGAAGCTTGCAAAATGGCAGGCTGCAACTAGTAAAGATGAAGGAGTAATGGTGAAATACCATGAAAGTACACCAGAAGGAAACTCAGCTAATTTCATTCCTTCATTGTGGCCATCTTAATTTCATTATTATTCTTCAGATTTATTTCTTCTTAAATGGGGGGGCACATTAAACCTTTAGCTACAAAAGTGTGAACAATCTGCATGTTTGAAATAATATTTCATAACACTTTTGTGGATACCAGTTATAAGGAGATGCATATTTCTGATTTGAAATAAACTTTATCTTTCATCGCATAGTAGGGATAGAATTGCAAATATCAGAAAAAATAGGAGTCAACACGAAGCTGCAAACATTGTACAGCATTTTATTCCAAACACATTAAAAATGGCCTTGAAGTTTCAACAAACAAGTACATCACAGATTAATGATAAAGCCTTTTATGTAATGTGGTAGTCAAATGTTTTTAATATAAAATTAATCTGCCCTGTGCCTGTTATTGTGCTAGACATTTGTATATGTATCTTGTACCTTCTACAACTCTTTTCTACAAGTCATCTGGCACCTTATATAGGTTTGCTGGAACTGTTCTACTTCTTTTCCCATATATCATTGAGCAAGTGTTTTATTTTTAAAGCAGTGTTTCAGTTTGCTACAGATAAGTGAACAAATGAATTTTAGTTGTTAGTATTTCCTGTAGCTAAAATCTCTTTTTATCCCAGATACATTTGTTAGGCTGGAAGATGTAAAATATGAAAAATCCAAGCTAAGTAATAATGTCCTTTATTCCATTATTCATAAAACGTTTCCTCTTTCATGTAGAGTTCCAATAGTGCTTAATTTTGCTTTACATTTCAAAGAGCATATAAACTAATGATGCATAGCAAGAAAAAAGTTATAGGCCAGTGTTCATTGTACACTGCTGGCACACATCATCAATGGATGTGAGATAAAAAAAGTGAAAAGACAGATTTGTTTAGCTCATTCTTCAGTTTAAGCTTGGTAACCTCCAAAAATTTGGGTTCATCTGCTTTACCTTTCTTTAACAAAGATTAAGTTAGATATATAGCCATCATTAATTACATTATAAATACAAGATGAAGATGAGTCTAATTATTCTAGCTAAAATTACCTATTTATTTTACTGACTTCTAGTATTTAAATATATAAAATTATAGTAATTTTCAAACAGATACCATAACCTCCTGTATATGAAGAGGGTCAATTCTGAAATGCATACACAGGCCAACTCCCAAAATTTTGTCTTTCATTATTTGAGTGACTATGAGATTATGCTTATACTATGTTTCTTTAAAGGTCCTAGTTTAAAATTCATCCTTTCAATGTGTGATGAAAAAAACAAACAAAAAAAAACAAAAAAACCACCAAACAAATTCTAGTATGATCTGATAAAATTATAGACAAAGTTGAAGAAATCAATAGCAGTTCGAGAAAGCATTTGATAGAGGACAGTATAAATGATCAGAATATTAGGCATCTCTAATTCAAACTAAATAGTCTCTAAATATGAGACGGTAGTCCTCTATTGCAGAAGAAGTCAGATGCAATCTAAAATCAAGATTATTCTCATTTCTAGTTAATTAAGTTACCAAGATACCGTTTAGAAGAGCATGAAAATTGGGATGAATGGATACCCTAGCTGATTCAAGTAATAGAGTTGTCATAGTCTCTCTCCTTAAAAATCCAAGAAGGTATTTCTAAGCTGTCCCCTGTAGTAGTTAACAAACAACCCCTAAACAAACAAACAACCCCAAACCCAAAACAAGAGTACAAAAAGTTCCTCTCTGAGAAGTGCAGTGAACAGTCCAACAAAACCCTAGATTGTTTGTTTTGAGACTCTGCTTCTTTAGGAGGAGGTGTTACAAAAACTGGCAGAATTTTATTTCTTAATTTCCAGTTAGTTACTGGAGCAGATTTACTTCCTAAAAAGTGGGTGTAACAGGGGGCCTACCAGGGCAGATGTCCACGCGGCCTGCCCACCTGTTCTTGGACTAACTGCCCACCTTCTCACCTGCCATGCCTTAGTCTTAATTACATCTATTAATTAATCAATTAGGCGGGAGGCTGCCCATTTTCTGCCCCACTGCTAGGGGGCGCTATGTGCAGCGCTATTCCTCCCCTATACCACAGCCCAAGCCTTGCTGATGACATCATGATGTTCTCATATGTGCCAGTCCCCCACGATGGGATCCTACAGTAGGATTCTGGGCCCCACCTGGGTTTCTCCCTTGAGGCTACCATCATACCAGGCCATATATCACCCTGCCATTGTTTCCCCTTTGGGTGTGGTCCCATCACTGGGACCTTCGGTTCACACTACCCCTGGCCCACCTCCAGTCCAGTCAGGACCCCAGGCCCCTGGCTCTTGGGCATCCCTCTCAGTGGGCCTCCTTGTCCTTCTGACCCTCCTGGTCTTGGCCCCCACCTGGGCCAGTCAGGGGAAGCTCTGACAGGCCCTGATGTATGACCCATACTCTTATCCTGGGGTCCCCCTCTCTGGGTCCTCCTCCAGAGATGTGGGGAGCTGGGGGTACCTCACACCATGACTGGTGCCTCAGGATCTCACAAGGGACTCTCACTCCCCACCCCGCTTGGGCAGCAGGTCATGGTGCTACTAGCACTGTTATATTTGACCCAAAAACTCTGCCTCCCCACATTGGAGGACTTACTGGGGTCAGGACTCAGCGCTCTCTCTCTCTCTCTCTGGCTGAGCCCCCTCTCCCTTCACAGGGCTCCACACACTGCTCCCCTCACACCGGGGGCTCCATACTGCTTGTAACACCCCCTTTACTCAGGGTCTCAGGGCTTCCCTCCATGGGTGGGCTTAGATGGCCATAGCCGTGCCTGGCCCCAACTCTCCTCCTGAAGGTCTTGAACCCCCACAGGGCTGCAGACACACCTGGCCTCCAACTCTCCTCCTCGGGGCTTGCACCCCCACAACTACCTCTGGTGTATGCGACCCACCCAAAGGTGAGGGCTAGGGGTTAAGGTGCCCCGACCCACCTTTCACCAGGGTGATCACTGGCGTGGCATTTCCTAGGGGCTCCCGTGCCACTGGGAGCCCCACCAGGCCACCCACTCCCAGCAGGATATAGTTTCCAGTCGTACTCAGGACCAGGAACCTCCTACCATTCCCTATAGCTCCTCCTTTACCTCCAGATGAAACTCAGGCCAGGCAATGTTGTTTTCTTCTCTTTCAGCAGCCAAACTGCCTTGTTTATATAGGCAGCCCTGAGCTGCCCTCATTAGGCACCTGTAGGCTGCCAGCTCCAGAGCCTTAAAGTGGCAGGCACACATAGTGCCCTGCCACAGTGAGTATTGGCATTCAGTCAGATTACTGAAAAATAAAATAGTCTAAATATTGTGTTCACCTGTGTTCAAGAACTGTTGTCTAGAAAATAACAAAAGAGTTGCATAAATGTGTCACTGACTTTTCCTTGGCACAGAAAACTAACTATAAGGCCCTCTGCTGCCCAATATCTACTACCATTCACAAAGCAAAAGAATTAAGAGCTGAAGGATCTCTTGTGCTAGCTATCCTATGACAAATTCAGGCCAAGGGACAGCCCCTGCCTCAAAGAATATAAATCGAATGGACAAGACAAAAAACAACAGGAAACAGGACTCTTTATTTCCATGTTACAAATGGAGGAACTGATGCCTGAGCATGTTGTGACAGGGCCATGAACTGAATTCAAAGCTCCTGGACCAAAGTCCAGTGTCGCTTCTGGACCAAAGTCCAGTGTCTTTTGTACAAAAGCAAGCTTCCTCTCAATTAAAATATTCGAAAAGGCAGATATCTATGAGAGCCAGCAGAGTGTCTGGTACATGTAGCTTATTTAGCCTCACCTGCCTCATGAGGCCAAAAAAACATATTATCCCCCCTTTTACATGGGAAAGACAGAGGCAGAAAGATTAAATTGTTTGTGTTCCAGCATGGCATTTTGCAAGTCCTAGGCTAATACCCTATTCACAGGACCATTCAGCAACCCAAAGATCTTTAAAGTTGTTGTTTTTTAAAAACAAAGTAGAATTGCAGCTCTTTGAAATGCATCTTAAATTGACTTAGTTTCTTGCATACTTGTTATGAACTTATTTCTCCCAAATAAGTATGAGAGGATAAGAATTTTACCATCATTTCAACTTGCCTTTGCCTGCTTTGTCAAGAGATTGACTTCTTTGTCAAGTCTTTAATAAGATGCTGCTCTCCTTATCCCCATTAGTATACACCTCAGAGGAATCCTGGATCTTTTTGTATGTACACTGAATCATCTGGCATGCAAAGTAAAAGTAGGTGCAAACTATGCAAGACAGTGCATGAACAGTGGATACATCATGTTTGCACAGCTGATTTTTGCTCCCATTTGGATGTACAGTTCATCCAGTACACAATTCAAACACAAAGGCCTGAACTGCACACAAAGCAACCATAAAGTCAATTCAAGCCCTTTTACAACCAATGCAAACATGACAATTGTAAAAATCCTTTACAACTTAATGCAATAGAATACGGATATAACATTTTTAGCCATGAGTGGAGTGGATCAAGCATTGCATTATAAAAGCCTAAATCCCATACCACCCCAGCACTTCTTTCCACAAAATGAATACAATGGACTCGAGCTTAGTTATACACACAACTCTTCTCCACATAATATCCTCTCCAGTGATGACTTACCTTTCATATCCAAAAAGTTTTTATCCACAAGAAGTTTGTTTTGTTTTTTTTCTGGTCATAAAAAGGCTTCTCTTTTTAGCTAAAGGTGGCCTCAGTTCAAGTTGGCCACTAACAGCCAGTGGGATTAAATTTAGTGCTTTTATGGAGGACACAGAAGCCAGGTATGATAATGGATTTAGCCATTCCCAGAAATTGGCTTGATCTCACATTTTGAAGCTCATTAGCAAACCTTATACACAGCTTACTACTTTATTTGATGTGAAACAAGAATAGACATACTTACAGGAGTCCATTTTTGACATGGTTACTGCTGACATTTTGAATTGGAAAGCAAGGCTATTTCACCTATGTTATGCTTAATCACATACCAAGGGAAAGCCCTTAAGATAAGAAACTTTTCTTCATCACACAGCTTAATTTTTTATACAGCTGGAAGTCAAGGTTTTATGACTGGACTGGATAATAGACGTTGAACTATCAGCTACTAACATCATCTTTAAATTCACAAACTGAACAGAGACCTTACTACCTGTGCTCACTCTTAGACAACACCTATTGAACTAGAATAAAACTGTCCTTCACCCAGTCTGTATTTGAAAACATTCCTTGCAATCATCTTCCCCAAGTGTGTTGAGAGTAAATGCAGGCTCACCTTCTGAAAAGAGATCCTTCCAGTTGCTTATATCCCCAGTCACAATTTATCTTGTTTCTTTTAATTTTACCTGTTAAAACTTAATAAATTAAAAAAAAAAAGCTAACATTTATTCAGCATCTATTACATCAAATTAAATGCTTTGTTAAGTGTATTCAGGGCACTTAATTTGGAGTGTTGACCTTTTAACTAAGGAGCTAATGAGTTCCATGCAGAATGTGATGTCTACAGCCAATTATCAGAAGTAATTGCACATGCCACAAAAGTTGTGTTGATCTTTTCATTGTAGCATTGCTTTAAAAGAGCACATAGATATGGATCTATTTGTTGATAATGAATTATTTCATATCAGTTTCAAAATTAAATAAATGAACCAAGAGAAAGATACAAATAAGAAAAACATAGCCGCTGTCTTGTTTCAAAACTGACATGTCTGTTACAAACATTAGCTTTATGTGCATAAATGACAAGAGTTTCCAGACTAGACCGTGTTAAATTTACAAGTTAATTCACTTTTAAATGTCATTGTAATCTGTGCTTTGCATAGATTTGTATTAAATTTAAAATTAAAATTACACTCGGTATTTCAGCCTTCTGTAATCCTCCCCATTTTCACTTATTAACAACTATCATCTTTGATCATTCAGTTATGCAGTGCCTGCTGTCAGATACACCTGTTTGTTTCCAAAGAAAGAAAATGAAGATTCACCGAAAGATCAAGAGCTTAATGTCATCAACTGGCAAATGTAGAGCCAGGAGGGTGTACTTCAGAGCATTTTGAGCCTATCAAAATCCCCAAATCCTCCAAGAAAGGTGCAATGCTTACAAGGCCAGATACTAAATGTGACTAGTAGGTACTGGTCCCATTAAAAGATTTTGTAAGTATTCAAACATGTCACCCTACTCCATTCTGCTTCATGCGTGTTTACAATATTGTTTTGACAAGAAATAAAAATCATTAAAAATCTTCCATGAAGAACCAGAAAAATGATGTAGAACCTTAAGATAAATATAATCATACAATACGATTTTTTTTTTGTAAGATACAAAGTGAGTAAGGTTAAATGTGCGTAACAGTTGCTGAGTAATATCAAAAGAATAACTAACCTTATCCTAGATGCCACAGTTTGACTTATGCCCCAATTTATGCTTTCATGTAAAACATTTTGTTCTCTACAGCATTGTTCTGATTATTCTGTTTACAGTACAGTTATTGCCCTGCCAAATCTGATGGTCCTTTGTTCTGGCACCGGCCAGATATTTCGGCAGAAGTTGCAAAAAACTCCATGACCTTATCGTTAGTTAAAAACAGAATGTGTTGAACTACAATCTTGAGGAGTTAATTCACACTGGGCATGTCTATACAGGCATTTATGCCATCTTACATTTACTGTGCAGTAAGCAGCAATAGGCTGACGTCTACATGTGCAAGTGTTAAAGTGCATTAAAGCTGTGTATGGACTGATTTGGAACTAAAGTTAGTCCCAAGTCACCACACACAGCGTTAATGTGCCTTAATGTCTACACATGTAGATGTCAGCCTATTTCCTCTTACTGAACAGTAAATTGAGACTAAACTTAGTCCCTAATCAGTTTGCACACACACAGTGTTACTGTACAGTAAAATGTCTACATGTGCATTACTGTGCAGTAACTAATCAGACATAAATTTGATACTTGCATCAAAGTCAGCATATGTCACCAAATTTCATAGAATCATAGAAATGAAGAGCTGGAAGGGACCTCAAAAGATCATCAAGTTCAATCCCTCCTGCTCTGGGCAGGAATACTGCTGAAATCAGATGATCCCAGCAATGTGTCTGTCCAGTCTCCTCTTCAAGACTTCCAAGGTTGAGGACTGCACCTCTTTGGGAAGTCTGTTCCAGATTCTGGTCACCCTTTCCAGAATCTGGAATTGACTACATTTACTGTGCAGTAGTGGTGTAGACATACACCTGTACTGCACAGTATGTTTGGTTACTAACACAGTAAATGCACACATGTAGATGCTCTCACTATGTTAAACTTTACTTATCTATCAGCCGTATTTATCATGTCAGCTAGTAGTACGGAAACAATCAACCCATAGGGTTGGAAAGAAACTTCCCCTAAGTTAGAGCTTGATTTATGGTTTGAAATATTACATCTTTTAGCTTCTCTAGAGCAGATGCATTATATTTAATATAAGAGAGTGCAGTCTCAACCATCTAAACCTCTAATCCTTTAATACGTCACATTTTATTTTAATAATAATGGTGGCAGTGAATGTTACAGATTAATTAGCAAACAAAATAAAATAAATCTTTTTTTAGTTTCTCATTATTCCACTGGTTATACACTTCTCATTTGTATTTGTTCTGTATATTTTTTTTGTACACAATAGGTCTCATTTACTTGTCCTTTCAGCTTAGTCATGTATTTTTTTTTTAAGTTGGAAATGTAAGGTATCTTAAAATGTTCATGACCACTGCATATTTTGGGAGCCCTCACTGTGTTGATGGCACAGCTTCTTAAATTTGGAATTAGAACCACCATGTGTAGTTCTCCATTGTAACATATAGCAAGTAATTATGAAGAGGGGTCCATTTTTTCCCCTCCCAATTTTATAAAATATTTCTTTGTTGGCAATGATAGAAATGTTCCATATGGTGGGGAGTTCCCTTCCCCCACCCCCAGGTCCCAGCATGATGAAAAGCTGGGCTGGACAGCCCCATGCTGCAGCTAACAGCTGCATCTGTCAAGATGCTGGGGTAGGGAGGAAGTTGATTGTTAAGTCATGCCTTGGAGGGGGCAGGCCAGATCCATGTGGCAGGGAAGCTTACTGCCCCAGCCTCCTGACAGCTGCAGGCAGGAACTTCAGCCCAGGGCTGGCTGGCCTGACTTTTCACCATGCCAGGAAATGGGGGTGGGGAAAGGGAACCTCCATGCGAGGTGGACCTGGCTTACCCCCTTCCCTCTGCCCCAAGATCCATTCCAGCATTCTGTGGGGGCCCATGTGATATGGGGGCTCCCTTCTACCACCTCTAGTTCCTGGAGTGGTAGAAAGCCAGGCCAGGTAGCCCCATGCTGCAGCTCCTGGCTACAGGTGTCAATATGCTTGGGTGAAGGGAGAGGGAACCTCCCTGCTGCATGGACCCATATCAACTCACCCCAAGACCAGGGACAGCAATCTGAGGGGGGAAGGGGGCCACATAGTATGGGGAAGCTTAATGTGCTTGCTTAATGTCCCCTACCCACTCCCCTCAGCCACTGCTGACAGTCATCAGCTGGCAGGAGGACAGGGTTGGGGAGAGAAGCCACTTTGGCAGCTTCCTGGGAGGCATGCATGAGCAGTCCCTTGCTGCTAGCCTTGGCCAGTGTGGGCAAGCTCCAAGCCCCCACTACTGAACAATGAGCATCTGTTTTGTTTGCTCCTGCTCTAAATTATAGTGCTTTAAGTGAAATGTGATAGTTAGAGTGCTTCTGCCTATTTAGTTAGAGGCTTGTGACTATTTGTACTTAGCCCTAGAATAGATATTAGGATTAGGCATATTCAGATGCTCAGCAGTTTTGAATTTTGCCTATAAATATGTCTAAAGTTGGAGCACCCAAAAAAGCTTTTTAAAATGTAGGACAATGGTACCATTCATTTAAAATATGAAACACTTTTGAAAATTAATCTTTTTAAAGGTCTGTTTAATGGATTCCACTTTGTACCCCTCCCCCCAGTATTTAACAGACTTAGAAAAAGTGTCTTGAAAACGTAGAAGTTAATTTCTTACTTCATCTTGTTGCTGGCATAAGGTGCCCGAGGGAGACAACAATTGGGTTCGTTGCCCGGTGTGC
>NW_017728886.1:136376663-136381064 GCF_001723895.1 Crocodylus porosus
CAAAGGTTGGGCAAGGGGGGTGTTTGGCTCTTCTGAGCCTGGAGCAGAAGGACTTCCTCGACACTCGTGGTCTTCCATCCCTCTGAGTTACCCAGGGTTATGCCCAGTGACACCAACAATCTTCCTATGGATGTGAAATTCCAGTAACCATACAACAGGAAGGACTGACCACAGTGCATAACTAGTTATGCAAATATACTTGTAAAACACTCAGAATACTGTGTCTTTAAATTTATGGAATGCTAGATATTCCTGGAAATACTAAATTATTTTGTGTTAACAAGTATAGCTGCACTACAAGCTCCATATTCTTTGGTGTTTCTCTTGTGGGGGTGATATTAGAAATTTTAGTCAGGTGATTTTTGACATGCATATCATATAAAATCATGTAATGCTTAAAAATAATTTTCTATCCCTCATGTTCCATCCCTCACAGAAAAAGTTCTGAACATGTTTCTTCAAAAATGAAGCAAGAAGAAAAATAATTATTCACAACATTACTCCTTATTTTCAATAGTTGGATTTCCCAGTACTATGATTTTGAAATTTAATATGCATACTCAACGCAGTACAAAAACTTATGGGCAGCTTGTACCTAACTTTTACCTGCTTATTTATGTTAGTTTGCAATCTTAACTTTTGTTGTTGTTGTTTATATGTAGAACACAGCTATAGAGTATAACAGGCAAAGCTATATTACTTTGTAATGCCAAATTAATTAAATGCCATAAAAAAGGACTGTGAAAGTGAGATTGAGTAACAGTGAGGGTATATTAAGAAGTTCAGGAACTATGTAAATGAAAGTATTAGTCAAGTTTCCAAATACTGACTCAGTTTAATAGACATGAACCTGGAAATACTGCAGAAAGGGAAGACCAGAGAATTAATGGTATGCAGAACAGATTTTTAAACAGAATTTTTTTTGTTACTTTTTATTTGTGTGTTGAACATCCCAATGCATTTGTTCAACCAAACGTAAAGTACTAAAAACACACTGAAACTTGGATGTAATTTGAAAACAAGAAAAGTTACTCTGGAAAATTGGGAAGGTTGTCATTATTTCTATAAAAAGTTTTAAAGTTAAAATTTAAAAATTCCACAAGGTAGTAATATTTTATTTCAATTGATTTACCACCCTCATAAGTAAGGTCATATTTAGGTGGTTTATTTAGGTCCTAAAGTGGTTAGATTTCAAATCACTAATGCTACTCTATTAAAAAAGAAAAAACACACAGGAATGCATTGCTGCTGGCTGTGGTATTCTTGCAGTATTGCTAACATTTCCTGGAGAATGAAGAGAGAAAAATCAGCTATTAATTATCTTTTCACAATAAATTACATGCTGATTCCTTTATTCAAACTGAATGGTACCTCGATGTATGACTAAGAATCATTACATTCAATTAGTGAAATCACTCAATGAGTCAGAGGCAAATAAACCAAAGTAATAATATTGAAAAGTGACTCAGTAGGTGCATCTACAAGTGCAATTAGCATGTAGCAGCAAGATCCTGTGCAGTTTGTTGCCACATGCAGTGTTTACACATGTGCCTGGGACTGCAGCACACTGAGCCAGGGCAGAGCAGCCCTGGGCTGGTAGAGGGCTCAGGGGTCAGCTTTCCAGTCTGGGGCTGCTCTGCCCCAACTCAATGTGCTGTGGAGAAGCTGAGATGGCTGGATCATGAGAGTGCTACAGTGCATGGCAGCCAGCAGGTATCCCCTGCATTGTAGTACCTTTGTGACCCAGCCAGCCCCAGTCACCACCTACACATGTGTTTTTGTGCATGTAACTACTCTGCCATAGGATAGTACTTTTCCTGGACAGTTCTATTCTACAGTGGAGTTAATTAATTTACTGCACCCCAATATGGGCATGTGTAGATGGTGATGCTTTACTGGAGAGCTAATCAGTCAGCTCTGCAGTAAAGCACACATGGAGATGCACCCAGAATGATCAAAGTGTCCATCATAGTGTTAGGTGTCATACTCCTGTTCTTATTTCAATCTGTTTTTTGATTCTCTACTCCTTTCCATAATTAAGAAATAGACTGGTTTTGGAGAAAGTATACAAATGCCATGATAATGCTGATAGTTTTAGTCATGGTAAATAATAAGTCACACCATAAGTAGCTCCAGAGAAGATGCACAATACTGGCAGAATTTTGAGAAGTTCAGGACACTTGCCCAATGTTCTGCTAGCATGAAGTAAAAGAGAAAAATCAGCACCTTGGGTACTTTTACATGTGCTCCAGGGGTGGCAGGGGGCAGCAGTTTAATTTGAGTGGCTTGAGAGTTGCTTTAATTAAAGTGCTGCAGAGTTTCATGTATCAGCATCCCCCCACATCAAAATGGCAGTAGGGGCACTTGAACTAAAGCTAATTCAATGAGCTTTAGTTCAAGGACCCCTGCTACCATTTTGAAGTGCAGGGATGCTGATTCATAGACCACAGAGGCTGGCTGAAGCACAGTAATTAATTGATTAATCAAATCTTCTTCTATGTGCTGTAGATTTCTGACAGATCTGCTATGGAGCATAATCAATGATTCTTACATGACTTGTATTATTAGACAGTTCCTCAAAACAAAGTGCTCAGTACAAAGCACACAGAGGCATATGGTATCTGTTACTTCATGACTTCAGCTGAACTTTGGTTAATCTTTGAGAAACGATACAGCAACTGAAAATAGAAAACAAAAGAAGTAAACTTCCTTAACTTCATCAGACCAATACTTGTGACTATTAAAATTGCAAGACTGGTAGCTCATGCCATAGTGAAGTGAAATGTTTTCTTAGAGCAGCAGTTCCCAACCCCAGATCACGACCCAAATGAGGGTTGTGGAAGGAACACCGGTGGCACAGCATAGAAAAGATGATCCGAGTCGCACCACGTGCTGGGAGCACCCATTCCCACGGGCCGCTGCTGTAGCTGCCGCACTCTGCTCCCAGCCACGGGGTGTGGAAAAAAGAGGTTAAGAACCACTGTCTTAGAGCATGGTTACATGTACATGTGGAGCCATTGCAAAGGGCAGCAGCTGTTATGTTCCAAATATTACACGTGAACAACCTGGGAATTATATGAATGTACTGAAACTGCTGCAATTTTAACACTATTTCATCCACAGTTAAAGTTGGAGCAGTTTTGCAGTTAAAGTTGGAGCAGTTTTGCTGTATTTTTATCACTCCTGGCTTGTCTGAACCTAACAGAAAGCAAGAGCTGCTGCATTTACTATGTTCCCGTTCTGTACGGCTCTTCTGTTCCCTGGGGCTAGGGACAGACATTCAAAAAGCCTGAGTCTGAATTGATTAAATCTTTCCAGGTTAGTCTTCCCTGGCTAGGCTAAATCAGCTTTGTCACCAGACCGACATCCCAGAAAAGCAGGCATATCCCTGCAGTGGCTCAAGCCAGAAGCTGGGGAGTCCCTTCCACACAATGGAGCGGGGAGGGGCGGGGCCGGGCCCCAGCAGGATGCTTTGATTATCCCAGCAGGGAATTGATAAGTGTTTATCACCCCCTAACAAAGTGTTTATCACCTAATTAAGAAAACAACAGGGGGATATTACCAGCTACCTGTTGATTCTGCCTGTTGATTAAGCTGGCAAATACACAGACACCTCCTTAGCAAGGCAGAGGAGAGTTGCTGCTTAGCAGGGAGTGGTGAAGGGGAGGAGGGGAGCAGCCCACAGTCTGTGCTGGATTCTCCTCCCTGGAGCTGCAGCCAGGGAGCAGAGGGGAGGGGCGAATTCTGCTATGCAGCAGAGGACCCCAGCCAGCCCCAAGAGTATGCTGGGATGCTGGAGTTGTCTGGTTTATCTTAAACCAGCAAGGGATCTGGAACAGATATTGCATAAACTGATTTGACTCAAATCAGTTGAGTCTGATTCAACATTCAACCAAGTTTATCTCAAACCAGTTTCAGCCATTTTCAGACTGGTTTATGTGCACTGAATATCTCTTCTGTTACAGGTTTAAACTAGTTTCTGATCACTTAAACTGGTTTGTGTGTAATGTCTGTCCCTAGCCTAGGAGATGATAATTAGTGTGACACCCCTGAAATATGGAAATTGTAAGATAGCTACACACATGATAGAGTCATATGCGCATGCTAAAACATTGCTAGTTAGACTCATCACTAACCTTACTATACTTAGGTAATTAGTAGTAATTAATATGGCCATGTATTATCTTCTAAATGCTGCAGTATTACATGCTGTATAGCAGGGGTTCTCAATCCCTGGTATACAACCTGTGGTGGGTCAGCTGCTGGTCCATGGCATGGTCAGCTGCCATAGATTCATAGATTCATCCATAGATTCATAGATGCTAGGGTCGGAAGGGACCTCAATGGATCATCGAGTCCGACCCCCTGCATAAGCAGGAAAGAGTGCTGGGCCTACATTAC
>NW_017728886.1:136381075-136386978 GCF_001723895.1 Crocodylus porosus
AGTTGACCCTGGGGAATGCCTGTGCCATACGCTCTCTGCAGCACAGCAGGTCACACTTTGGGTGATAAGGGAGGCTGGGGCCATTGGTGAACTAGCCCTCACAGCCTTGCCAGGGGTCCTCCTAGGGCTGCAGCAGAAGTGATCCTTCTGCTCAGAGCCTGGACAGCAGCCAGAGCCTGACTCTGGTTTTGAGTGGTGTATGCTGCCCTGACATGTGCTGCTCCATTTTTTTGACCCCTGAATATCCTTGCAGTGTGGAGAATAGCTAAATGTGCAGTATGTTGCCCCACAAATGTGTCTGCAGTGCCACATATCTTGAACAGCTGCCCCTGTCTGGACTCAGCCTAAAAGACTGAACAAAACTTCCATCAAAGTATTTCTCATGAATACTTGCTCTTCAACCCCCTTCATGCATTTTTGCCTTCTCTATGTGACTCCTAATAGAGTAACTTACTCCTGTCATTTAAAACAGAAAGCAAGCCAGTTTAATTCATAAAATTCTGGTGAAAACCTCTAAATGAGAAGTTACTGAAATAATAGAAGTATTTGGAGAAACAGATTCAGTCTATTAAAAGGGCATCCACTACTGTCACCCCCTAATAGTGATTCTTTTTTCAGTGTTTCCAGTTCAATTTTATTGGTGTTTCTAAAAGGTAGACAGGGCTCAGGTAGTGGGGATTTATTTATTTATTTATTTTCATGTTCAGCAGTTTTTACTTCCACAGATCATATGTCAAACTCTTTTTGTTCTGGTCTGATACATTTTCCAGTGAAGTGAGCAGAATGAAACACTTCATTCACACTATACTGAAAGATATACTCCAGCTGAAAATCTTTGGGAATAAACCATGCTTTGCAGTCCACTACTAATGTATTTGATAGAGAGCAATTGTTTGAGCTTTGAATCAGGAGTTCCATCTATATTAAAAATGTATGTGTTTTATAACTTCCATAGAACAAAGTAATGCACTTTTCCACAGCTTTAAAAGAAGCAGCCATTTTCTGCATTGTAAAGTCAAAGGAGTATGATTTTATGAAATTTGTAGATGTTTATCCTGGTTAAATGCATTTAATGTTGTTTTGTTCAGAGAAGAAGGGTGGTAAAGGATAAACTGGATCTGGAATTGTTTTATCTCAGCTCTTAAAGATAAAGAACATACATATATACATATACATATATATTAGGGCTATGCGAAATGGCAGCATTCTGTTTTGACCAGTGTTTCAATGGAACATCGTTCCATTTCAAATTTTGTTTTGATTCAAAACAGCTCTTCCACTCTGTTGAACAGGGTCGAAATGGCGAAACTGTTCCAATGTTTCACCCATAGGATATAATGGGGAAGGTCAAAACAGCTTATAACTTTGTCATTTATTGCCTGATTTGGATAAAACCTACAGGAATGGTAGCTCCTTCTGAGGGCATGATGCCTGCCAAGTTTCAAGGAGATAGGTGCAGGGGATTCAGAGAAACGGCACCCCAAAGTGTTGAAAGCAAAACTTGTGTCATGTATATGTGTAGATGTGACCAGAAAGACTAAAACATAAAGATGAATGTAAAGGACTTCAAAATAACCCCCTTCTCCCTCCTTCCCCCCACAGTAACAATGGTCAGCCAGGACCATCTTTGTAAGGGTAAAAATTATCTCAGGACCAATAGACTCAGTTACTCAATATACTGTTATTCAAAATATAATAGACATTTAATTAGGTTTATAGATGATACGGACCTTATGGCTTAGATTTCTGTTGCCTGATACTTCAATTGTAACACAGTATATTCAGCTTCATATAAAACTTTCCCAAACTAGCCATTTGAATTGTAATTTTCCATTCCAGGTCTCTCTCTCCCATGTGGAATTTCTGGGAATTGTCAGCAGAAACAAGAATACAGTTCAGCCACTTCTCAGAAGAAGTGTAGGGTCTTGTCACAGATTCACTTACAAGAGTACCAGACCATTGGAATGCAGTGACCTATTAAAGTTAGTACATTTTAGGAGATAACTCTTGCCCTAAAGGGAACAACTTGTTAATACCAGGAAAGCACTAATATGCTTAACTGCTTGAAAGTGTATCTAGTTGTATTTTAACTGCACTTAAAAGGTAAAGGCACACCTTACACCATAAATCTGTGGAATATTAAGTTTTCTTCAAGTTAGAATGTGCTGTGACCAGTCAAATCATACATTAAGGGTTAATACTGTTTCTTGCCTGAGGGCTAGTAAGCAGGGGCATGGTTAGGAGCCAGGACACCTGGGCTGTATTGCTGCTCTGGGTTGGAGTGGGGGAAGAGAACAGGGGAGGTGGACTGGGAGTAGTATAACTTATGATACTTTTCTTATGATACTGGAGTACTGCAAGTTGATCATTTTATCTCTGTGGAAGAGACTGAAGTTACCCTAACACGAGCTAAGTAGCACAGACCAGAGTTGCCCTGGCCTAAAATGGTGTAATTTTAAGATACCCATAAGGCACTTTGCATGAGATAACCAGCTTTAACATCTAGAGGCCTACATTTTGAGTGCCATTGGTATGGTCTGTGTATCATGTTTAACTTCACCCTAAGTGTTAAAGTTGCACACGTCACTCTACCCTTAAAACTTGACTCTTAGTTGTTTTCTTGAGAAGAAAACATGCTACTGTGTTTTCAACCAGAGACTTGTAAAATGCCTGCAGTCATAACACTGTTAAGATTACTTTTTCTTTTCTTTCTCTACTCTTTTTTCCCCAATAAAAATCTATCCAAACTGGCCAAGTTATGAGCCTCCAGAAATCTTATCCGGTGTGGACTTGGAGTTTGGCGACTAAACTTTTAAGAATCCATATGTATTGAGTATGTGTCACCCATAGCTGAGCAAGTTTTCCCCTGTAATTGTTCTTCTCGCATGAGGCACATAAACTGAGGACAGTAGGAGTCTCTTCTGTATTATTAATACTCCCTGTACTGGCTTTCAGACAAGAAGAAGGATGTTACTTGAGTGAAATGTAAAATTTATCAATACTTTTATGCTTTATCTGTATGTTGCTTTGTAAGCAAGGTTTCCTATGTACTTAATATAAATGCTGGATGAGTACACAAACACAAGATAAACTGCTGGAGCAGGTAATCTTGAATTTAAGAGTAATTAAGAAAAAAAAATACATTAAATTCTAATTGTCCTCTATAATGGGGTGCCATCCCCAGAGGCATTTGAGTATTCCTGGAGGCACCCCAGAGTCCCTTTTTTATTAGAATCTTCTTCTGGAAACAAACTCCCCTTCACTCGCCAGCCATGACATGTTACTTTGGGTTCTTGTGGCAGTGAAGATTGTGCTGCTAGCTCAGGGGAGAGAATAAGAAGAAACCCTGAGGGTAATAAGTGCTGGGTCAGATGCCCCAAGCATGACTACTCACCAGAGATCCCAATGGACACAAGAGAACTGTGCACACAGGAAACAGGAACGACCTGATTTATTAGTTCCTGCCAGTTCTGGTTGGCTGGACGTGGGATGGGAAATACTCAAGAACATCACCCACAGCAACCGGAAGGGAAGGAAGAGAGAGAAAGAGAGAGTGAAAGGGAGTGATGAATGGATGAATGGACATGGAGGGAACTCCACAAAAAAACACTTTAGACTGACGATAAGTGTGTAACAACACTTCAGGAGGGATAAAGATATGAGAGCATGATGTTTTCCCTTTTCAGACTTGGAGGAGTCTCCATACTTACCTGAAGGAAAGAAGCCAAGACAGACAACCAACGGGATCCAGAAACAGCTACTCATCCCAACGGTGAACCTGTAATCAGAAGAAGACATCAAACAATGAATGAAGGTCCTGCAACCCTCTCTGAACTACATTTATGCTAAGAAAAGGGTAATCTGACCATATCCAGCCAGCAGAATTCACCTTATTGGAACAATTAAAGCTGCATTGTGTCAAAGATCAAAGTCTTTGATTTCAGATGCCGATGGCAAAAGGTCAGAAGCTAACACAACAAACTCTGTAAATGTAATTTATCCCTCTGTATTAACAGTGCTGCATATATACACCCCTATCGGTACCTCATTTCAAATCACTTGAGTTCCCATATGAGAGAAAGAAACTGATCTTTGCCAAAGGTGACCAGATATGAAACCTGAGCAAACAAAGAGAGCACAAGTGCCAACTCGTTAATTATTCATGCAGCGTATAGTAATTGGTCACCTTTGGCAAATATAACTTTGAAAGAACTTCTGCCCAAAGGAGAACTGTGTATACACTCAAGAAGAACAGATCGTGCACAAATATTATCTCTCCGCCTACGTATCTTTCTGGCGTATCCCCGTTTATCTCTCTATCTCTGTCGTAATCTTTCTTATCAAGAGCTCTCAGTAATCTGCAGACTGCAACGGCTTGTGTGAATTGCTCAGAATCTGTAACAAGCAACTCTCTTACCCACCCTGTAAATGCTGGGTAACATGATATCTGCATGCTGTAACTGAATAAATCAACTCCTCTGCCTACGCTGCAGCACATCAGTAGCATAAGTAAAATAAACTTTCTGTATAACCAATACACTGTGTTTAAACCCTCTGACTCCTCCTCACCGTTATCACCCACCTGCCCGGTTATAAATCCCCTTCCTCGCGCCAAACCGGTCGTGCCAACCCAGGCTCGCAGGTCAAGGGTGCACCGGCATTAGGGGCACGACACATGGAAAAAAGAATCAGGAAAAATTCTAGCTAAAGGAAAAGATAACAGTCAGTCAGATCGCTAGCCTCTCTCCTTGTTTTTCTTTGTTACACCAAGCCATGGGAGGCGAGATTGGGCAGATAATCTAGAAAGGAACCTACAACAAACATCAGCCATAAATCCTAGAGATACACAAGCTTCTTGTAGCACAAACCATCCATCATGCGAGTTGGGAGCCCCTTAGAGTAGAGACTCCTCCTACATTTCTTAAAAAGGAGGCTGCCCCAGGGCTTCCCAGATCTGGTCTTAGCTCTCAAAGACTTGGAGATGATGAGCTCTTGCCTGAAAGGCTATTTGCACAACTCCAAACTCCCCTTATCATGTCTCATGCTTTACAGGTGTTATTTGATCTTCTAATTACTCTGTTGGGGTCTCAGCCAATGCAGCTTCTGCCCCTAAACTTTCCAGCTCAGACCCACTATGTTGGGCACGGCTTTGAAGTACTAGCTGCAATCAATATGACTTTTCCCTCTGAGCCCCTGGCCCTTTGTAACTGCACCCCCTGTGGCACCAGGCCCTCTGGTCCCTGAAGCTTAGTCCTTGTGGGTGCTAATGAGGCCTCCACCTCCCTACAGTCTCAGCCACAAACCACCTGATTAAACCAGAACATAAACATTAAGCCCCTGGGCTATAACAAAGCAAAAGTAATAGAGGCAATTAGCCTGTTTACCCATGTCTGCATCTCTAGGTCACTCTGCTTGGTGCTCTCACTAGCAAGGGCGCTTCACAGTTTTTTGGAAACTTTACAAGTCCACACTCTGCCACAGCTTGAGCTGCACCCTGGCTAGCTCAGCTAAGGGCCTATATATAGCTCTGTCCTGAACTCTCACACAGTCATGTGATATTCCCAGTCAGCTGACCAACCTGAAGAACTACTCTTTAACCCCTGCTCTGCTGGAGGGGCCACTCTGCTTTGAGGCAGAAGGGACATCAAGAGACATCTAGTTTAACCCATCCACAAATGCAGGGATGCTAGTCCCTAATGATATATATGATGTTTGAGAGCAGGCCCAAAAGCCAACAAAGAAAAATACTGATGAGAGGCCACAAACAGGATAATCATGAGCTCTCCGTATGCAGGATGACATTTGGAATGTGAGCTGATAAATAGGGATGGTACAAACTGAACCTACCTTGAACCCACTAGCATAAGTAACAGTGCTGAAAAGAAAGTTGCATGTTTGATGAT
>NW_017728886.1:136387318-136396129 GCF_001723895.1 Crocodylus porosus
GTTGTATGCATGCTTCAATAAAGAGCTTTGAGATAAGACCTTGCTGGTGTTGCCTGTCTCTTGCGGTCAGACAACGGACCTGGGAAGTTGGGGTTCAAGTCCCTGACACTAACTAACCCTATCAAATGTTTACCCAGTGCCCTCTTAAAAACCTCTAATGAAGGAGATTCTGTAGTTTCCCTGGGCAGTTTCTTCTAATGGTAAGGAAGCTTTCACTGACATGTGAACTAAATCTGCTTGGATGCAATTTAAACCCATTGCCTGGTATCCTACCCTCTGTAACAAGGAGGAGCAGTTGAAAACAGGTATCATGCCTTTGCCCCTGCTCCATGTTAAACACACATAGCTCTCTCAACCTTTCCATGTATGGCTTGTCATCCAATCTCTTTATCATTTTTTGTTACCTGCTTCTAGAGTTTCTCTACCTTTTCCCTGTACTTCTTAAAATGTGGAGCCCAGAACTATTCACAATATTCTAGATGTGGTCGCATGAGTTCCAAGTAGAGTGGTACTATTAGCTCTAGTACACCAATACATATGCAGTCCAGAATTATATTTTCACCTTCAGTCTATGGTCCAACAAGACCCTCAGTGTCTTCCATGAGGTGGAGCCGGACCAGGTTGCCCTGCAAATCATCTGCACAGAACTGTTTGGAGGACCCCAGGACACATGACAAGAACACCTGGCTCCAGTCATGAATGGGGGCTAGTTAGCACACGGATACTTTGTCCAACCAGTTATCTCTCATTCTGTATTAGTGCATTTGCCTATTCTTTCCTAGGTATAACACTTTACATTTTAAAACATTGAACTTTATGCCATTATCTCTAGCCCATACCTCCAACTATCAAAATTTCATTTTAAAATTTACTCCTTTTCTCCAAAGTGTTTTCAATCTTCTCCAGCCTGTAATTGATTCTTGCAGGCCCCTCTCCATGCAACACACATGGGCATGAATACACACACACACAATATTCCATTTTATACAAATGATACAAACATCCAATTCTGTATACATTACTATTACAAGAAATGGAGTAAATAAATAAAAAAAGTTCCTATAGGAAGAAAAAAACAAAATAAAACTAAAGAACAACTTACAAGGTTCCAGGTATATGTACAGCAAAGTTCTGTTCTGGGTACTATTTTTTCTTTGGCTACAGACAGGCTTACTTAGTAAAGCAATATTTTCTCACTTTCTAATTCCACAGTAATATTCCTCTACATTGAATTGTGCCTAACGATTCTTCTTGAATCAGTTCTCATCTTATCAATGGCACTGTGTTGTCCTTGTTAAATAGTGCACCAAGGTACAGAGAAGAGGATGGAAGTTGACCAGGTCAAGAATAAAGAGCTCTTATACAGAGACAAGAAATTAGTCTCAGCTCTGACAAGGAAACAACAGTTATCAATAAATCAATAAGGCATACTGTGTGCATTTGATAAGGCTGTGTACAATGTTACATATATGACTTATCAGTTGATCCTGTAGCATAATTAAGGTCAGGATGTGAACTAGGCTGAAGACAAAAAAAATACTCCAAATAGTCATGTAAGGTGCAGGAATGTAGCATAATAAAAGGTAGTACTAATAGGCTAAAATAGCACTATACCATCTAATTTTATATGAAAGAGAGCTGAACCACTAAATGCAGACAATGGTATGACCACGTTGTTTCATTCCTGTAGGAAGGATTGGAACAGATTTAGGAACAGATAGGACTGAAGACTTACAAGAGCCTTTCAGACAGGTGTGGCTGATTTCCTCTGAGAGACCAGCATAATGGCTGTATCCAGTGGGGTGGTTGGAACCAGATGTTGGTTGGGGGCTGAGAGAGGTAGGTGATGGTGGGAGAGGGGAAGCTTGTTAACTCTCAGAACTCACTGTCCTTGGAACTTTATTTGCAGTCAGACAGCTCAAGACAGTGTCAGGTGATCACTTGACAAGACTAATTTTGCCCTCTCATTCACTGAGAAAACTCCCATTTAAGCATGTGCGTATGAATGTATGCATATGGAACTAAAGCATAATTTTTATATCACCCTTGCCTTTAGAATCTGCTTTGTATTTAGTACAAATGCCTAGTATGACATCTGTTTTAGAATCTAGTGTTACAATGGCTACAACTGTTTTTATGGCAGAAGAAAATCTAGAGCTGGAAGACTAGGCAAGAGTTTCTAAAACAAATATATCTGACTTTGGGAGAAATGGGGTTAATCTCTATTATAGGAGAAATCCCTCCATACATGAAAGACCATTATGACACTTTGTTCAGGTAATTCCTAATAAAACAGTATTTAAATATAACATGTTGCAATATATTGCTCATTTTCTTTCAGCAGTTTTCTAGTCTGTATAACAGAATGCCTGCAATTCAGGATACATACTAGTTGGATTCATGTGTGCATATGCTTTTGATTAGGAAATGCACAGTGAAAGTCACTATTTTTAAACACATTTATGTAGCTTATGTTTCTAGAATTACTTGCTCTATATTCCAGATAAATTGTGAGTAAATTGGATTTTGACATTGATTCTAACAGCTATCATTGTGTTACTATCTTTCAAACTTTTTGTTGCCATTATCATTTATCTTTTTCCTACCCTAGGATACTTTGATGCATTTTCTGAATGGACAGCATTTAGACAAGATGTGTTATTAAGAGTAACATACCAACCTATTATGTAACCCTTGTTTAGTGAAAGCTCATGAAGATATATACAAAAAGATTTTGAAGTGCATTCTGTATGTTCTTAATACATTTTTAATATATTTATACTGTAGCATAAAAGTGTTCAGTCACAGACTAAATAAATCCAAACTTTCACTCCTTTCCATGGTATTGAACCTGCACCATATGGGTACAGTCTGATGGTTTGAAAATGTTATTTAAAGGTTTGCTTTTGGGGAATTGGTTTATAGGTATATATGTATACATATCAGAATGGTTCAGGATGGGAAGCAGGGGTAAATTGATTTCTAAAAACCTGGCTCTCACATACAAAGCTCTCTCAGCCTTCAGAAGCAGACAGGCTGTCTAACAAACAAGGACACAGTCTAAGAAACTGAGGGCATGTACTACACTGTTCCATAACATGAAATAATGTAGCACCAGTTCACAAGACCAAAGAGTGGGGCCTGAAATTCCTGTTTTGCAAGGAGTATGCATGTGACCAGCCTGGAATATACTGATGGAACAGAATGTGGACAGTGTGATGTACAGAGAGATCAATCAGCAATAGCTATGGATGAAGAGTCATCAGGAGAAAAGAATGCAAAAGCAGAGACTTTAAAGCAACAAAGGGCCCTGGGTCCTCCTCCACCCAGTCCTCATCCCCAACTGGGTCCCTTAGAGGTCTCTTCAAAATCTTTATTACAAGTGAAAACACACATACTATACTTATGACATAAAAATACATTTAAGGATATAGTAAACTATTGTGTGCTAAATATTCTCTGCTTCCTATCCATCTACAGATCATTGTATGCATTTAATATAATACATAGTAGACATTACTTCAAGATTTTAACTCTGTATAGTAAATTCCATTATCAAATGAAGAAACAATATGTTTCTGTTCCTCCTTTTCAAGCATAATTCCACCTGTCATTTTTACTTGAATATAAGATAAGAACTACTCCCCCAATCAGCATAGGAAAAAAAGCCCCTCATCTTGTACTCGCACACAGGAAACCCCCATTAAATACATTGCCTATCATTAAACTGGTGCCAAAGGCAGCATGTGCTCAGTCATGGAAACTAACTATGAATTTGATTGAATACAGCCCACATTGAGCAATCTACCAAACTATACAGTTGGTCCAAAAAAGAAAAAATACTCACCAAAAATACCCTTGTCCCTTGTGTTACCTGGACCACCACTGATTCAGCAGCACTCCAACTTTATCAGTCTGAAAGTTTTCATCATGATTTTATGAGATCGTCCCTGCCTATCTTCACTAATGGAACTAAGAGTGGGCAAGGGGGGGTGACATTCAGAATGGTACCAATTTAGAAAGGAACAAGAATGGTAGCCCCTAGCAAGCTCACACAGTGGCAGCAGGAGCCCAGACTGCTTCAGTAGGTTCTGTACATAGAGCTAAGTGCCTTACCCCACAACCCTCTCTGGCTTTTCTGCTCAATATCCTTATTCCTACCTTCACCCCACTCTGGTTGTCAGCATTCCTAGTTATACCTATAATACCTGAAGTCATATTTCAGGTGTAGACATCCAGGGAGTGCTGTAATATCCACATGCTTACTCTGATCTGGTTTTCAGGTTTGGATTGTTGACTCAAATTTAGTTGAACAAAAGGTTCCCAAAATACAGAACTAAGAAAAATCCTTGCACTCTCAAAGTTGGCAGACTCTACCAATTTTTGAGAAGAGCCAGGGAACTGCACCAAAGCTATAATTGAGCCCAATGGGGTCTCAGCTATTTGATATTTACCCCAGCTACCACACAGTATTCATTACTGCTTTGGGGAAGGAGCATTGAATGCAATATTCAACAAAGAGCCTAACGGTACAGATAGATGCATAACTAATATTGGGGATGTTACTGCCCTCTGGGTGTTGCCCTGTGGGGCCAGGTCAACTCTCAGGATCTCAAAATTGCACTGTTAGATGGGAGAGTGTGACAATTGCACATATACACTCAAAAATCAATTAGGTACATACATACACACACACACAGTACACATACCCCCACTACCAACTCAGGTGCACACACACATTCAAAATTACCAGCCCAGGCACATACACCTATTACCAGTTCAAGCTCGTACACACTATACACACTGAAAATTAGACAGCAATCAATTGTCAATACCCACACACTCAGTACACATACACGGATCACTAATTTGTGTGTGTGTGTGTATTCACCAGTTCACACATATACCACCCACCTACACATACACACAGGTGAGTTCCTAACTTGGATGGTACAGTATGTATGTGTGCTTGGGGTACTTGGGATACCTGGAGGAAGGTTAAGGTGAGACAGTGAAAGTGTAGGGAGTGAAAGTTGCCAGGACCAGGATTAGAACTGGTAGACTAGAGAGAAGATGGCTGAAGAACTGAGGCTTGGGGTTACTTTAGGTTAGTTGATATTAATTGATTAAAGGACAATGCCCAAAGCCAGAAGAACAGGGGAGCAATGCTGGAGAGAAGCTGGCACAGAGGCTGGGACCAAAGCCAGAGCTACAGGGGAGCTGAAAGGTAGGCAGGGAGAGGGAAACTGGAACTGCAGTTGTGGGGGAACTAGAGAGGGTGTGGGGGATGCCAGAGAACAGAGAGAAAGAGGGGACAGGAAAGGTGGGGAAAAGAAGGCAGAGAGAGACAGGGAGTGGGGAGAAGCAGCAGGTGGCAGAAAGGAAGGGGGCTGAGAGGCTGAGAATGGCAGAGAGGGGCACAGAAAGGGACAGAGAGGAAGCAGAAAATGATGGTAGCAGGGAAGAAGGTGGGCTGAGAGACAGCAGAAACAGCAGTGAACAGCAGGAGTGGGAAGAGGCAGCAGAAAGACACAGGAAGGAGGCGGAGGGTGATGGGAACAGGGCCGAGAGGCTAAAAGGTGACAGAAGTCGCAGGAAAGCAGAAGAGGCTGTGGAAAGACAAAGGAAGGAGGCAGTGGAAAGCTGGGGAGGCTGAAAAGCGGCAGAAAAGGGGAGATGGAATTGAGAGGAGATTGGGAAATGATGGGGAGCTGAAGCCGAGAGAGAGAGAGAGAGATCAGTATTTAAGATAGGGAAGGGACCAAGATTCAATAAAACATGACCCAACTCGGGGTTGCAAATGACAGTGGTTTTATTGAACGGGGAAGGTGGTGACACAGTATCTTATTGGTTCTTTTGCACCTACGCACACACAATGGCAGTAGGTGTTAAAGAGGCTTGTTGCAGGGGATGAAGTCCTCTATATCTAAAAGTCCATCCTAGGAGGATGGAGAGAGAGAGATTCCACATTGTAGGAGGAAGTGTGTAGATACTATCTACCTATCCTAGGATGAAAGTTGATCCTTGATGTCCAGTCAAAGTCTCCTTTGGCTCTGTTTTCCAGAGCGGGTTGCCAACAGGGCCTCTGGGGTAGATAGGTGGCGTGATGTGGAGCTGGTCTGGATGGAAATGGTGTTCCCACAGGGTTTGTCTTTACTACCCCTTTTTATAGGGGCAGACCTTTTACGCTCCATAACAGGGGCATGCCCAGGCAAGGGTCAGCTCCCGGTGTACCGAGCATGTGCATTCCAGGCTAAGACATGCAGTTTCAGGTGTCTGTAATGATGGGCTGGCTAGTTTCTGTAGAACTCTCTCTCTTCCAAATCTTGAGCCAGGGAGGGTCAATGCAGGGTGATGGTTGGGTTGTCAAGTTGATGGTTCAGTTATTCAGAGGGACCTATTTTTAGACCTACTGCCATTGTCTATCAATCACCCATTCACTCAGTCACCCATTCACATTCAGTCAGTTTACATGGAAGGAGGGTCATGAGTCACACAATTACAACAGAGTTCCAGTAGGGTATGCCTGGGCCGGGGACAAAGGATGGAGACTTGACAAACAAAATGGAAACTTGACATGACTTATGCTAACTTTTTACGTAGGCCTAAATCACACTGTATCAGTAAAACAGTAATATAGAACAGTAAAAATCAATATAAACATAATAATTATACAATATAAAACCAACTATAACAGGGCACTTATTTGCAAAGAAGGAGAGAAAAAAAACCAAAACCAAAACAACTTGCTAACAAAATAAACTGCTAAAGCTTATCCTATGTCTTAGCTTACTTATACTTATCTATAGGGAATAGGGAGGGAGAGAAAAAGTCAGAAATAGTTGGGGAAGGGAAGGGAATGTATATCTATAGCTAAAAAGGAAGAAAAACTGGGGGTTATGTTACATGGGCAGGCCTGAATTTTTCACTGTACTGTACCATGTATATTGCAGGGAATTGAAGTGGAGCAGAAGACAGACAGTTGTACTACACGTGCTTTTATTACATGCTGGTTACAAAGACTTTAAGCTATTGATATTTGGGGAGCTGGGAGAGAAGTCCCAAACTAATCCTGCTAGTACCTTCACCAAATTCTAGTGCATGCCCACAAGTCCCATTCTATATCAAAGACTACAGGAAGAGGAAGGAGCATTTAACCAAACTAAATTTCACTCATCAGTCATCTCTCAAATGCAAACCTACATGTTAAACCTGCATAAATGTCTCTAGTATCACTAACTTATGCAAGTCCCCCCACCCTCATTATTCTTTACAAAAATCTAGAAAGATCAATAGAAAATGTAACCATGCTAAAGGGTACCCAGGCTCCTTAGTATTATTGCACCATGCCAAGTTTACCAAATATTAATATTTTTTAAACCCGTAAATACAAAACTAAGTTATACATCCATGAACATGTATCTGTCTTCTGAGTAATGCCCCAAACCACCCATGATAAGGATTCTTATTCTGCCTTTGTACTGTACTGAACAGGATTTAACCTCACCTGCTTCCATTCTTCATTTTCAGCGTGTCTCAACAACTGGCACCTTCCTCAGGTTCTGCAATTGTAGTTAGATTCTAGGGGCCAGAATCACACTGCTCTTTGGTTTTCAGTTTCATCCAGATCTTAAATGAAACACTGAGCTCACAGTTTACAATTGGGTTTCAACCACAGTAATTCAATCATATTTCATTTGCCCTGGGACTCCCTCTCATATTCTCTCTTCCTCAGAGTCATCTTCCTCCAGCAGCTGCTCCAGCTATCCACCCCAGTGACTCTCCACACACACACACACACACACACACGCACACGCACACGCACACACACACAAGCTGTAAATTATTTGTTTCTTTACAGGACAAAAGATGTTAATCTCCCAGTCTACTGAGGAGATATGATGTTTCTGGGATAAACAGGCTGCTTGCTAGGGCCAGTAAGAAGGACAGAGCTTTGCAATATCAGATGCTTTCCTCCCTCCTGCTCATACTGGATCATGGTGTATAGTTACTTCTAAGAGATAAATCACTAGAGACAGGAAACACTCCGTAAGAATAGACCTGTGTATTCATCCTTATTCTCTATTAAGTATGTCTGCCTGGAGGGTATAAGAATGAACTATGGGAGTTACACAGATACTTATAAATTGTGGAATTTTATAAGAGCTATCCCACCACAAGTAGCCCTACCATGTTAGCACCCAGCCCTCCAGCCAGATGCAATTTATGGTCATACCCAGAATCACAAGCCTATTCTAATATTATAAAAGCCTTAGTCTGTCCATACCTCTTTATTTGCACTGATTGGTCATCTCTGCAGCCAATCACAACACTTACTGAAACAACTAATCAGAGTGTTCTGCACAGACAGAAGTGCCGCCATGACAGCGGGGACTGAGGGGCTGGAGTGGGGGGTGGTGAGGCCAGCAGTTGTTCTGGCAGCACCATCTCTGCCATCCCCCAGCAGGGCCAGAGTGGCCCTGCTCCTTGGAGGCAGAGGGGGACATAGGGGAGAGGGAAATGGGCCCAGACACAACTTAGCAGGGGGAGGACAGAGTCGGGGGAAAATGGGGCTGGGTGAGAAGTGGGAGCTAGGCTGGACATGAGGCTCCATACTTGTGTGGCCCCCCAGCATGACGATGGGGACTGAGGAGCCAGAGCAGTTGGGCAAGGCTAGTGGTGCTGGCCTCCCCCCCCACAACACCTCAGTTCCTGCTCTCATGATGGCACCATTGCCCTCTGCCTCCATGGAGCAGGGCCACTGTGGGGAGGCCAGGCCAGTGCCACTGACCTCGCCCCCCCACCCCGCTC
>NW_017728886.1:136396538-136453145 GCF_001723895.1 Crocodylus porosus
AAGCGGTCCGGCGCGTACCCCCTCCTCTCCAGGGGCCATTCGGGGATTGTGGGGCGACTCTCGACCGGGTGACCTACCCCATTCCCCACAGTGGCACTTTCTCCACCATCCCCCAGCAGGACCAGAGCAGGGGGTTGAGGCCAGTGGTGCTGCCTTTGCCCCCCGTTTTGGCCCTGCTCCTTAGAGGCAGAGGGAGAAGGAGGGGGGAGCAATGGGCCCAGACCCAACACGGCAGGGAGAAGATGAGTGCAGGGGGAATGGGGCCAGACAAGAAGCAGGAGCAGGGGCAGAGCTGGATGCAGGGCTCCATCCCTGCCGACCCTGCAATGATGGTGGGGCCTCAGGGGCTAGAGCAGGTGGGTGAGGCACTTGGGGGTGGGGAGGGTCCACAGGACCAAAGGCAGAGTAGTGGCAGTGCAGGGTGTTCAGTGGTGGCACTCCATCCTCACTTTCCCCCCACCCCATCATTCTTGATAGGCAATTGGCTAGTATAATATATAAATTTGGTGACTAGACTTCTTACGCATACACAGTAAACCAGAAGAACAACAGTTTCCTACTATATAAACTTACCAGATATAGAATTCTAATTGCCTAATACTTAAAGTTTTGAACTAAAATAACTTATCTGAAGTACTTATTATTTCTCAGAAAGCTACTTTCAATCAATAAATTGCAGCAATCATATTAAACCTTGTTCTAAAAAAAAAAACCCACACAAAAACATCAATTAACACTGCATCTTACATTTGCATCCTAATAACCTATATTTGCAGGCTTTGCATGAGGTTCAGCACCTCACTAAGGTAAAAGCTAGTACTAGGAACTTTTTACTTCCCAGTAAGAAACTAAGCTACAGAAAACTAAAATATATCTGTCCTAAAACTTGTGGCCCTTGACAGCTCACCAAAACTCATTAAGCAGCCCTCCAGCCAAAATAATTGCCCACCCCTGCCTTAGAGTCTTTACATATTCTGAATAAAAGTCCTGCCTCTGGGAATGCATAAGCAAATTACACGAGGCCCTTGGCTGTAAATTCTCAGGAAGTGCATTAGTCTACTTAACTTTTACCTCATTGCTCAGGTTTTCGCTGGAATGGTAAGTCACCATGCTACCCTATGTACTTCAAATAAATTAGCACCTTTTAGGCCCTTCCAGCTGGATGTGTGGCAAAGACTGGTTCATGGGCTGGATAAGGCCCTGCATGATGCCCAGATATTGGAGCCTGTGCTGCCCCATCCCCACATAGCTGGATCAGGTCCCATGCCACCCCAGCCTGACAGGTTCCCCACGGGTCTGGAAATCTGGCAGTAGGGGAATAGTAATTAATGCTGCCACCACTCCTCTGCTGCCAAATTTCTGGACTCACAGCAAGCTCTGCTGGCCACATGATAAAGTTCTGTATGCTGGATCTGGCCCACAGGTCTGGGGTTGAGTACCCTTGTCCTAAACAATAGTTCTAAAATTCAGGGGCATGGAAGACTTTTTAGTTGGTTGTAGAAAGTTAGTTGAACAGAGAGTAGTAGATACATAAATGTGCTGTAAACTACAAAATTATATTAAGACAGATAAAATGTCACTTTACTGAAAGTATTTTCCTATATAATAAAACATAATTTGAGATGATAGTCATGGAAAAAGGGTCAATATAATAATAATAAAACATCAGCAGCAGCCAATGTGAATTTGTGTCCTAAAGAATCTATTAACTGTATTGCATGCTCATGAAAACAAAACTATATTTGTGTAGTGGCACGTTGGCAAACGTAATGTGCAGAAATCACAGGAGAGGAAACTTTGCCTGCTTATTGGGCATATTGTTGCTTATTGTTCATTTTATTGGGGGTGGGGTGAGGTGAGGAACAATATCACTTCTTAGGGAACAAGTTTTACAAGGAGTGTTATTAAAGTACCTCAAAAGGCCAGTATAAAGAAGCTGCAGGACAAAAAGTTACTATACTTTCAATAGAACCTTGATGTCAAATGTACTAAGTGGAAAAAAAACCCCTAAGGAATTGAAAAACTTTTTCTAAATTTGCTACTTTTTATGTTACACATACAAGATCTTTACCTGGATATGGCAATAGAGTCTATGACCATTGTGATCATGTTTCTTTATGGCTAGATGGGACAATGTGTGCAGGCACACATGCATATGTGTACATGCACATGTGGAAAAGTCTCCTAAAACCTATGCTTCTGTTGTAACATGGGATCCAGGATGGAAGAGGTGGAGAACTGTTATAGTGACCTCTAGTGCTATGAATAAAAGTACTTAAAAAGGTCAAGATAAAACATTTTGGTTTTTTATTATTTCCAAATGAACTAAGCCCTTTCTAATGTTCGGTATTAGCCACAATAGAAATTCAAACATTACTGAAAATCTTATACATATTAAGAAGAATATTTAAATAGTATAGAGCATGAAATCTTACAGGATTTCATTAATATAGACACTTCCGTAGCTATTTAGTACATCATGAATTTCAGTCCATGCCAACCAAGTGACTTTTGCTCTGAAAGTTTTGTTTGTTACAGGTAAAAGCTGTATAACTTCAAAAACTGTTTTCCTCTGGGAGAAATGCAAATTTCAAGAAGGTGAGAGGTAGGACTTTTTTCTCTCAGTGGCACATGACATTGCAATAGGATAATGTTCAGTATATGTTCAAATATGGTAATCTGTACAAGGCCTAGTCCTTCCTTCAGACAAAGCTTGTTCTTCCATTTCTGGTGTTGGCTTAGTGGCTTTTTGCTGGAAAATGACACGTTACATATAAAAGAATTCAGTCTTAGTCACTAGAATACCTTATTAAACTGTCAGTACCTTACTAATTTATCAGTACCACTTGGCATTCCTATATTAACAGAATACTAATAAGTGACATCAATTTCCAGGGATAAAGTCTGCCCCTTAATAAGAAAATCTGCTAGGCAAAATACAGATGATTTTAAAATGGCTCATATTTTAGAGGGGATCTGCTTTGTCTTTCATCAAAATGCTTTCATACATTTCAAAGATCTCAATCTTGTAACTGCCCAGTGAGGTAATTTTATATTTACCTAATTTAAACTGACAGGTTTTATCAGAAGTCAAATGTTTTTATAAGGAAATAACTCTATAGTCTTTCCTGGGGATGCTGCAGAAAAGTAATGCAAATTATTATTTAACTATATTAGTTAAAATGCAGTAAGTATCAGTATGAAAAAAATCATTCAGTTAAAAATGGCTTTGATTTGTTTTATTTCAATTCACTGCCAAACTAAATTAATTTATTTAAATTAAGGAAACTAATTCTCAATGGAAGTTCATACAGAAATGTAATGCATTTTAACAAATCCATTTTAAAATCTCCTTTTTAACTTAATTTCAGTTCCTGAATGGCAGATAAGGGTACAGTGTCAGTGATAGTATTCATCACATTTTAGTCACAGAGGTCTATAAATTAAGTTACTGATTATTTATGAAATTATTTAAATTTGTTCTATGGCTTGCAGGTATAATAAGTTTAAAAATGTAGCCCTTTTTCCTGTTTGTGAGGCTCAAGTGAAGCAATATCCACAGCAGCATGAAGGTAGACTAAATTTGAAACAGACTGCCTGCTTCAGCTATTCTTTAGAGACTGTTCCCTTTCTTTTCTTTTAAAATGCACCTTGTGCTTCCTAGGAGCAAAACATTTATCCTCTCTGTTGGTTAAAAATTGTAATGCCTGTGAGCTGTGGTTCTCAAAGAGTGGTCCATAAAATCCTGGTGAGCCATGAAATCATAAAATCACAATTGGGTATTTATTACAAATACAGGAATTTATTTGCATTCACACTGCCTTTATACTAGTTTTAATTTTAAAGATCTGAAAAAAATGCAAGGTTGTAACCATGTTGATCTAAGGACACAGGCAGACAAGGTTCTTTGGGTAAATCTGATATTTTTTATTAAACGAACTCAAATTTGTCTGAATCTTGTCTGAAAATATGCAAAGCAGTCTACAAGAAACTGAAGGTCAAGAGGGGTCTGGTGGTCCAAAAAGCTTGAAAACCTAGAAATCTAGATTATCCTAGAAATCACGAGTTATCCATTTAGTGGATTCAGCCAGCAGTTAGGTGGTAGCACAGAACATTGAAAAATAAATCAGGCAAAAACACAACCACAAAACTCATTGTTCTATCCCACTAACAAGCGAAGTGTCAGGGAATGTGTCCTCTCACTGAAAAAAATTATGGCAAGAGAATGGGGTGGAAGATTTGTTTATTTTGGACAAGAAACTGTATGTGCTTGGGGAAGCAGGATAAGGTAAATGAGAAGCCACTGGACACAGGTGGATTAGAGTGGTAAGAATTTGAGGGTATAAAGATGATTGGGGGGCCTTGGATAAGAAAAGAAAAGATGGATACATAAGAAGCCTGGAGCAGAAGACTGGGATGGGAAATTCAAGACATGTAAATATAATATTTGCTGGGTAAAAGGATCTGAGACTGGGGTAAGAAGTCTGGTGAGATAAGCTAGATAAGGGACTGGAATAAGGAACTGGAGCTAGCAAAATGTGGGGCAGGGACAGAGGCAAATTAAAAATCCCAGATCTGAAGGAGCCATGTTTATGGTGGTGGTAGGCCAAGTACAGAATTCTGTTAGAATACACTCTTTTTACAGCCTAATATGGAACACAAGAGTCTTTATTTTGACAACCAGACAGAATTTAAACATTTAAGTATTTAAATATTTCAAATCCTCTAAAAAAAATAAATAAGTGCCATATATATCTCTAGTGCTGGCTCAGAAAGAGACTGCCAGCCTACAATCAACTACCTATCAGCTCAAAGTAGCAGAGGATTGTGTAGTAAATCCAATGTTTTTTTATGACAAATGTGGGCAACAGCATGATACTATGCAATGGAATGTTTAGTTTACATTTAAAAAATCTAGGCAATCATGTACACATTAAATCAGATGTCAAAACAGACTTATTAAATTTGAAGTGTCAAACATTTTGGATTCACTGCAATAACTTAAATTTATATGCTTCAACCACTGTCTGAAGATTGAGATTGCTACTTGTAGGGGCACACAGACTACCATATACCACCTCTACAAAGGGGAAATTCTTTCAATGGCTTTTGGCTTGTGTCCATACATCTCTTTCTGAGCCACATCTGATGTATTTGATTTTTAACGTCATCTGCTGGGGAGGCTCTCCAGGAAAACTCATCTCACAACTGAGTTCTTTTTCCTCTCCCAAACTGAAAGGGAAGGAAACACTTGATGATGGGAGACTTCCTAGTGTGCAGACAAAGTATCCCAACCTTGCTGTTTCAGGGATTGCATTCACTACGTGAATGACTGTCAAAAATCAAAATAGTACTAGAGGTATACTTGACAAAATAGTGCCAAGGGAGATACCCAGACCAGAGCTGTGGATACTGTTTCTAGAACCAAAAGCAGCATAGCTGTGTTATCACAAAATTGAGCCTAATAAGCCTTGCTGAAAAACATGGTTTATTCAGCCCAGGCACAGGGCCATATGGCTTGTGGTTCCAGAGGTAGCGTATGGTATCTTTGCATGGTGCTGCATAGGCTTGCATTTGACAAGATCTAGTGTGTTAAGAAAATTAAGTATCAATTCAACAGTGTTTCTAACATAATCTAACACTTTCTCTTATTCTTTTTACACTCATGGTAGATTTCTATTTTAGTTTTTATGCCCAAATGACAGTGACCCCCATCATGTAACTGCCATTTTTGGTATCACATGCAATTTATGATCTTATTTCACTTACAATATGCAAGTGCTGTGTCTACGGGCCTATTACGCCTACATAGTAGGTTGTTCTCTGGTTTCATATTTCTGAAGCTCCATTATGGTAAGGCTAACCCTTCCACTTCCTGGGCAAGTGTCCTAACACTAGGATATTGTGATGAAACATGGGAGTGTCCTTTTCCTTCTCATCCATCCTCAATACCTACTAGCCATGAGTTTTTGCCTGGCTACAATTGAGACTTGTACAGGTGTGTGTATATGGAGGTACACACCTGCCTGATTAGAATGTAACATTTTTTGTAGCCTTGTGGGCACTCCAACATCCATCCTATGGAATAGGATGTCAAAGTGTGTCTAAGTGCCAAACATGGAAGCTACACATCCAGGTAACTGCCATTTAGTGGGTAAAGTGAAATCGGATTCTGTCTTTAGTTTTTCCATAACATTCCATGGAACTTCATCCTTATCTTAGATACCTGTTTTTTGTAGTAGGTGCAGCTAATAGAAAATATATAAATAAAAGGTTGGCAGTTCCAGACTATCACTACTACTTTCTGGTCTTTGGTAAGAAAAATTACTCAGGAACACTGAAAGTCAGATCAGTTTCACTTAAGTTACTTTACTAAGCATTGATATTTGAAAATGTTATCATCATTAGGTTTGTATCTACAAGAAGTGCTGCTTTCAAAACCTCTCAAATGATTACATGGATCGTATCAAATCCTTTTTCTTCTTCTATTTATAATCACTAGATGCTCACAAGACTCGGCACATGGAGAAATTTTATGACAATCCAGATTCTGTTCCTTACATTATCTTGGCAATGAACATTTTTGAAGAGATGTTTAAATAATTACTTTTTTTTTTCTTCCTGTGAAGTACCTCTGTAATTCACCTGAATTTGGAGGAAATGTCATCTTCCGTTCATTAGTAATTTTGCCATTATTGTTAAGAACTCAGGGTCTTGAGTTCTTAAAATTAGTTCATGCTGAACCTAATCTAACTTAACCAATATTATCACAGTCTTTGCCAATGAAGTTTCATGTATTTTCATTAGAGTATGCATTTACACACATGCTGGTGACATAGCTATGATTCTTTATATCCTAGTCTCTCTTCCCATCCCTTTCTCCATCTCTCCCTCTTCACTTCTTCTTTTCTCTCCTGCACTGTTTAATAGTCAGTTGATAACTGATTGCCAAGCAGCAGCAGGAAAGCCTCCTCAAACAGGAGTTTTAGGTGGACACATTAGACTGAGAGTCTTTCTTCTGAGGTCATATGCAAGTGTGGTGGGGTTGTTGGAAATAGCCCAGTACGCCATGCTTGGAGAAGCTCAATTTCAGTTGGTGGGCTATTCCCACCAATCAGGTAACACTGGGGAGGGGCTGGCCCACCCCTCCCCAGGGAGAGGTGAGGAGCCTGCACTTGCTTCAGCCTGATTTCTCCCCTTGCAAGCTGGGGGTGGAACCTCCAGAAAGTATAAAAGCAGCAGCGTGCCCAGCATGCAGCAGATGCATCAGGGGGATGAAGAAGAGAGTGAGGCAGCAGAGGAGCTGGGGACAAGTGTTCCAGTGGGCAGAGCAAGCACCTGGAAGAGCCCTGAAGAATACCACATTCCTCTCTGACACTCCAGTCCCAGTCGGTGTGCAGAGTGGCACATGGCGGTTCAGACCCTGGGAGCAAGAGGCTTGGGTCTGCAACACCTGGCGTGCGGCCAGGGCTCCTGGTGCAGAGCATGGTGCATGGAGCCTCAGACCCTGGGACCTGCATGAGGCAGCTTGAGTTTGCAACCCCTGGTAATAATAATAACCAAGTGCCTATATATTGTATATGTTCTGTATACTTGTTTATTTCCACTTGTTTATTGTTTTGTATATTTGTACATATATGTATATAACATATACATATAATATATATATATATATTATATAAAACTATATTCTTCCCCTTTAATGGTTTTGTTGTAATAATAAACTTGTATATAGTAAAATAATTGATTGACTGGGCCTGACTCTATAGGAGACATAGGCAGCCGCTGGGCTGCAGCGTCCCTCCACACCACACTGCCCTTCCAATAATAACCTCAATTGGAGAGGGGAGTACAAATTCATGTACAACTGGGCTACACAAGAAGTTTAAGTTACAGGGATCTCAAACAATGCCCTGTGCAACTGCACGTACTTAAATGAGTCTAGAACTGGCTACAGTGAAGCAAATCTATTAGATCCTTTATTTGCTTCAACACATAAGATCAAATGAGATCTGTTTATGGTCAAAATCAAAAGGCTAAGAATATTAGAGAATACAAAAACAACATATTTGAAAAATAAACCCCACTAAAATAATCAAAACTATATAGCCTGTTGTCTTTTTTCTGTCTGAGGAAATATGGTGCCATAGAGCTTCTCTAAAAAGAACAAGAACTGAATTTTAAATCAATGGGTATGGACTACAATGTCTTAACTTAATGGTGTGACTCTTCTTGGAGGGGAAAGGGGGGTAAGGCAAGCCCACTTTGTATGTAAATTTCCACACTGCTCATAAAATAGAAAATCTCATATAAACTCAGCAACATCAGTGTACAATGCAAGAAAAAATTACATCAAAATGGTTTGTCTTGATGACATGCATCTATTAGTAGAGCCCATAAAAGAATGTTATAAACATATCTGGAGCTGCTAGGTGATGATTTTTCCTGACAGGCTAATGTGCTGTGCTATGAGTAGAAATTGAGTAATATTGTTGAAAACAAGAAAATGACTTCAGTCTCTTTTATGCAGACTAAATCTCAAGAAAAATAGTGCACTTTGCCAGTACCTAACAGTTAAGACATCCCCTCAGGAGATACGAGTACAGATATATGCTTTTCACTTACTTTTCTGCTTTATCGAGATAGATGTTGATTTTCTTCATTTTTGTATTAGAATGACTGCCATCCGCGAAGCTATAGTAAAGATTCTGTCAGTTCTACAATTGTAAACATATTTTCAAGGGATTTTAAACTTGCTCAGAAAGAAATTCACTCAGGACTGCAACTTGTCACCCAAGAGCTTAGGGTACTTTTCTTATTAGGACTGCTCTGTTTTTGTTTGTGTTCTTTAAGCTTTTAAAAATGAATTGGTTAATGCAATTTTAAGTTCTAGCACAGCAAATATACTACTAGCTAATGAGTTTATAAGTGCAGGCTTTTCTTTGCAATTCCAGACTCAGAAATGGATGCATTTATTTGAATAATGTGTTGTAATTATAAAAGCAGTGGTTCTCAAACAGAAATGTGGCTCTGGTAAGGACTTACATTTTTTTCAAGTCATATCATCTGAATAGCAAAGATTCATGAAGCATTTATCTTCAATCTTAAAACCACTAAGATTAAGAATGGAAACATCATCTACATCTGTGGTTATGTTCTGCAATGCAGAGCAAACAATATTCATACAGAGGCAAATTCTGTCATCATTTACACTGACTAGTCCTTTCATATTAGCTATTTAGTGGGAAGAAGTGTGCTGGAATCAAACCCATAATAAGAAATGCCATGAAAGCCCTGATCTACTTGTTCATTTTCCCTTCTTTCATCAGCTGTTCTTACCCAACAAACCTCTATGGCTAGGGACAGAAGTTACACAAACTGGCTCGGGTGATCAGAGACTGGTTTAAACTTGTAAGAGAATACTCTTTCAAAACGGCTGAAACTGATTTAAGATACCAGCCCAGTCTACTGGGGGGGGGAGGGATGGGGATGGGAATGGAGACTGCCCCCTGGCAAACACCACTTTCCAAGCTCAAATTTATTGCTGGCTGAAACTGTGGACTGCAAATCCCAGAGACACCTGGACATAGAAAGAGGAGGTGATGAGCAACCCTGCAAAGTCCTACTGTTGTAATTCTGGGTTGCAAATTCCAGAGACATCAGGGGCAGCAGGAAGAGGAAGTGAACACAGCCAGAGAGTCATGCTCTAACACCCCGCCAGCTTCTGGCCTGAGCCAGTGCAGGCATGTGGCTGCGTTTCCTGAATCAAAGGTAAATGTCTGTTTATTTCTGTTTCATTTTTATCTGTGCATCTTAGACTAACCTGCAAAGAATGAATCAATTCAACCTCCAGTGTTTTGACTGTCTGTACCTAGCCTAAAGCTCTTACCTTAGATTTGTTATCTTTAATAAACCAGCTCTGCTCCTTTTTGTCCTCTCAACATGAGACTTGGTATCACCCCTTTGTGTCTGGATAATCGTGAATAGTGACTCTCATCTAGGAGGGGAGGGCATAGGTGCTTACTTGTATTTGCTGGGGGGTGGGGTGGGGAATGTGATGATCCCCTCCCCACAGCAGCACTTGGAGCAGAGCTGAACCAGAGCCTGTGGCAGGCAAAGGTGACATATGCAGTCTGTCTTCTGTGGCCTTTGGGCTCCATGTCCTGCTGCCCTCTCCCTGGGAGCCCCTTGCAGGCTTTACCACCATAGCAAGGTTCCCCCTACCCATCTGGCAGCAGCAGGGGTCACAACTCCATGTCGCTGCAACTGCCGTCACCACCTCACCATACCAACACAGCCAGGGTGGGGCATGCAGGGGGACGGCAGTAAGTCAGGGAGCCCCAAGACCACATTAGGCAGGCTGTATCTGCCTCACCCCATGCACAAATCTGGGGGCACATGCTCCCCCCCATATGCCCTTCCCCAGCAGTGCACACAGTGGTAGGGAGCCCCCCAAGGAGCTACCTATGACTCTGTCCTACTCCTTGCCCTGGCCCTGGGCCCCATGCACCACTCTGGGCTGGGCAGTGCCCCCAGGCCCAGCACCTGCCCCACTCCTTCCCTCACTGTGGGAGCTTCAATCTGTGCCCCCCAATCAACTAATCTGCAGGCAGCTGGGGGAACTGCTCTCCACTGCTGCCTGGGGCTGTATTCCTGCCTGTATACACATGTCCATGGCAACCCCTGCATCCCACTCCCCACAGCCACTAACAGACTGGAGCTCTGCCAGCCTGCAAGGGAAAACTCACTGTTTTCCACATTTTTCCACAGTGAATGGAACACCCAGATCCCTGCATGATACTGGAATTCTGGGACAAATATTATCCCAGAGGCATGCAGCCCAGGACTGGGACTTAATGTTCTCATTTCAGGACTATCCTGACCAATTAGGGATGGGTGGTGGTCACCCTATCCTCATCCCAAAGGGGGCAGAGCCCTCAGGCACCAATGTATTTGGTGCCTATGGGTGAGAAGAATATGTGCAATATAGGCTACTCTTTTCTTGGCCACTAAACATCTTTAGTAGCTAGATTGATTTACCTCTGATTGTGCACTAGAATTAGGAAAATCATCCTACTCTGCTGGCTATTATATCTTGAATATTCTTTCAGAAAACATTAAAAAGAAGACATAATCTCTAGTATGCTGTTGCAAAAAAAAAGAAAAGAAAAAGAATCCTATAAGGATTTTTTTTACCTAGCAAAAATTAGGTACTGCCTCTTCACTCAAGGTCTATCTGGTGATGGCCACAGCAGGAGCTGAAGAGTGGGATGTGGATTCTATTCGCTCTTGCACTTCATTTTCAATCAATTTCACTTGCACAAATCCTTTTAAAGGATTAGAGATGAATGTGAAGGAGTAGGAGCTCAATAAGCAGGCTGATATCAAGCTGGGTTTTCCACAAACAAGACGCAACATAACATAGATGATTATGAAATAGGGATAAGAAGGGTTTAAAGAGTGGTGTCAGTAGCAGAGCAAGGGCAAGAGCAAGGACAGAAGGAAGACTGTTCAGAGATGGCAAATGGTGTCTAAATGTTTCTAAAGGGAAGAACAACATAATTGAGTCTGATATTCAGGCCATAAACAGTCAGTTGAATGACTAAAAAATGCAGGAGTCGAGAAATAGGGGTCAAAACGAAGAGGAAGTACCTCAAACTTATATGAGTAAAAGGATTCCACAAGTCCAAACAAACTGATCTGTGTCCTTTGATTTACAAGGAAAGTGCCATATGTAACCAAATATTGCAGCAACAGTAGCAAAATCAGGGTTCAAGTACTGGTAACTTGCTGCAGGTTCTGTCCCTCTGCAAGAAGAAGGCATTGAACAGGAAGTATTACCAGTAGTATTTAATACTGATAAATAAACCTCTTCTGTGTAAATTTACTAAGGTTCAGTAACAAATCAGGATCTGGTTATATAAAAGTTTCAAACCAGAGAAGGAATGGAAATAACTCAGTGGAAAGTTCATTCATTTACTGAGGCTTTTGCAAAGACTGAGGTGTGACCAGGACCTGTATGTACAGATGAAGAGGTTATTCTGAAAGCATATTGTTATCAATTCTGGGGTTAGCTGCCAGTTATCCTTTACATTGTTTTATAATTTAGGTCTGAACTACCTAAGGTTTCAGATTTGTGTCTTTAACTTTTTGAGCCTACTTAAAATAAGGAAATGTAGGATGAAGTCAGAAACAGGTCCATGGTTTTGCAAAGAGGGTGTGGGGGCATTGACTAGTGCTGCTGGAGTGGCTATACCTTGTACTCCCGGACTCCTCCTTCCCAGCAACCTACCAGGGCAGGCTGACCGTGCCACAAGAGCAGCAACCAGGGGTATTTTTTAACTTCCCAACGTAAGCAAGAATTCCCCTCCTTGCTCAGAGGCAAGTTCCTTCCCCTTCACTCTCAGCCCTCTCCCACCTACCACTGCCATTGTCCCAGAAGTAAAGGGAGCTCCAGAGTTGCTTCAGTCAGGTTGTGCAGGGGTCAGGATCATCATGGGATGGCAGCAGCTGCAGTTGGATGGCCTGTTCCCTCTCCATGCATACACCAGGGCTTGGAGTGGGGAGGGAGCACCTGGAAGACCAGTCAGGGATGGGGAACCCATACATGCAACCTGGAAGGAGCAGGACAGGAGCTCCCCTTACCTCCAGGATAGTGGGAACAATGGCAGGGCTGGGGGAAAGGGATGCACCCCTGAGCATAGAGAGGAAAGCGGGAAGATGATTGCCTTCTTCAGGGACTTAGTCACCAGCTGCTGCTTCTGCCATGTGATCAGAAAGGGACGTGCAGCTGTGCTACTGTGCCCCCTCTCAAATCCACCCATGGATGAAGTCCATGTATATAATATGTTGGCAGACTGCTCCTCAGTCATTCTCTTTTTACTCCAGCCTTTATCTCTGATGAGTCAAAAGAGAGAAAAATCCAGTTCTGTAGCACATTTTCCAGTTGTAAACGTCTGTAAAGAGTATGAATCTTTTATATGAACAAACGTATTTAATACTAATCAATTAAAGTCACATATCAAGACAAGTGAGTAGTTGGAATTAAGCATGCCTGTACAAGAATACACTTTCAAAAATATTTGTTCAAAATACTGTCTTGGTCTTTCCGGAAAAATAGCACCTATCTTCCGTTGATATGTTTTATTGACTAAGGAGTAAGCACTGATTGACAAACTGTAATAAAGCTAATATTAACTGAGACATGGATCAATATCTATCTTATGAAACAAGAAACTGTGATATTCTCCCAGACAAGAATTCATATATTACATATCTGCACACAATAATTATCATCTTCCTTTAAATAAGACTGCTTGTTTAAAGGAAAGTTTTAAGATCTATTGTTCTTAGCTTGGTATTTAGTAGGTGAAATGAAGCTTTAACTGGATAGATGTTTCCTGAAAGGGGAAGATTGGTTATCAGTACTGAATTATAGAATAAGATTTTTTATATGCAATCTTCTTAGCTAAAATATATAATCAATTTCTAGCTAAGTCCTCAATACTACAGTACCGAAGTGCCTTTCAAGTACCTAAAAATTAAAATTAAAAGTTACAAAAAACTGGTTTCTGCCCTGAGTATCTATGACAGCCTGGCAAATCTTTTAGTTTTGTTTTAAATTTATGTTCCTCCCCCAGTCTCCTTCCCTCTCTTACCCCACCCGCCTTTTTCTCCTTTTTAGCTTTTACTTTCTCCAACCACTTTTTTTCCTTTTGTCAGTTAGAGGAGTGAGAAGGACTTTGCACTTCGTTCTACAAGATAAAGCACTGGCTCCATTGCCAAGAAATCCTTGAGACTTGATTTCATTCAGTTCACCCTGTAAGCTTCACAGTTCTTTAGGGAGCTTCTGAGTTAGTAATTGTAGATACATTAAGATATTTATATGTAGCCCAGGTGTACTCGGGTAGATACTCTCCTTTTCCAATTGAAGGGAAATGCTAGCTGGCAGGGGTGCTGTGGAGGAACTGCAGACCACCCAGTGTCCCTCTGTCCCTATAGAACCAGGCCAAGACAGTCAAAGGACTTAACTGTAGACAAATTTATTTACATTAACTTATCACAAGGAAAAGAAACATGGATATAAACATACGTACTAATACGTAATAATCTAAACAAATAACATAAACAATACCCTCTGGATAAATGCTATAAAAACTTATACCAGTGCTCCAGATACAGGTAAGTCACAGATAAGTATCTGATCTGAAACAGATAAACCCCAAAATAAACATAGCTAACCAACAGATAAACTATAGGTGAACAATAAATAAGCCACAAATATATACAAATAAACAACAGGTAAATAATAGCGAAAGGGGGTTCCACCAGAGCCCCAGTCAAAGTTATAAATTTAGGACTTGACTTATCTATTAATTTACAAACATGAGAGTTCACAAAATGTAAGGCATGACATCACACCACTTACGGCACAAGAAACTCAAAGATAAACTTAACCCCAAGGAGAAACCCCAGTGCCCTTTGGCCTTTTCCCAAACCCTTCAAGGGAGCTGGTAACTTCAGGGGGGCCCTCCCAGTGGGCTCTCCACTTTCAGGAGCACTTAACTAACTAGGGGGGGGCTCCCCCTCCCCCATGGGAGTCCTTTTCCCCTGAAACACATGGCTCCCAGGCCTGGAGGGTGGCTCTTGTCCTCTGCACCAAGCTGCTTTCTCACCTGCAGTGGGCTTTGGGAGACGCTGTCCCCTGAATGGGGCTCCACTATGCAGGGCTTCTGGGGCCTCCAGCTTAGCCCTGTCCACTGGCTCAGTAGCCCAAGAACTGTCTGGTTCCATGGACTTAACCTTTTGCTATGGGTTGGAGGCCTGGGCCACCTCAGGCAGCACTGGGGCTCAGTCCATTCCCGGATCCTCCATGCAGCACCTCCTGCACCGAGCTCCCAGTCTCATGCTGGGGGTTGAGGAACTGAGCTGACTGAGCTCTCCAAAAATCCTGCTCCATGCACCATGGCTGTGGCTGCACTCTAGAGGTTGCAGACCTGAGCCGCCTACACAGATCCCAGGGTCTGGAGACCATGCACCATGCTCTGCACTGAGAGCCTAGCCACTGGAGCCGTCCGCCATTCCCCACCAATGGAAGTCTTCAGGGGTGCTTCTGGGATATTGCTTTGCTCTGCTGAGCAGGTCTCCTCAGTTCTTCTAAGCCCCATTCTTCTCTTCTGCATCCCGGATGCGTCTCCCTCATGCTGGGCATGCAGCTCCTTTTATATTCTTCAGGACTCCACCCCTAAAATCTTCTGGACCTGGCTGTGTTGCTCCTCTCCCTCCCCTCAGAAAAGGTGTGTGACTTCACTCCTCTTGCTGCTTCCTGATTGGTAGATGAGCTCCACCAGTCAAAACAGCAGAATCTCAAGCCTGGGACTCAACCCAAGCTCCAAAAGGCAAGCCTACTATATACAGTAGGATCCATTCAATGAATGGTTTCAAAAGTTAGTATTCAAATTATCATGTATTAAATTGGTAGCCAGGTAGTGACAGAAATTCTATGACTTTTGTAAGTGACGATAACTATTACAGTAAAACTATATTGCTGAACCAACTTTATTGCATTAATTTTTTTTAAAGTGTGAAGTATATTATGAATATCTTAAGTGTAGAAAAAACAGGAGCGCCTTATGACACAAGAACTGTGAAAAATTAAGAGGTATAATGGCTCTTCCATGAAAGAAAGTTTTATAATACAGACTTGTGTATATAAATCTTTTTTTTTCCCCCATGTCCTTCCTCTTACACTAAAATCTGACTTCACAGTTTGATCATCAACACACTCACGTTTTCCGTCTTATACTCACTCCACAAGAGAGCAGCAATAGTTTGAAAGTGAAATCATACCTCAGGAATTCATCACTAGAAAAAAAGTCTAGCTTATCAAAGAAGAGTGGAGTATT
The DNA here is from genome assembly GCF_001723895.1 of Crocodylus porosus. Classification (NCBI taxonomy): domain Eukaryota; kingdom Metazoa; phylum Chordata; order Crocodylia; family Crocodylidae; genus Crocodylus; species Crocodylus porosus. The sequence goes on from NW_017728886.1 coordinate 136,412,444, forward strand.
AGTAGCAGACTGCTTTGACTGTTTCACTTAAATGTAAACCCAGTACCAGAAGATAGTGTTGCACCATTTTTAACTTTATTACTCCAAGAGAATAGAGGGTGTCTGGCAATAGGAGGCTTATTTTACCTGAAAAGATCCTTTATGATACTTTTGCCTCTTCCTTCTTCCCATGCCATGAGACAGAGAAAGGAGCATGGGGCAGTTATGATAAATGGAGAATTAGGGGCAAGTTCTAATTAAATCCATAGAGAAACACTGGGAAGGACAGCTAGACATGGGGTGGTCAAGCTAAAACCCCCTTCTCTCTACTGAACGTGTAGAACAAATTTGAGAAGACAGCATGTTGAGTGAAGACTGGGGGACTTTATGAACTATATTGGGCTTTAAAAAAATAAATCAAAGTATCCATGTGCAAGTACAGTACTTCACTGCAACAGAGGAACTTGAGGAAGAGGGAGGAAGGAGCCAACCAACCTGTGACTGGGGAAATGGGGCTTGGGAACTAATAAGAAATTTTGACGGAAGAGAGAACAAGATACACACATGCATGTGCCTGTGTGTGCATGCTTGGAAGCAAAAATATTTTGGCTAGATATAAAAGGAAGATACAATCACATGTATTAATGATGCCAGGCACTGGGGTTTATGAGGTGAACATACAGTCCTTTTCTACATAGCTGGCAGTCTCCCAAATATGAAATACCCTAAAATAGGGGAAAAGCTAACAAGGCTTATGCTTCCCTTCTATGAATTACTATGGGAAACAAAACTAATAGCCAGAAGACTCCTGTACAGAATGAAGAATAGATGTTGAAATTGTTCCTCAATAACTTATTGTGATCATCAGATATTTTATATACATATATATACACATATACATACACACACAATGATTATGAGACGGTCATGTTGACTCTTCAGCAAAGCAGATGACATATGAGGGTTAAGCTACAAAAAGAAACATTTCTAAGAGATTTGAAAACCCATTTTATGAATCAGTTACAGTTTTTTTCTTTAAAACTATTTGGTGAAATTGAGGTACTTATTTTACTCTAACACAAAAAAACCCACTATCAATTCAAATAGCATTTTCCTCATAAAGCGATTTATTGCTGATAAGCACTGAAAGATTACTGGGGGAGCGGGGAGGACACTCAATAAAGCTTAAGCATCATTAGATTATCATTTGATTGTTTTAAAAAAATCATAAACACAGCTCAAAAGATTTTCTTGTAATTGGATTTTTTTCTAAGAGCAATTGATGTGTTGGATGTAGAAGGGTTGCTATTCTGTAAAAATCAATTATGGCTATTATCCTCAAATTATAAACCAACATATAATAAGTAGCCAATTAAAATACAGAAGAAAAAGGAGTCTGTTTGCCCATTGACTATTGCCAAATTCCTAAACTGATGAAAACAAAAATGAAAGGGGATTTCTTTTTGCCATCTTAGTTTACTATTAACACTTAATATACATTGGGCACATCTACATGTGCAAATGCTGTGGGGTGGGTTTATTCTAAAGTAAATTGCTCTAGAGTTAACCCACCCCAGGCAGGCATCTACATGTGCAAAGATGCGGGAGAAGATTTGCTGCTCCTGGCAGCAGTCTGCTCCCACCCCAGATGGCCATGCACCAGTCCCCTGCATCAGCTAGGAGGAACTGAATGTGCCAGCTAAAGCTGCTTGTAGTTGGTGGTCATATTTAAAAAGCAGACCTGCACGCTACTCTCGGTGACCTGTTTTCCTGGTGTGGACCAGTGTGTAGAGCGAGGTGGCTCCATATGGCAGCAGTCACTGCAGTCTCTGTCTGTGGTGCCATGGCTGCTTCACACCTAGGCAATGGAAGCAATGTCTACCACCCCAGGCTGTTGCTTGCCACTGTGCTCACCCTGCTGACCCACTGTGGGAATTGCCACATGGCCCAGGTCAGTCTTGGCTCTAGTGGCCTTCTTGTGTAGCACAGCCACCTGGCCTGCTCACTTTGCCATCTGAGGCCTCCTACTTCTGTGCTGCTGCTCAGACACTGGCAAGGATTCTAACAATGTGCTCGTAGGCCTCCAGCACCACCACTGTGGGCCTACTGGGTCAGCCAAGACTGGTGGCTGCACATTAGGGATGTGCAAAACTTCAGTCTGCAATTTGATTCGGACAAGATATGGCCCAATTTGGAGGCTGAATCACCACATCTGAACTGAATCAGGAGAAGAACCCCTGAGAAGAGGGGAAGGGAAGCAGGGTGGGGGAAAGACTGACATCTGTAGCTGGCCAGTGACTGTGATTTTTCCCTGAGTCCCCTTCCAATCATAGTGCTTTTGAGGAGGAACATAGAAACAGAATATAAATGTCTGTCTTCAGGCTTTCTGTGCCTTTTGTGAGCTGTTTCTATCTGAGCAACAGCATCTGAAAGGTACTGGACTGGCTTGGCTTCCTACCTAATACGTCTCCTGCTACTTTCTGTTCATGTAAAGGATTGGATATAGCTTACTAACCAGAATCCCTCTACTTATCCCTAGCCAATCCATTTCGTTTGATTTATATTTGTTCTTGGGTTTTTTTTCCCCCACACTTTTAAAAAAAGAAAGCTGTGTTTTCCCTGGCAGTAAAACCCCTGCACCTATCCCCTTGAAACTTGGCAGGCCTTATGCCCTCAGAAGGGGCTACCATCCCTGCTATTTTCATTCAAATCTGCCATAACACACACGAGATGAGTTAAGTTTTCAGCACTTTGAGGTGCAGTTTCCCATAACCCTTGCAGTTGTCTCCTTGAAATGTGGCAGGTTTTATGCCCTCAGAAGGGGCTACCATCCCTGACATTTTTATATGAATCAGCCAGAAATGACAAAGTTATAGGTATTTCAAGTGATTCCCTATTATAGTCTGTGGCCGAATCTCCAAACTGGCACCAAATCTTCTGAAGCCAATTTGGCCGAATCGCTTAGGGACAGTGATCTGAATTTCCAAATTGAATCACTGTCCTCTGAATCAGCCAAATCTGAATTGACTACTTCCCTATTCACACAGGCCTACTGCACATCATCCAGAGAACCTGGGATGATGAGCAGTGCTTGGAGTCCTTTCAGATGATCAGGTCACCCTCCGGGATCTCCTCAAGAAACTCTACCTATACCTGGAGCAATAGGATACCACCATGCAGTGGCCCCTCCCCACAGACACCTGGCTGATGATAGTCCTGCTGAAGCTGGCTACACCAACCATCCTCCACTGCATCAGCCACTTCTTTACCATGGGCAAGGCAACCACCAGGGTCCTGGTGGTCTGCGGTGCCCTCCAGGATGTGCTGGAGCACACCATGCTCCATGCGCATGACCCATTGGAGGTGGTGGTGGGTTTCCACACCCTGAGCTTCTCCCATTGCATCATGGTCCTAGATAAGACCTGCATCCCTGTCACCTGCCCACCTGATGGCAACCACACCTAGTACATCCAGCAGGGAATCCACTCTGTCATGCTCTTAGTCATCTTTGACCACCATAGCACCTTCAACCTGCTAGCTGGGCAGGAATCACACATTGTGCCCATATTTGTTGCAACTCTGCCCTGACAGCCCTGGTGCAGAACAGGCACGTCTCGCCAGGGATGCCAGACCTCCAGCTGGCCAAGAACCCTGATATATCTGCAGCCAAAACCCGGTCTGTCTGTCTATATATATATATAGAGAGAGAGAGAGAGCTATATATAGATAGCTATATATTGTACACATATATGAAGATTTCAACAAGGAAGTATAAACATAAATAAGTAGTAATAAAATGGTGCCCAGGAAAGAACAATGTTCTAGAATCCTTTTGTGTTTCAAAGGACCAGGTGGTGGAGAGTGTAGATGAAAGACAAGATTAACTTTCCTTTGTTAAATCATGTTTCTCCTTCTTATGTTGAATTTAAATATAAGTTCTTAGATTCAAATCTAGCAATGCATTATGTGCATACTTAACTTGCAAGAATAATCCCACTGAAATTAATAGGACGATTTCTTCATATATAGTCAAACACATGCATAATAAATACAAGGCAAGGGAGAAGCTACTCATGTGATATGGCCGTGCATAGCACCAGTGCTGCCAAGCATGTGACACCCAGTATGTCAATGACGACACACCAGTGGTATCCTCAGAAACTGTTCCCGCGCTTGCTGGAAACTGTTGTCTTCAGACTGACCATGTGGTACATACCCAGAAAGGCCTCACTGCCACATTTCCATGCTTGGAGCATGCAAACAGGAGCAGATGGACTCGGCTACTGCCAAAGTGTAAACCAAAAAAAAAACCTCACAGAAATGCACGTTGGATAGCCATCATGCAGGAAGAGCTTATTCTATCCATACCAGTAAATAAAAGTGGTAAGAGAGGTTTTCATTTGTGTTGCTGCGGAACTTAAACATCCCTTAAGGCTCTGGGGCCAACTGTGTTTTGTGTTGTACAAATATATAGTAAATGGGAAGAAGACAGTGATGCAAGCAGAGTGAAGGAATGGGTCAGAGGAAAGGATAGTACAATAATGAGAATGTATTTACATTGTCTTAAGAGTATAATGATTAGCACTAATTAAACCTATCTTTTACCTAATTACAAAATTTATTTTAAATTTTCTGGTGCTGTAGACAAAAAACAAGGAAAATAAATGTAGATAAGGGGATAACATTTAGCTGAAAACACGGATTTTAATTTCTCTCTTTGTATTCTAAAATCATATTTAAAACAAAGGACAAATGAGCAAGATCCTGGATAATATTTTTGGAAATGTGACTGAACTAATGCACTGCTAAAGTTATATGGCTTTCAAGGGGCAGGTACAAAATAGTAGTATTTTAGGTACAAATAGTATGAAGGGGTAATTACAGCATCTCCCTGAACTGTATTAGACATACAAGGTCTGTGAACAGATGTGGATGTACAGGGTAGAGGTCAGAGGCACACACCTAACAGTAATCCCACCTATACACACAAAAGTTCATCAAGACATACATTACACAAAGCTAATTGATTTAAAGTCAAAAATGCCTCTCAAGACCAGAGAAAAATAATGTTAGAATTTAGTTGTTCAAAGCTGGAATATAACACTGGCTTAAAAGCTAACTATGCAAGTTACCTCTCTAGAGGCTGTAAATGAATAAGACTTTTCGAGCCACTTGGCATTACCCAATGATTCTCAGAGACTATTCCAATAGAATTTAACAACCGTAATAGAAACAACTTTGGTTTTAATAAATCTTTTTCTTAAAGTAAAAAGGAATTTCACCTCAGAGGTGAAATTTACTGAACCAACTAATACCTTATAAAGTTAAAGGCATAGATTTGCAGAAGAGATGTACTTAAAAGGCCTTTAACTGTCATATTGTCTCAGCCCGTGAACTAGATGATTTTCTTTCAGCTATGTGCTGTTAATTTCATTGCACTGATTAATAAACCTTGTCACTGAATTCTGGGGCCTGTTATTCTCAGGGTTACCTTTGTTGCTAGTCTCTTTTGAAAACGCTGTTTGATAGGAGCAATTTCATAACTGTTAAAACCAAAAGACAGACAATTACAGAAAATTGCAGCATTTTAAAGATGGATGCTAATTAAAGCCGTCATAAAAGGTCTGAAGGAGTAAATGCATCTCAAAAACTCAGAGAGAGATTTGGAAGCAGGGAGAGATTTGGAAAACAAGATGCTAAGTGCACCTAAGGAAGATGTTTGCTTGAATCTGAATTCAAATCAATGATTCTAAACACAGTAACAGATTCCTTCGACAGCAAGCAGAGATTTGTAAGCCAATTAGCATGTAAATGTTGAACAGGCCTAGCATGAAATTCTAGCCAAAAATCCAGTATTGGAAAAGGAAAAACAGAACATTTTCAAGTTGGACACTCATTGTGGGGAAGGTAGTGCTTATCCCCAATTTAGAAATGCCTTTGTTATAAAGATGGGGAATGGCTTATACCTCCTACATTCTCAGGATGCCAAATGTCAGTCTGACATCAAACCAAAGGTAAGGACTAACCCAACTTGTTAACTGCTGGGTACAACAATTCCCATGGGCCACTGCACTGTGTAGTATGGCCAGAGTTTAGGAATTTATTTAGACACTCTCCACATCCATTCCCATATGTTTTCCATACTGGAACTTGTTGAGGAAATGGGTGGCATGGAAAACTTTGTGAAGACATTACTGTTTTACACCTTTTCTATGAGCCTAAATTAGCTACAGTGTAATAATTAGCCTCCTTTCACCATATTCCCTGTGCAATTTAACATATTGACTAGGGGCATGGAGAATTCAGGGCAGAACTAAAGTGACAGTTAAGCTGATTTCAGTTGCTGATATCAATCACAGCTAAAGCTGCCAACATTTTTTTGTTTTTTTTTATTAGGTAGCACATCCCATTGCTGTGCCAAACAGCATACCTATATACTTACTTTACAGGTTTACTAACTTTACCATTTGTAAGTATTACCATTAAAGAAATGTTGCCTGTAATGGTAAGATTAACAAACTGTTTTTGGCCATGCAAGTGGAAAACTATGCTCTATAACCTTAGAGGTTCGTGTTAGTATTTCCTTTTGGTTCAAGTTGCATGGGCTATTTGATCCAATAGGGATGGTTTGCATGTGTGTTTGAGCTACAAATTATTATTTTAATTTGTAGCTCAAACACAAGCAAATTTGAAGTAGCTTTGTTTTCAAACAGTTTTGGGCAAGAAACTTTTGCAGAGCGACATATGCCCTATTGTAGAATGTTGGGGTTCCAGCAGTAGCAGTGACACTGACCTGGGGGCTCCGCTACTGCCCTGCTCCACCGCTAGGGCACCTTACATTCTCTTCTGCCATGTCTTGATGATATAATAATGATAATAATAGGCAGACTGTCCATGGGTCTTTGTGTGGCTCCAGTTCAACTGAACCCCCACTAGGGTTCTCAGGCACTCTACCGGTCTGTACTATTCCACAGGCCCCACACCTGGCCTCTCTGGTCAACTGTGCCCTGCAGGGTATGCAAAGACTTACGGGATAATTGTGAGGCTCCAAATCCTCCCCTCCACCACACCCCAAGTCTTGCAGGGGTTATACTGTCATTCTCCTGTTGAGGCTTCAGCCTCATTGGCCTTTGAGGCACTAGGTCTTTGTCCCTTCTGGCCACTGGGCCTCTGGCCCCTGTCTACTGGGTCCCTGTGTGGCTAAGCCCCTGGCCCCCAGGCCCCTGTGTGGCTGCGCTCCTCCTGGGCACCAGGTCCTGGGCGCCTGCATGGCTCTGCAGCCTTGCACTCTGCCCCTCTCTGAGCTCAACAGTAGCTCCAGCCTTGAGCCTGCCCCTACTAATTGCCTCACTAGTCTATTGCTCTGGCAACCTGCAGCTGCTGCCCCTGGCTTGCCTATGAGCTTCCTGATGGGACTGCTTCTATCTCAAAGAAACAGGGAACCACAGGCTCTCTGCTATAGCTATGAATAACCGTAAATTATTCTGGGATGCAAAGTTTGCAATGAAGCTAGTATGAAAGTATAGTTTTTACTCCCTCTACTTGTACTAAAGCGCCTGATTTTGTGTGGGGTATCTATAGTCCATTCTTTGCAAGCTGAATTTGGAGACTTGCTCAACAGAATAAACATTCTGTTGACAGCTATTCTAATACATACTGTGTGAGTTCAGTTTATCACTTCATTATTCTGGCATCCTACATTTTCATTTTTTGTGGTGGAAAGAACCACATGTGGTAGCTGCTTGCTTCTTTCTTTACTCTTTATTTTTGGACTTCTTTAATGTCTAGTCTTGAACCTAGACTGCCATTTTTACCACCACTGTTCATACCTGAATTTTCACAGCTTTCAGCTAGCCATCCTGTAGTTGTAGCATCCTTTTTCAAGCCATCTTGGTATTATACTTTTCAGGAAAACTCTACATCCCTTGTTTTCCCTTATTAATAAGAATCCCTTATTTTCACCACCCTTTCCTACCAGTTTTTTAAAGTTTAGAAAATCCATTTTAAGAGTCCTCTGCACATTTTAGCAATATCACAACTTTCAGTTTACTTATCTTGACATATGCAAATAATTCACTCAAATTGGTTATAACCATATGGCAAACCAAAACTTTGCACCAAAGAACCATTGCAAGTTTCCAGATCTGATCCATTATATTCTGTTACCTTTCTATGGTCTACTTCTGAGTTTGTAGATTAGTAACCTACTACCCACTGTTTTATCTCACTCAAAGATGGAATTTTATGCCTCCTGCCATCTGCTCTAATATCTAACTTTTTAGTATGACTCAAAAATTCAGTCTTATGACCTCAGTATGGAATTAGGTACTGTATAATACAATAGTCTCACCTAAAAATGTCTAAACACATGCTGGCTGAAGGTGACTGTTTTTCCCTATATTTGGGGGGCCTTGTTTCTCCCAGTCTGTTTGTTTTTAATACAATTTAGTTTCGTTTTTGAACTTTCTGGAATTGTTTTTATTCAAATAGTATATTGCTCCTATTGAAACAAACTCCATGCAATAAAAATACTTACTGCAGCCCAAAAGAAAATTCTCTTTTTGGTATTAGTTTATACATATACATAAAGAATAATAAACCAACAAACAAAATCATGTGACAACATTAATTACTCATTATAGGTTGAAGAGGTAAATAAATTTAATAGGGTTGTAAGCAGTGAAACAGTTAAGATTTTCTGAGTATCCAATCTCCTTGAAGTTAGTGGTATGATTTTCATTCTCTTGAATGAAAATAATATTTGGTATGGAGTGTTACCTGCTATCTTTATTGTTAAAGCTGGCATCAGTTAGTTTAATATTTTAGTCCCTGAAATATTCTGTATAAAGTATAATGCACCTATTTCATTAACATCAAGCAGCCCTGATCAATGTGCGTAGAAGACAAATATTATATCTTTATTGTGACTACAGCAGAAGCAATGGGAAAATCAGAATAAGCACAGATTAGCATATATTTAGCCAGCAAAAAATGTCATTTCAATCGAATTGTAGACCTAAACATTCAATCTCACCTACATCATTAAAACACTAATGATTGATACTAGGTGGTATCAATTCAAGTAAAAATAAATTCAAGTAATTTCCAAGAAGAAAAAGGTATTGACCTTAGGAAAAAGTGAGAATTAATATTTGATTGAATACTTCCATTTAGAAAAGATTATTGGTTTCACATTTCATGACAAGTTGTGCACAGTGGCAAACTGATTGATGGAAAGAGGAAGCCAGTGGTGAGAGAAAAAGTAATGTCATAAACATTTCTATGTGGTCCTACAAGATTTGTTTTAAAGCATGAGCATCCTCTGGAGTTACCAGTAGTTTAGACCAACAAGATAACAATTAGTATTTCTAACAATATAAGTGTGGAGTGGTAATGAGAAGTTTCCTTAGCGAATGGTCACAAATGAGGGCAATCATATTAAAAGCCATAGGGTTGTCATAAAACCATAACAAAGCACAAGCTTTTATAACCTTTACTCAGAAAGTTAAATAGTTTTGCTCACATAAGTAGCTTCAGTGAAAATAATGGAATTGTACTATTGCTGTTCATGAGTATACGAGTTTGTAATTAGGACTTTAACATTACACAAACTAACGTTAAAAAACCAAACCCTCAAAAACGCAACTTAGGACTCAGCTAGAAATAGGGTCATTTAAAGTAACGGTATGCTTAAGGATCAGCTATCTCCTCCTGTATCATGGCACATGCACCCTGAATACACTTGAAATATTAGAAGTGGATATCAGGAGAGAGAAACTGGGTCCTTGTACTAAGCAACTATGTTTCAAGTTATATAGACCTCTTCAACCAACTATGGCAAGACCATGATCAGCAGCCCTGTCATATCCTAGTGGACTAGGCTAGTTCCTCTTCCAACCAGTCAAAGAAGGACATGAGAAGGAAGGTATATGCATAATTATAGTCTACTCCCTCATGATATAAGAGACAGTAGAAGTAGGAGATTCAGGTGTTGAGCTTTTTCAATTCAGATGTGGATAACTGAGGGAGTTGGATGCTATGATTGCAGAGTCGCTGGACATCATCTTTGAAACCTCGTGGAGATCAGGAGATATCCCATACAATTGGAAAAGGCAAATATAGTGCCCATCTTTAAGAAAAGGAAGAAGGAAGATCTAGCGATTTACAGACCAGTCAGCCTCACCTCAGTCCCTGGACAAATCATGGAATAGGTCCTCAAGGAATCAATTTCTAAGCACTTGGAGGAAAAGAAGTTTATCAGGAACAATTAGCATGGATTCACCAAGAGCAAATAATGCCTGACCAACCTGATTGCCTTCTATGATAAGATAACTGGCTCTGTGGATGTGGGGAAAGTAGTGGACAGAATGTACCTTGACTTTAGCAAGGCTTTTGATATGGTCTCCCACGGCAGTGGCTCTTAACCTTTTTCACACTGGGACCCATTAGCATAACTATCAGCTTGCTGTTACCCATGCCCTCCTGGTCCCTGACCCACAGGATCTCTCTCTTTCCCTTCAGCTACTGCAAGTAGCCCCCTCCCTCCCTCCTTTATGTTGCCTTCATGCGTGCTTGCTTGCTATGCTTCCCTCCCCTGCCCCAGCTCCATGAAGCCTTGCAGAATTTCCCTCAGACCTCCCTGCAGCCCTTTAAAATCTTCTAGTGACCCACGTTTGGGTTGTGACCCACAACTTGAGAAATGCTGTCCTACAGCATTCTTGCAAGGCAGCTAAAGAAGTATGGGTTAGATGAATGAACTGTAAGATGGATAGAAAGTTGTTACATGTAGCATGGCTGGAGGCATGATTGCATGAATCACGCATCAGATCATGTTATGCCTTTAACTTAACATCAAGAGAGGCCTTAACACAGGTACAATAGAATTGTAGACAAGTATGGCTGGAAGGAACCTCCAGATGTCACCTAGTCCAATTCCCTGCCTGAAGCAGGATCACCTGTATCCAAACCATGCGATACAAGCCATAATCTAAACACTGCATAAAACTACCCTTAACCTTGACACAGCATAGATCTAACATCCTAACCTGCCACAAATCAAGCAGGGGAACCACAGAAATCAATGTCCTGCTTCTTTAAAATGTTGTCAATATATGTTCAAGAGATCCCAGGTAGAAGGCCATATCCCTTGCTGTAGATGAAGGAAAAATCCTCATAGTCTATACCAATATGGCCACTGGGCAAAATCTTTCCTAACACCAGATACGGCAATTGGACAGACCCTGAGTAGAGGGGCAAAACTCTACCCAGAAACTTCTGACTATGCTCCCAGATGGAACATTGCCACACTCCAGTCAAAGTCTCCAGCATAGCTGTTGGGAACAACAGCTCTGAGGAAGGCTTAAAATATCCTTACACATGGAGCAGAAAGGGTGAGGGGCAGTGCAGGGACAACCAGCAAAGCCCAGAAGCATGGGAAATACCCAAAATAGAACATAAGCATCAGTGTGACTAGATAATTCTCAACCAGAGGCTTTCCAACCTGTTTTTGAACACCTCCAGTGATGGCATGTCCATAGGAACAGCTTCCCTAGGTAGTCTATTTCACTGCTTCCCTATTCTAACAGTGAAGAAGGCTTTTCTAGATATCCAGTCTAAATTTACTTTGCTGCAAATTCAAGCCATTGGTTTATGAATACTCTATACACAAATTAATAAGCTACTAAACTGGAAAATGTGGAGGGGCAGGGAGAGCTTGTCTTAGGTACTCTGGCCTGGAAAAGTTACCATAGAATCTAAGGGGTAAATGAAATCAAAGGGTGCTTAGACATGCCCTGGGAGTTGGAGTTGGAGAGGAGCACTATATGCATCAGCATCCCTATGCTGGAAAGTGGCAGTGGGGAAGCTTTAACTAAAGTAATTACCATGCTCCAGAAGACTTGATAAATAGAGTCTGCTATGATGTACCAAAGTCTTTAGTGCCATGATGTGCCACAGAGGCTGCTCTGGGATAATACCCTCACATACTGACAGATTAAAAAATAGTAGATCCATACCAAGTATGACAAGTTTATATAAAGTAATCTTTGGTTATTCAGGACAGCAATAGTAATATAGAAGTAGAAGGACATCCAGATTCCTTGGGGAATGCCCTAAGAACTTAACAATTTAAAACTAGGAAAGTGTTCTGTATTGAATAAAATCATCTCTTAGAATCTCATGTTAGAGACAATCTGCTCTATATAGCATTTTTCCCATTTATATTGTATTTTCTAATATTTCTGTGAGAGTTGGCTTGTTCATAAATAGGTCATCTTGCGATTAGAAATTGGATGCAGGTGACTGGGTTCCTATTCCTAACTGGCAGAAACTTGAAGAAGTGATTGGATTCTGTATATAAAATTTGTTCCTATTTTTATAGTGGCTAATCACACTTCACTGTAAGATCGTATATAAACCACATAGTATTCACACTTTTGAATTCAGTGCACTCTGTACTGGCTCAGATTTTTGGATAACATTGCATACAATGTTAATTGTTAGACCTCCACTCAATGAAGCACCCAACAACTAGGGGGACAACCATCCAATCGCTCATGGATCCTGGTACTCATTAGCCAGAGCAGGCAGAGAGCAAACACCAGCACACATTGCTTGCAACAGCTTTATTCAGAATGAAGATAGCTTTGGGCAAGCTCCCTCAGACACACAGCTCGTGAAACCAGGGAGCAGCGCTGAGGGTATAATGGGGAATCAATGAAATATCTATAACTGTGTTGTCTTGTGTCTGATTTGGATGAAACCTGCAGGGGTGGAAGCTTCTGCTAAGAGTATGAAGCCTGCCAAGTTTCAAAAAGATAGATGCAGGGGTTTGGGGGGGAGAAATGCAGCCCAAATTCTTGAAAGCAAAACTCGTATCTTGTGTGTGTGTTAAGTCATAGTGGGGTGAAAACTGCAGGGGTGGTCAATCCTGCTGAGGCCACAAAGCATGCCAAATTTCAAGGTGATAGGTGCAGGAGGAGTCTGGCTTCTAGGGCCCTGCACCTCTGACTGCTAACAGGGAAAAATCATGACATAGATGATCCTGTGTGTGTTAAGGCACAGTGGAGTAAAAGCTGCAGGCCTGCTAGCCTCTGCTGCAGCCATGAGGCCTACCAGCTGTCAAGGAGATAGGTGCAGGGTTTCTGAGTTCTCGGGCCCTGCACCACTAGCTGCTGGCAAAACTCCTGACATGGGTGCTTGTGCAACTGACTGTGTCCATCTTGGGTCAGTTGAAAGGATCAATACATACAATATACTCCTTAGTCTGTGGTTTTGTAGGTGTTAATTCTTGCTCATTAACTGGTTACATTAGCTAGCTCCTGTGTATTGAGCTGTTCCCTGAGTGAATCATAATTGATTGGTAACTGGTAACACAGTAGCTTAGCAGCCAGCCGTGCAGTAGTCCCCCCTCCCCAAGACAGATACAGTTGCACAAGCACCCATATCACGAGTTTTGCCAGTCAGCAGCTAGAGGTGCAGGAACCCAGAAGCCTTGCACCTATGTCCTTGAAACTTGGCAAGCTTTGTGGTCTCAGCAGGGGACACCATGCCTGCAGTTTTCACCCCCCTGTGGCGTAACACATACACATGACATGAGTTTTGCTTTCAAGAATTTGTGATCCCAGCGTGTACTCCTACCAGTGGAGGGGGGTCAGACTAGATGATCTGGTCACGTCCCTTCTGACCCCAAACTACTATGAAACTATGAGAAATCACCTGAATTAAAATCAGATGAAAGTCAATAAGGACAAGTGCAAAAAGTACGGAAAATAGCATGGTATGATCAAATGCACAATTACCAAATGGGGAATAACCGCTTAAGTTACTTGGGATTTATAGTGGACTGCAAGATGCATATGAATGAAGTGGGCTATTGTGGCAAAAAAGAAAAATAAATAAGTAGTATCAATAGTAGTATAGGTTGTAGCCATGTTGGTCTAAGGACGTAGGCAGACAATGTTCTTTGGGTAAATCTGGTATCTTTTATTAGACCAACTCAAATAGCTGGAAAAATTCTTTGCAAGCTTTTGGGTACAAATACCCATTATCAGGCTGAGAAAATGTCTGCAGTTGGTGTGTGATCTTCCTGAATGGAAAGAATAGCAAAGAAGCCAGAGGCTGGTACGCATGCAAGAAAGGCAGTCAGTGAAGATGTAAATTGAGGAGTCAGTAGATGAGAGGCAGGGGTGGGGAGGGGAAGTGTACCTGGTAAATAGCGGAGAGGTACCTGAGAAGTCAGATGTTAGGCAAGTTTATAATGTTATATTATTTTATATTTAAAATAATTAGTAAGTCATGAAAACTTGCAAAGAAGAATTTTTCCAGCTATTTGAGTTGGTCTAATAAAAGATACCAGATTTACCCAAAGAACCTTGTCTGCCTATAACAATAATAGAGTATTTTAACAGGAATGCCACATGCTAGCTATATGAAGGGATTCTTTCATTCTGTTCAGTACTTGTGAGGCTTCACCTGGAATATTGTGTCCAGTTTGGGTACCACACTTCAAGAAATGTGGACAACTATGAGACAGTCTAGAGTAGGACAACGGAAATAAGAGGTCGGACCAACATAGCCAGGGCCAGTGGCTGTACAATTGGCCAGCCATATGCTGCAGGGGAAAGCCTCTGGATTCCCCATGCTTCCACTGCTCAGTTTGCAAGGGGAGGGTTAGACTTGGTGACACTCTTGTTCAGTCTTTTTCAGACTCAAATATCATGCTTATATTTACAAACAACACTGAAAAAAACTGGTGTTGAATAAAATGGTATTTTGTTTAAAAAAGGAACCTGTTTTTCAACCATAAGATAAACTATGAAACCCATGTATGGTTTTAGGTTATTTCATTTTCATTCAAAAATCATGTAGATATTTAAGTAGTTAAAAAACAAACAAAATAACCAACCAACCAACCAAAAAAGAAAAAAACCCACACACTTCCTTTTGCCATTCCAAGACAAATGCAAGGTTTGATTCACAAGTTTTCATCCCTCTTTGGTCTGGTCACATTGAAATGACTGGCTTTACAGCCATCTAAAACATGGTTTATAAGCCAATATATTTATTCTTTCCACATAGGAATAGAAGAACTAAATATCAAGTGTTTCATCTTGTACCATTAGGTACTTTCTTTTTCCAAGAGTGATCTTTAAGTTAGATTGCTCAATGGGGAAGTATTTTGTTAATACAAGCATTCAGTGGAAAGTGAGAAGTCACAAACACTGCAGCTAATACTTTCTGTCTGCCACAGACAAAACCTGGAGACCTCCTAGGGAGAAATCCATGACTTGGTGGAAATAGGAATGTAGCCCATATGTTTCTGCTAGGGGGAGTAAGGCGAGGGGTCAGGTGTGGGGTGCTGGCTAGTTTTATTCCCAAGGAAACAGAGTAAATACATTGCAGAAAGAATTTTCTTGGCTCTAAACCAGAGACAAACTGTTTGGGCCCTGTGAGCTAGGTTAGGGTCACTGGACTGCTCTGTGGGCCAGAGTGGAACTGGTTTCCTGTGCAACCCCTGCAGCACTGGGTCCAGCCTGTGCACTACACACAGGATACACTGGCTACAGAGCTTACTAAGCATATGGCATGCAGTGCCAGCACAGGGTGCACGCATCTGGGCTGGACCCAAAGCTTCAGGCAGCTCTGCACCCCAGAACTTTTGTACCACATGCAGTATTGGTCCAGCCCTTGTGCTGCCTGGAGCAAACCCCCCATTCTGTCCCCAAATGCACAGGGATCCCCAGGGCTGCCACATGCTGCATGTGCTATGTGGGGTTGGATTGGCAAGGAGCACTGCAGGCAACTGAAGCGGGTAGCACAGGGCATGTGCTGCATGCAGTACCCTGCTGGACCGGCCCTTCACACTGGTTCTGCCTGGCTCCATCCAGACTGGCCTTGGAGTCAGCATGCAGAGCTGGTCCATCAGGGCACCACATTCAGCATGTTTTCTAAACTGACCCTCTCTGTGGTATGCACCACCAAGTTCAGCCTGCTCACCACATGCAGTATGTGGGGTCAGAGCTAGCTCATGGGGTTGGGACCAACATCCCAAAGCCATATCTGGCCTGTGGGCCCTGTTTAACACTCCAGCTCAAAACTATTGAAGTTCTCATGTACTCCATCAAGATGCCTAGTAACATATAAGAAAAAATACACAGTCAAGAGGAATGCATCAAGAGGGAACAGAACTAGCTGTTCCACAAGAAGGCTGGCTATGGGTCACCTTGTCAAGTAGGCACAGCTGTCCCTATCCAAGGTATCCATCTAATGAGCAATAATTATGGGACACTCAGACCAGGCATTAATGACTGAGGAAGAGGAAATGCATGTCTTCTAAGTGGAGAGGCCCAGGGACACCATGCCCAAGAAGATGGAACAAAGGGGAATGGCTGGTGAAAGTTGCCTTCTGGTGGCCTGTGCGTGCATCTGCCAAACTGACTTGTCATCTCAGGAGGTGGACTATCTGCCTGAAGTCAAGATCTGAGATGTTATGTAAAGGCTGAGGTTCATGCAACTCTCCAGCTACTGCATGCTGTTCATCCACAAAGGTACCGATTCTGCTGCCAGATATAACCCTCTTCATTTCAGAAGCAGCTACAAGACTTTGGGAGTGAGGGTGAAGGAGGCAGGGGGGTAAAATGTCAGTCTCAGAAAGGGACAGATGAGGACTGAAAATGAACACATGAATAGGCAGGCAGTGTCAACAGAAGTAGTTTGGCTTCCTTCATCATATGGTATTTCATGAAGGAGGATTGCTGAGTGGAGGAAAGGCTAATTGAGTGAAGGACAATACTTTGTCAACTCTGTTTGATGAGAGTTGGTGATTGTCCAACAGGTAAGTAAAGGAGAGAGGCTACAAAAAAACAGTCTATAAATAACTTCAAAGAATGAGGACTTCAGAAGAGAAGGAGAAAAAATAGCAGAAAATTCAGAGAGGGCTAAAGTATTTTTTCCTCTCTCTATCTCTTTTTTGTTTTTGTTTGTTTGTTTTGCTTCAGGTCTTCAAGAAAAGTTAGTTGTGACCAGATACAGAACAGAATTTATTCTAAAAAGGGCATAGTAACACAGTGTTGAATAGGAAAACTAGAAGGCAAACAGTATTTATATTCAAGTTGAGTTGTCAGGGTCCAAAGAAATTCATACTAGAGTACTAGGAACTAGTTAGTGTGATCTCTGAACCATTAGTGATTATCTTAAAAAATTCATGGAGGACAGAAGAGGCATCAGAAGACTGGAGAAGGGCAAATAATAAAATTAATTTAAACAGGGGAGGAAAAGTAAGTCTAGTGCATCTAGAGTTCAGCCAGGCCAACTTCAATAGCTGGACAAATACTACAGTAAATTATTTGTAAACAAATTTAAAATGTATTATCCAGAGGATAATAGAAGTGATAAACACATCCCACAAGGATATAACAAAACAATCTCGTTTCTAGGGTTTATAAGCCTGTAAGGCAGGTTGTGGGCAGACTGCTGTCACTAATACTACTAAACACTGCAAGGGCCTGAGCGGAGTTGGCTTAGGTTGTGAACAGTGAGAGAGAGAGATGCACACAAGGTGGGTACTGTCAGTTACTTAACTGAGGGCCTACTTATTAATTACCAAGGCAAGGAAGTTGGGGCCCATATAAACCCCAGGCTGGAGCTAGGGAGTTCAGTTCCCTGCTAGTAGCGAAAAGGGAAGGAGCCTCCAGGGAGGAAGTGCCCAGTGACGCTGCAACTGACTGATATGCTGCACCTAGGGCTAATGGGGCTCCATAAGCTCCACAGTACCCTTGCCTACTAGACACTTAGTGCCAGGCATGAAGTTTGATGCTTTTAAAGGGGCACAGCACACCCTGGTCTTTTATAAAATGTTATAGCCTAGGGGCTTAGGTTTTGTTTGCTGTTTATATCACTGGTGATTTGGAGGAGGCCTCACTGGGGGCCCACTACAGAGTGGGGACCCAGGCGCCAGCATGGGCACAGTGACAGGGCTGCGGAGAGCCCAGAGAGAGGACACAGGAGGGCCAAATTACAGCAAGTCCTGGACAGGACAATGGTGGTGCCATCTGTGAGGCTTGGGGCATGGTAAAGGGGTGGTTGGAGCCACTCATATAACCCATAAGGTTGGAGTGTCCCGGAACATCTATTTTGAAATGGGACCCACAAGGGGTCTGGGACCCACAGCATTCAGGGAAGCCCATTAGGACTGTGCCCAAGTAGACTTAAAGGCAGCCTCCCTACTCGGTACAATTGCATCAAGACGTGGCGGGCAAGAATAGAGGGTGCCCAGTGGGCTGAATTTGCATGGTCAAGGGAGCTTAGGGATAACACAGCCATCCTTGAGGACCCCATCCCATGACAGGCCTGTCACAAGGGGTCATAGTAGAGCTGCTTTTGGCATGGGCTTGGGTTGTTTGGGGACTAATTTGATCCATTGAACTGGAGGTAGCGGGGGGGTGGGGTTCATATGACCCCAGGGAACCGATTGAGGGATCAAAGCTAGCCTGCAAGAGGGAGAGACTGGCATAAACTGATGAGCCTAAGGCACTTATTCCCTCCCTTCCCCAACTTTTCCTGACTTGTTCTCTCCCTCTCTATTCCCTATAAATAAGTATGAATAAGCTAAGACATAGCTTTAGCATTTTATTTTGGTAGGAAGTTTTTTTTCCTTCTCTCTCTCCTTCTTTGATCCACTGTTTTATGTTGTATAATTATTATGTTTATGTTATTTTTCACTGTGTGATTACTGTTTTACTGATTTTTACTGTTTGATTTTTATTGATACTGTATGATTTAGGTTTACATGTGTAAGTTAGCATAAGTAATGTCAAGTTATATCAAGTTTCCATTTTCTATGTCAAGCCTCCATTTTGTGTCCTCTGCTCGGGTATAATCATGAATCATGTCTAACCAGTCTCATGTAAATTGGTTCCTGAATGAATGTGGATGAATGAGGGTGCTTGAGATACAATGGAATCAGGCCTCTACTGAATAATCAACTCAATGACTGGACCATCAGCTTGATGACTGGACTATTACCTCGCATTGACTCACCCAGGAACCATGAACCTCACCCAGGAACAGTACAGAAACCCAGCGTTTGAAACACAAAGACCTTACAGAAACCAGCAACCCCACCATTGTGTCCTACCAGACAATGAGGACACCTTGATCTGCACATAGGCATCTGCGCAGGACTGTCCTTGCCTGGACATTTCCCTCCCATAGGAGACATAGGTAGCCCACCCCTATAAAAAGGTTGGTAAAGCGTGACTTCTTTGGGATGCCCTCTCCATCTGGACCAGCACTACACCATGCCACCTAGCCACCCAGAGGCCCTGCCAGTGATCACTTCTGGACAACACTTTGCTGGAGAAGACCCCAACTGGCCATTGAGGATCAGCTCACAGCCCAGGATAGGTAACTATCACCCACCTTCCTTCCCCAAGCATGGGATCTGGACTCTGTCCCTATACACTTTAACTTCAATCTCTCCAACAAGCCTTTTTGTCTCCTGCTACCATTGGGTGAGCAGATGCATGTGTGTGTGTAGGAACCAATAACTTCATGAGCTGTACAGTATACTGCTTGTTTAATGAAACTGATAATTTAGAATCCAAGTTGGGTTTTGTCTTGCAGATCTCCCAGCCCTACTCCAATTCATGCTTTCTGCCCCTTTGACCTTCCTCCCATGTCTCTCTGCCTTTGGCTTCTCCCCAATCCCAGTCTCTTTCTGCCTTCTCTCCCTGATCTTTCCTGTCCCCCTCTCTCTGTTCTCTGGGTTCTGCCTTCTCTCCCCAAACTTCTCTGCATCTCCCTGCTTGCCGCCTCTGCCCTGCTGCCTCCACAGTCTCTCTCCGAACTTCTCTGCATCTCCCTCTGTTCTCCAGCTTCTCACCTCTGCCCTGATGCCTCCCCCTTTTCTCCCCAATCTTCCAACCAGCCCGATTCCTCCCAGCTCCACCCGTAGCCTGTACCAACTCCCGGCTCTCTTTCCTGGGGCTTGGCACCACCCATCACATATTTGATCTCCCAGCTTACCTTTGCCACCTCCAGTAGCTCCTCACAGCCTCTTCCCAGCAGCACCTGCAGCTCCCTGCACCCACAGCCTCTTCCCTGAAGTTTTTCCCAGTGCCCAGAGCCCCAGTCTGACTCCCAGCACCCAGAGCCTCTCTCTGGCTCCCTGCAGCCACTCCTGGCTCCCCAGCTTGCAGCCACAGCTCCCCTATCCCCCCCTGGAGTGCCTCTCCAGTTCCTGGACTCTCCCAGTTTCAGTTTCCTTGCTCCCCAACCTACCTCTTGACTCCTCACAATCTCTTCATTCTCCCTCCAGCCCCAGCCCCAGCCCCAGCCCCAGCCTCTGTGCTGGCTTCTCCCCAGCATCACTCCCTCACTCTGCCAGCTTTCTGCATTTTCCTTTGATCAATCAACACCAATTAACCTTAAGTTACCCTAAGTCCTATAAACCTCAAGTAACTCCAGCTCTCCTCTACTCTGCTAGTTCTAATCCCAGCCCCAGCAACTTTAACTCTTGGCATTTTCACTCTCTTATTTTTTCCTCTCTTATCTTAACCCCCATCCATCTCCCTCTTTCTGGAAATCATTAACCCTTGATTCCACCTCCCATAGTCACCAAGCAACCTAGCTACCCCAAGCACAAACATGCACACCACACCACCCAAGTCAGGAATTCACCTGTGTGTATGTGGTGTGTGAACTGGCAAATAAATATATTTTTTTTTTGGCATGATATATGAATTAATAATCTGTGTATGTGTATTGGGTGTCCGGGTATTGACAACTGATTTTTGTCTAATTTTTGGTGTGTATAGTATGCATGTGCTTAGATTGGTAATCTCGGATGTTTATGTGCCTGAGCTGCTAGTGTATGTATGTGCCTAATAGAATTGTGTGTGTATACACCTAATTGATTTGTGTGCATATATATGTGCAATTGTGTCACACCCTCCTGTCTAACAGTGCAATGTTGAGATCCTGAAAGTTGGTCTGGCCCTACAGGACAACAAAGGGAGTCAAAGAATTGTAATAATTTTCCTTCACCATGATGTGGTGGCACTGTGCCATTTTTCTCTCTCTCCTCCCCCCCCCCCCCCCCCCCCCCCCAGCTTGTGTTTTACCTACTCAGTTTACATTTTCACTGTCTGGCTTACATGTATAACAGTCTCTGTTTTCTTTACCCTTCATTCCATCCAGGAAGAGCACACACCAACTGCAGATGCTTCCTCAGCCTCATGAAGGGTTTTTAAACCCAAAAGCTTGCCAAGGTATATTTCTCCAACTCTTCAGTTGGTCTAATAAAAGATATCAAATTTACCCAAAGAACCTTGTCTGCTGTGTGTGTTTGTGTATGCATTTGGCCATAGCAGGGTCAGGGAGCACGGAGAAGAGGTAGACACCCCCACCCCAGCAGGGTCCCCCCAGCCTCCCCTGCCAGCACTAGGAGGGGAAGGGGCCCTCCCCCCTCCATCCCAAGTACCCAGCTCTCATGGGGGCAGAGGACCTCCAATTTTGTTCTTGCCCCAGTACACCTTAATCTGCTTCTTTACATATGGCAGCAGTTGGAGTTAGTGAAGGGCACACTACACCTCAAAGTGGGGTCAGAGACTCAAGCTCTGGGAAAGGAGCAGCTGCTTGGGAAATCTCCACAGGGAGGTGAGCCCTCATAGACTGGCCACTTAGGCATGAAGATAAGAACCAGAACCCTCTGGAGCAGGGGTTGATGACTCCTGCGTTGGGGCTTATTAACCCCAAACAAGGAGGATTTTGCCTGCTTAAAGTGGCAGCTCATCATACACTCTCACTTTTATACTTCTCTCAGTCCTGTTTTCCTGATCTCGATTTTCTTTTTCACTGACAGCCACTTTCCTACCTTGTATTCTATCTCTGTAATGTCTCCAACCTTTTTTTTTCCCCTTTTCCCCTGCTCTCTTCCCCTTCTCCCCCCCCACCCCCCTTTAACTTTTGTCTAATTAGGGCAGAGGCCTGGGCAGGAAGACTCTCCAGAGTGGGTGGGGGGAGGGGGGGCAGGTCCCTAGGCTAGGTAAGTGGCCTGAAGATTTCAGTATGCTAAACACTAGGGCTGTGCAAAGCTTTGGTTGCTGATTCATTTGGCGGACACTCGGCTGGATTCAGTGGCTGAATCTTCGAATTCAAATCAAATCAGGAGACTCTTTAAGATCTCTGAATTGAATCAGAACCCTCTGAATCGATTTGGAGAAACTGGACAATTCAGACATAGATACAGCTTTAATTTTTTTTCTATGTATCTCAAGGTACCAGGCAGCTCGTGAATGCTGAGATGGTGGGACAGATGGAATGTCCCACAGGAGTGAAGGGGAATCCCCAGCACACTCAGCAGCAGACTCAGAAGTGGACCAAAAGCACTTCCAGTCCACTTCCAGGTCCACCAGGGAATACACTGGGTTGGGGGGGTGCTCCCCCTGCACCACCCCGGCTTGGCAACTGGAGCCTCCTGGGTCTGGGGGGGCATCCAGGGTACCCCTGTGGCCGATAGCCGAGCTGGGAGGGTATGGGGGAGCCCCACAGTGCACTCCCCAGCAGATCCCCAGAAGTGGACCAGAAGCACTCTCAGGTTTGCTGCCAAGCATGTGGGGGCCCCTCTGCACTCACGTGGGACCCTCCATCCACCCCACCATTGCAGCATTCATGAGCCATGCCTGGTACCTCGATGTAAAAAAAATTAAATTAAAAAAATAAATCAATAAACAACCCCCCCCCCACACACACACATTTAAAGCTGTGTCCATGGCCAACTCACTGTTTCTCCAGATCAGCATCGACTCTTCAAATTCAGATTCTGCCGAATCGAATTGGGACAGTGATCCAAATTAACAAATCACAGTCCCCAATTTGGCCTGAAACCAAATTGAATATGGCCTGTTTTGCACATCCCTACTAAGCACTCCATCTACTTAGGAGCCTACCTTCAGATATTTTCACTTAGGAGACAGTTTAAGTGAATGTGATAGTGAAAGCTATCTCCTAAGATATTCAGATAACTTCATTACCAACCTGATTGTTGCATGTTGAGGCCTGGGTGCAGGACACATCTGAGTCTCCTTTTTATTGCTTTACAGCAGTTGCATCTCAGCACAGCTGTATTGCTGTGCTCTGCTATACATTTGGTTGCTGTATGCTAGGGTCTGGCATTTTTTGGGCCTGGCACATGTAGCTTTTGTGGCTCTGTGTCCTGACCAATGCAGCACAGTTGTTGCTGGTTGGTGGTCAGGCTCTTTTCTGTTTGGCTTTTCTCTAAATTCTCTTGCAATTTTCCTGTCCCAACAGACCTGGGATTAGGATTAAAAACTTTGGGAAATGAGTTGCTGATGAGAACTACAGTTTACCCTTCAAGTCCACCATGTGGAGGTGAGGATCAGCACTATAATTTTACAGAGAGCAATAAGGGGCCATTTGCAACGCAGAAGTACCTATGCTCTCTAGCAGCCCACTGAAGCACAGGGGACCAATGGAGCAGGTCACTGGACTCCCCAGTGTGGGCCCTCTTTCCAGCAGGTTGCTGCAGGGCAGGTATAGGGTTGCAGGCCCCCAGAACTGCCTTTTTCTGGACTCACAAGTCCTAGACCGCCTGGATATGGGTAAACACCCCCCAAAGAGGGTGCCGCCTATAGACTTTGTTTTGTAATTTATAGTGTTTTACAATTATAGTCAATGTTTATTTTAGTTTTTCTTTGTGCTTTGTAATAAATCTGGGTTTCATGGCTACACCGTGTGCGAGAAAAGAGATATGGGTTTTATGGGACACATATCCATGCCAGACTCACACAAGACCAAGGGCTTTGTGTTTTTATTTGGGCAAAGCCTTGCTGTTTGTACAGGGCTGGGGACTGGAGCAGGCTTAAGCTCCACTGTGCTGGGCACTGCGTGGACATAGAGGGAAAGTTGTGCCATGCCTGGACAACCTGAACTTCTAATGAGGCTGGGTGGACATGGGCAGAACACTAATCCCCAATGGAAGCAAAGTGACTCTCCCAAGGCCATTTGGGGCATCAGTGGCAATGCAATTCTCTTGCATATAAGAGCACTCCCCTGCTGTTTCCCAGCCCCAGGGAAAGCAGGGCGAAGTAAGGGAAGACACATATCTATTCACCCAGCCTTGCGATGCTGGGGACAAAGGTGCTGGTGGGGCTCCCTGGGTCATTGCCCGTATTACAATGTTGTTCCTCCAGGATTCAAAGAGCCTTGCCTACCTTGACCAAACAGGACCAAATCTGAAGCTGGGCAGAAGGGCCATGTGGTTGGACTCAGACATCTCCAGCCCAGCCTGCCCAGAGCGGAGCAAAGCAGCACTGGACCCCAGCATGGTGGGGTGGGTAGGAAAGGAAGGTGGGGGGAAGAAGGATGCAAAAAAGGGATATGGGTAACCTGGAGAGGGTCCAGAGGAGGGCCACTCGTATGGTTAAGGGCTTGCAGGCCAAGCCCTACGAGGAGAGACTAAAGCACCTGAACCTCTTCAGCCTCTGCAAGACAAGGTTGAGAGGCGACCTTGTGGCTGCCTATAAATTCCTATAAATGCCTATAAAGGGGTGCAGAAGGGAACTGGTGATGTTCTACTCACGAAGGAGCCCATGGCAGTCACTAGAAATAATGGCCATAAGGTAGCAGAGAGCAGATTTAGACTGGACATTAGGAGGAACTTCTTCACAGTTAGAGTGGCCAAGGTCTGGAATGGGCTCCCAAGGGAGGTGGTGCTCTCCCCTACCCTAGGAGTCTTCAAGAGGAGGTTGGATGGGCATCTGGCTGGGGTCATCTGAACCCAGCACTCTTTCCTGTCTATGCAGGGGGTCGGGCTCAATGATCTATTGAGGTCCCTTCTGACCCTAACATCTATGAATCTATGAAAGAGCCTAGAATAGGCTGCATTTGGCAGGAGCTGAGGTGACATATTGTACCAACCCACTGGGGACCCACACTGGCCCATGCTTGTGAGGGAGAGCAGACACCTTTAAACTGTGAGGTGCTGGAACACGTAGAGCCTGGCTGGTTTTACTGGAACCTGAATGACTGTCTGGAGGTCTAGCCCGGGACCCCAGCCCCATTGGAGGAGCATGGGCATGCAAGAAGATATACAGCTGAGACCCGCAAGTTGGAGAGGGACAGAAAGAGCATCCAATGCAGGAAGACTGAGATGGGGGAGGTGAAGTGAGCTTCCCAAGGTCAAGAGGGCAGTCTGTGGTGGAGCTGTCATGCTCTAGCCACTACACTACCCTGTCTCTCTGGGGCAGAAGGGACCATTGAAGCCTCTGCCAGGATATGGGGCAGGGTTGGTGCCATAAAAGAGACTCAGAAAGGGGTGATAGTGCAGGGTAGGGCAGTGTGAGGCTTTGGACAGAGCTTCAGATCTGGAGAAGCTTCATACACTTTGGCTTCCAAAGCAGCATATCCTGGTCGAAGTGCTGGCTTCAGTAGGCTTTCCAAAGTGGTTCAGAGCTTCCAAAAAGCTTTGGAAAAGCTTCAGAGGCACTTCGGTGATCCAGCTGTAGGATATAATGAGGAAACAATGAAATATCTATAACTTAGCTGTTTTTTGTCTGATTTGGATATTTTCAGAGATTATAGCCTCTTCTGAGAAAATGAAGCCCACCAAGATTCAAGAAGATTGGAGCAGGGTTTCAGGAGGAATTGCCCCCCAAATTTCTGAAAGCAAAACTGATGTCATGTGTATGCGTTACATCATAGGGGGTGAAAACCGGAGGAGTGGTGGCCTTGGCTGAGGCCACAAAGTCTGCCAGTTTTCAAGAAGATTGGTGCACGGAGGTGTGGGAAACTGTACCCCAAATTAATGAAAGCCCCAAATTAGTGAAAGCATAACTGATGTCATGTCTATGTGTTACATTAGGCGGGGAGTTAAATCTGCAGGGTTGGTGGTTCCTGATGAGGCCACAAAGCCTGCCAAGTTTCAAGAAGTTTGGTGCAGGGTTTGGGGGGAAACTGCACCTCAAGCTGCGGACAAGCAAATCTTGTGACATGGGTGACACTGTGTGTGTTAAGGCGCTGGAGGCTGAAAACTGCAGGCCTGCTAGCCCCTGCTGCAGCCACAAAGCCTGCCAGCTGTCAAGGACATAGGTGCAGGGCTTCTGGGTTCTGGGGTCCTGCACCTCTAGCTGCTGACTGGCAAAACTCATTCCATGAGTGCTTGTGAAACTGATTGTCTCTGTCCTGGTTTGTGGGAGAAACTACTGCACGCCTGGCTGCTAAGCTGTTGTGTTACCAGTTACCAATCAATCATGATTCACTCGGGGACCAGCTCAATACACTGTACCTAGCTAATTACCATTAATTAACACCCACAAAAACAGAGACTAAGGAGAGGAAATAATCAACACAGACAATCAACTACCCCAAGACAGAGAGTCAGTTACACAAGCACCCATGTCATGAGTTTTGTCCATCAGCACCTAAGGGTGCAGGGCCCCAGAACCCCCCTGAACCAATGCCCTTAACAGCTGGAAGTCTTCATGGTAGCAGCAGGGGCTGCCATCCCTACAGCTTTTACCCTGCTGCGCATTAATGCACACAGGGTCACCCATGTCATGAGTTTTGCTTGTCCGCAGTTTGAGGTGCAGTTCCCCCCAAGCTCCTGCATTGATCTTCTTGAAACATGGTAGGTTTTGTGGCCTCACCAGAAGCCACCACCCCTGTAGTTGTAACACATACATGTGACATAAGTTTTGCTTTCAAGAATTTGGGGTGCAGTTCCCCACAAACCCGTACACCGATCTTCTTGAAACTTGGCAGGTGTCATTCTCTCAGCAGAGGCTACCATCCCTGCAGGTTTTATCCAAATCAGACAAACAACAACAAAGTTGTAGCTATTTCATTAATTCCTCATTATACCCTATGGCTAGATCTTCGAGGCGGCTCTGAAGCTTCGGAGCTGCTTCGGCCAAATCAAAGCAGAAATCTGGTCCAGAGCTCTGGATCGGATCCCCGGCATCCAAAGTGGCTGGATCTAAAGCTGGATCAGATTGCTGCCAATTCGCACAGGCCTAGTGCAGGGTTACCCCAGCCAGAAGGACTTCTGAGGACTCTGGGCTGTGGTGCTTGGGGGCATAGAACAGGCAGAGGATTTGGGGTAATTCTGGGATATCCATCCTTCACTACATTGCAAACCAGTTCAGCGTGGCTGCTTTCATGGCCATGTTGGCAACTTGTTAGGTATGCCACCTGCTAAAGGAGATCTCTTCAAACACAATTATCCACCTGGTGAATCCACAGCAAGACATAGATGGCTTCAATAAGAAGGGGTTCCTAAACTGCATGGGGGCTTTATACAGCACTCACATCCCAGTGCTGTGCCCTGCAGGGAGGGGGAGGGCTTTCAGGAATAGGAAATGATATGCTTCCATGATCCTACAAGCCATCATGGGCCACTGAGGCTGGTTCATGAGAATTTATACAGGGTGGGCCGGCAGCACGCATGATATGCATGTGTTCAGAAACTCCCCTCTGCCTGGCCTCGTGGAGAAAGGACACTACTCACCCAGCGTGGAGGAGACAGTGTTCTGCAGTGTCGCCATTCCCTGGTTACATTAGCAGACTCTGCCTACCCTCCAAAGCCCTAGCTCATGAAGCCTTATGGAAAAAATATCAGTGACCCTCAGAAGCTGGTTTTTGACTACTGTCTGAGCAGTTGCAGGATGATCATGGAATGTGTGTTTGGCTGACTGAAAAGATGATGGAGGGCACTTATGTGCTGGCCTGAAATGGAGCCAGAAAGTATCATGGCCATTGTAGTGGCAGCCTGCATGCTGCACCATATCTGTGAGAGCTGCAGAGAGGTTTGCAAGGAATCAGGGGAAGAAGAAGTGCAACAGTAGTGGCCAGGCAATAGAGATGTGTCTGGGCAGCAGCAGCACAGGGACTGAGGAGAAATCCTCAAGGAGAGGCTGGTCGGGCAGCCCTTGCATGTGATTGGCTGGCAGGATATATTGCTGACAACAACACCTAGGAATGCTTTGTTCTTTCTCTTGGTTATGTTGAAATAAATTCATTTACACTTCAAATCTCTATCTGTATACAAGGGTGCGAGCTGTTGCAGATGGGGGGACAGTCAGGGGAGGAAGGAGGAAATATGGATGGGCTAGGGGTTTGCTGCTTCCAGACTGTAAGTGGTTTGGGGGAGGAGGGCATTACACACCATTGCCTACATCTGAATGAGCCCTGCACCCCCCCACCCCCCATGTGGGTGAGAAGGTTAACTATACCTCTTGGTGGGCTAGGCAGGTGGGGGCCAAGCCAAATCCACATTTTCAAAAACATTCACAACACACAGCCAAAAGCTGTTGTCGCATATGTTACACTACACAAACAGTTTGATGGTGGAACCTGGGCAGGGAATGGGAAGGTGCAGTGGAAGCCCCCACTGGAAACTGTACAAAGATCAATGAGCTCAGGAATGCTGGAAAATGTAGTCCAAAAATACCAGAACAAAAAAAAAAAAAAAAGAGAGAAGAGAAGAGCTCAGCACCACCACCAACATTGACAGCAATCACCAGTCAACTGGGTGGCAACAAACACCTACACACCTGTTACTCAAACCCTGATTGGCCCTTGGGGCCTAGCACTACTCCCACATGCCAGGATTGGGCACTGGGGCTTGATGGCTAGAAAATGGTATTTAGAGGCTTGCTTTTGGGACCTGGCTTATAGGCTACATCAATATAGATATATGCATTAGAACAGTAGTCCAGGGCAGCAGCAAGGGTTAATTGATTTCTAAAGGCCAGGTCACACAGTTCTCATAGCCTTTAAAGCAGACAGGGTGTCTAACACAACAAGGCCAACAGATATACACATAGCTTGGGAAATCACTGTTCAATAATATGAGATAAGGTAGCATCAGCTCACTAGGCCCCAGAGCAGGGGACCCAAGAGTTCTGGTTTTGGGGGAGCAGACCAAATTAGGAAAAGACCTGGAAAGCCCAAATTAAGATGTGTGCATGTGATGGGTTTCTGAAACAAAGGAATATGCTGACAGGACAGAATATGGACAGTATGGCGACCACAGAGAGACCAATAAGCAATAGCCATGGATGAAGAGTCATCAGGAGGGGGAAAGACTAAAAAAGCAGAGGCTTTAGAGCAACAAAGGGTCCCCATCCCAGAGAGGGGAACCCAAGGCACCATGGACAAAAGGCATATCACCAGCCTGTTAGAATTGCACAGCTTGCATCTTGCTTTTGATAAGAAAAGAATGCTGCCCAAGGTTTCTCCCTCTCCCTCCTTAGTCTTTCTCATGCTGATTACAGAAACTGGAATTTAACTGCATAGCCTTGGGGAATGAACTGTTGATGAACTCTTGTGGTATTGAGCATGCTTAATTAGCTGTTGCATATTTACCTCTCCACCCCCCCTACTCAAATAACTAATTATACTATACATGCGATGTATGTGATGATGTAGTTACATGTATGTTTGTATGAAACGGAAGTAAGCTGCAAGAACTTCTGTGTCTGCGCACGCGCCCAGGAGATTTGAGAAAATAAATGCCACTTGCAAACACAATCAGGGGTTAGAGTTGATCTGAGCATCTAGCTCTGCTCTGACCTTTGCTTGCAAGCAAATAGACCCTTAAGTGATCGACTGATGTCTGTGTGTCTGTGATCTCTGCGTGCCTCCAGGGAACAAACCGCTGTTTGTGCAACAAACCCATCTCATCCACCCCTACGGCTGAGTGGGGAGCTGGGCCTTAGCCTCTGACCTCCAGGCTGATGACATCTGACAGTCAGAGAGAACCTCACAGTAAAGCTCGCAACCTAGCCAGATGCATCTTGACTTTAATGACAGCCTTAGGATTGGTAGATATATAGAACTGCTTGCATTATTCTTTTTTGTTATCACTGTGTATCAATAAAATTTGCCTGTTATCAAATGGAAAGAACATGGTCTGAGGATTTGTGTCTGCCTGGAACAAGGTATCTGGGTAATGAATCCAGTGCCAACAGGGCCCAATGTCACTTCCACCTGGCCCTGAGATCAGGCACCTGATCCAACATACAGGTCCTGGGACTCCCGTGTGTCTGGAAACTTGACAACAGGGGACCAGTGCCACCACTCCCTCATCACCACATTTCTGGATCTATGTGGAGCCCTCAGGGCTACAAGACAGAGCCATGGGCCAGAACTGGCCTGCAAGCTAGGGGTTGAGCACCCTTGAGTTAGAAAAAATGTCTTGTAATGTATATTATACAAGATTAATCAGATATAGGCATTACATTGGATACCTGGATCTAAAGCATGCATATGATATCTCCTGAAATGGTATGGGATGTCCCATAGTTTCAATCAGGCATATGCAATGCCAGCCAAACCTCCCAGAGTTTTCACCCAGAGTTGAAACGTAAGGATGCGTCCACACATATTGTGGACATTTGGTGCCCCAGGGACAACTAGCAGTGGTGCACATTGCATTGCTACTACTTGTCACCAGGGAACACCCATTCTATGTGCACTCAGGGGGAAGGCAAATTACCCCAGGGGCAGTAGTGGAGGCTGGGGCCAGCACTGGGCTGGCCTCAGTAGCCCTACCTGGCATCCTGGGGGCCTCCTAGGGCTGCAGCACTGACAATTCTGCCATGCAGAGTCTGGCTGGCAGCCACAGCATGATTTCAGGTGACCTGGCTCTGTTTTTGAGTGGCACATGATGCCCACGCTTGCACTCCTCTGTTTTTTTTAACCCATGGTGTTTTTTTACCCCTGGATACCCATCAGTAAAAAAAAAAACAAACCAAAAAACCCTCCATGCTACTCCCTTGCAATGCAGAGAACAACTGATCATGCAGTATGTGGTGACACGTCTGTGGCACCATATCCAGATGAGTTCAGCTATGTGGTAGGTGGCCTAAGGAGTTGACTTGTTTCTACTCCCTAGCATTCTTCTTTAGCTGGTTATCATTGAAACTGCTTGGATGCCAAGAAGAGAGGTGTACCAGGGCATATAAACTGTAGAGGAATTAGTTTCCCAGTACCAAACTGGAATTGGAAGTAGGAGCAGAAATACAAGAAGTACTCTTAAAGGAGCCAAAGTGCTTATTTCTAGGACATCAAAACTAAAATTCCTCCTGTAGCAAACCCCCCAGTTTTTCTTTCTTTTTTTTTTTAACTTAGAAATATGACGTCCCCTTTTCCCCATCATTTCTGCCTTTTTCTCTCCCCTCCTCTATTCCCTATGGATATATATATAAGTAGTCATAAGTTAAGTTGAAACCCTGTCTACATAATTCCCCTTTTATAGTAACCATGAGCTATTGTAATAGTGTTTTGCTGTGTGTGTTGGATTACTGTAATGTAAGACACAATAACCATACTGTGTAATAAGTATCTCTATGTTAACATTGTATGATTTAGGCCTGCAATGTGGGTTGGCATGTGAGATGTCAAGTATCCATTTTGTGTGTCAGGTTCCCATCTTGTCTCCATGCCCTGTTGTGTAAGTATGTTGCAATTATGACTCACGTTTAAGTCTGTAACCTCTCCCATGTAAATTGGTTTTCTTTGAATACCTGAAACAAAGGAGTGGATGGATGAGTGAAACACAATGATAGCAGGACCCCCTACTAAATCACCCCACCATCAAAACCAATACCTGGACCAAAGACCCAGCCATTGGAATCACCCTCAGCATTCAAGAAACAGAAGATGAGGCAACCCACCATTGTGCCAAGGTTGCACATGCTCAGTATGAACATCTGGAAAGCCCCTGGAACAAGACTGATTTTGCGTGGATAGGCCCTCCCATAGGAGATCAGAGGTAGTCTGCCCCATAAAAAAGGGTAGTGAAGGCTGACTCCTTGGGACACCCTCTCCATCTGGACTAGTACCATGATGTACCACCTGTCCACCCAGAGGCCCTGCAAGTGACCCACACCCCTATGGACAACACCTTGCTGGAAAAGACCCTGACTGGCCATTGAGGAACAACTCACAGCCCATGATAGGTAGCTATCACCCTCACCCTCTCTTCAACCAAGGACTTGGACTCTGTTTCTCTTCCCTACCTGGACTCCAGCCCTTCCACTGAGTCTTTCTCCTGTTACCATTGTGTGAGTGTGTGTGGGAGTGCTTGTGTGAGTGTGTCTGTGTGGGAACCAATCTGTACAGTAGTGTTCATTAAATAAACCTGTTATTTGGACCCTTAAGTTGGGTTTTGCCTTACTATGGTTCGGCCCTGCTCCAATCTCTGCTTCTTGCCCCTCTAACTTCTGTCTCATTTCTCTCTCACCTGCTTCTGGCTCTCTGCCACCTCCAACACCTGTCCCATGATCCTGTGGCTCCAGCCATCCTGAGCTCCTCTCTGCCTCCAAACCCTGTTTCTTTGCTATTGCCTTATCTCTGCTACCTTTTATCCTGATCTCTGCCACTGCTACTGCCTTACCCCCACTGCCTTTTCCCCTGATCTCTGCCACTTGCTCTTTATTTACCAAGCACCCCAAGCATAGATACTACAGTCACCTGAGTCAGTGTTTAACTTGTGTGTATGTGTGTATGTATGCATGTGTTGTGTATAATTTCATGTCAACATCATTAGCATGTGTATGTGCTTGAATTGGTGATAGTTATGCTTGTGCTTAGGCTGGCAATCTTGGGTGTGTATGTGCCTGAGTTGGTAGTGTGTGTGTGCACCTAATTGATTTGTATACATGCAATTGTGTCACACCCTTCTATCTAACAGCACAATTTTGAGATCCTGAGAGTTGGCCTTGCCCCACAGGGCAACATTTCTAACCCTCATTCATACTGGCATCAAGATGACAGTATTGGAACTAGATGGAATGGAGAAGTGGAACAAATTACAACGAAAGGAGTGATTTGCTTTGAATGAGTTACTTTTAGATAGTTTCTTTAATACGTTTGGGAACTATGACTGAATTATATATATCCCTTATTTGTTGTCCTCCTTCCAATGATGTACCAGACATCATTATCTAGTATTTATCTGAACTGTACTAGTAACTCATTTTACTATTGAGACATCCAAAATATTTTGAGTCTAAGAAAAAATATCTAGCTGTCAGAAATAAAAACCTAAGATCATACAATGTGTTGTGAAGAAGGGAGTCCTTAACGTTTAATTTGATTTTGAAGAGATGGATGATGATTCAGTATGATTGTCATTCTTTATATTATTGTGGGGTATTTACAAACAAAAGGTCCCTGCCTCACTCCTGAATACTGTCAAGCAGCTAATGTTTAACCTTAATAAAAATATTCCCCTGTTATACACATTCACTTTGAGAAAGCATTTTTAAGGAAATGCAGTCCATTGTAGGCGCTGATCATTAAATCAGAGCTGTGAAATGAATACCTTTTTCAAAAGAATTGATGCTAGAGGAAGCAATTGAAAGAAGTGATTTGAAATCATTTGAATGAATCACGTTTGATATTTTTCTGAGGTTCAGAAGTCACATCTCTCGATGAAAGCACTTAAAATGCAATGCCCATGCAATATACACCCTCATCCTTGTCCCCAGGAACTTTTAGTTTGAGGCACTGGATTTAACTGTAATTTGGCAAACAAACTCATGCTTCCAATTCAACTGAAGAAACTTGAACACATCTACATGTAGTCCTCTTTAACAAATTGGTAAGTATAGTGGACAAAATAATAGAATAGAGACAAAATGCAGCATGATGGCAACCCCTTGCCAGGTGTCCTTCACATGAAAGGGCAGAGCCACTAAAGAAAATAGCTCAGAAAATAGCTCCGTGTTCGAGTAAGTCAAATGTCACAAACAGGAATTCAAGAACCAGATTAATTTTGCAGTGTTTTTGACATTCTATTATAAAGCTTGTTTCGTCATCAATAACAAAGGTAGTTATAGTTTGGAAAAAATGATCATTTTGTATCAACACCTTTTATCTGTTTAGTTTATAATTCCTATGCATTAAATTAGTATGTGTGCATTAAAGAAATTTCAGAATGATAGTGAGTTTTCCTCCATCAGCACTTCTTTATTTTTTTTTTTAAAGTCTGTAATTGAGATGTTAAGAACTTTTCTTCAAATGAGGTAGGTAGTTGTATGTTTTGGGGTTTTTTAAACATTCATTATTCCAGAGACCATAGATATAAACTCAAGGAAAAATTTCAAGTCCTCCAAGTATCACTCCTAAATGAGAAAGTTAAAGAAAATGCCTACACCCTACCCAGTGTTTCAGGTAACACTATGCCAGATATCTGTAGCAACCAGTATTTAAACAGTTCACTAATTTTAGTTAACCAATCAATATATCTGTCTTGGCAAATATATACTGCTTCAGTGCCTTGACTTAGGGAGGTTAATAATAACTGTAGATTCTGTGTAAAAACTCATTGAAATTTTAGTGCTGCAGAACTCATCCACTGAATTCGGCCTCAGTATTCTACATACTATGGTGAATATTGATCTGAAATTTAGAGCCCAGCCAGCAATCTTTTCAATGTCTGATAATATTTCTCTAGGACAATGAGGTGAGATGATTAAAATGTATCTTGGTAACTAAAGGCATGAAATGCAAGGCAATAAAGCCAGTATTGTCAATTTGTTTTCAGGCTGTGCCCTTAAGTCAATTGGAGTATGTGTGAAATAAACCTATTTAATGTCATTTATATTCAGCAGAAAAAAGCAGTGGAGATGTAATGAATCATCTCCTAAAATCAGTTGCAGTAACTAAACACTGAAAATTAGTCTGCTTTTTCCAGGTTCAGATTAATTTGGATGAAGATCATTCCTCTCTCCCATTCTTCTTTACAACATAGTAACTGCTTTCTCCCTGAAATTCAGTCTGCACCTGTCTCTGGCTTGCATCTTACTTTGTGCTTGGTGTCCTGAAGAGAGACAGTGTATGTCTCCCTTCATGCAGTGTTTCATCAGGTGTTCAGACCCTATATCCATTTATTTTGAATTTACTGTGGACCTTTATGGTTTTGGCAGCAGTCCTTTGTTAGGGCATGAATTCTGCTGCTCTTAAACAATGGATGTGAGCAAGCACACAAGGAAGATTTTGCACCTCATTAACAGTTTAGTGGAAGGGAGATTTAAATATTCCAGGCTGAACAATCTTTTTGTACTTTACAATCTGTAACCACTTCATTAGATGTTCCTATCCACTGCTTATTACAGCTGTTATTAAAGTATCTTTCATTCCTCAAGACAGTACTATGCTAGTTAGCAGTGTAGATGAGAAGCATCTATGCTTCTCCAAAACTAATCAGACAGAGCCGCACATTAGATTATATATCCATTCCTTCTAATGACCAAGTAATATTTTTTAATAGTGAAATACATATGTAATAAAAAAATAACATAGTCCTAACAGTTTCAATGCACTGCCACATTCGGTTTTTTTATCTGGACTTTCCACTGAATACTCTTATGGTATAGTACCCAATGGCAAAACATTGCTCATAATGAGCACTCCACTGGAGTCAGTCATCACAATAACAACAGATACATGCATGCTTGTGATTATAAAGATTATACAATCAGAGGCTACGTTATATGATACTTCAAAGCAGATAAGAATATGCCCTCCTTTCACAACATAGAAAGCTAAAATCAAGGCATCACAAATATTATTGGGAAGTAGCTAGGGTGAGGATAACCTAGCAGATTTCTGCAATAAAAATTTTCAGAAAAGGCCTTTTTAAAAAAATCCCCAAATACAATGTTACTAGCAGTAAAGAGCTTGCTAATTGTGCTTCAACACTATGAAGTGCATCTGTTAAATACTCAGTCTGCAGTCTTCAGTCAGATAAATCATCACTATGTAAGAATAGATTGTTCTCCCTAAAAAGAAGCCAGCCTTGTAAATCATTCTAAATCTGTTCTCCACTAAGAAAGAACTGGGCAATGTTGCTGCTTAATAATATGTGAGACTAGGTTCTCTTAAAGTACAGATACATGAATTAAAATTCCAATATCAGAGAAAAACTCATTGCCTGAAGGTTTCTCTTAGGTAAATAATTGGAAGGTATGTTTGTCACATTTTGCTATTTTTTATACCAATATTAGGATAAATGTAATATAACTACTACTGTAGAAGCTAACCAAATTAGCATGTCTCACCATCCAACTGTCCTTTAAATAATATTTCTTAGTGTAATAGTCATAAAAGTAAATTGCATCACTCAGTGATGTCACAAAATTCTGCATTTTTCCTGCTTTTTTTTTTATTATGGTTGTTTCTCAGATGTTTGGGTTGATATGTGCAGGAGTTTATAAAAGGTGGAGAGAGAAAAAAACATTGCTGAGTAGTCTTAGACATGCATATCACAAGTACATTAATACTGCCAAACTAAAATCCACCTATTTATTATTACGAGTTATTATTATTAAATATTATTAGTGATTCTTAGTAGATATGTTTTGCTATTATTGGAGGGCATATTTTCTTGTGACCTTTTTCACCTATTTTCTATGCATGTGAATTTACTACTTCACCTGAGAGGCACTTTCATGTTATGCAAGAGGAGTCTGAGACCCTGATTCTCATCTGAAATTCACCAAAGTGAGATCAGAAGCAGGCCCTTGGGTTTTGACTGGTTAGTATTTCAACAATGAAAGCCTTTGCCAATTGATTATACCCACTGCAATATAAAATGATATAATTCCCCACGGCATGTATTTCATGGTGTAATGGGCACATTTGTAGCAAACATGTTTTACTGTTAATGTTTGTTTCAATGTGGGATGCAGGATGTCCACAAATCACATTGCCATATGCATGCTGAATTCTAATTTTTTCAGTACAATTAAAGGTCTGTTCTCCCCTCAGTGTATGCATATAACTCCAGCTAATGTCAATGAGAGCTACATGTGTACATCCAGGGAGAATAAAGCCACATAATTTTGGCATGACTATAATTTGTTGTTATAACAGGCCTAATGTCTTTTTTCTTGGAATTACTTCCTGCAAAAAAGTCAGTACTATCGGGAATTGAAACCATTTAGAGCCTTAAACTAAAAGGAAGACTTGCATTAATAGGCAGAGGAAGCTGCTTGAAGCCATTTTTTAAAAACGGATACTGTTGGCAGTATTTGTTCCACTGCTGACAATGAAATATATTCTTAATCTTGTATTTCTCCAGTCAGATGCAAGTATTCCATTCCTCTAACAATCATCAAATCCTTTCATCTGACACTTGAAGACACTTTTTTTAACAAAAGAAATCCAGAACACACAATCTTCAGTGTTGTTTGAAGTCCATTCTACAGTCGAGCATTTTGCTTTTTTTATATAGCTACAGGTCATTCAATTTTAATTTTCTCTCATTTTAAATAAAGTTTTGTAAATTTAGGAGGAAAAAACATTTTAACATATAGCACCTTGTTTGAATACTTTACCATAAAAAGCATCTCCTCCTATCTCTTAAAGGAAAGACCTTTAAATAAATAAATAAAGCTTAACCTTTTTTGGTCACCAAGGGTGTGTCAATGTTTCAAATACTGGATATTTTAGTAACTTTAGATATAAGGATAAACAGTTACCCTTGTTCTCCAGACACTGCACTGAAAATTCAAAAAAAAGATTTCAGTGGATATTGCATATAGATAAGGAATACAGGATTAGTATTGCATTAATTCTGCCATGGTATGTTTGCAGAGAGAATAGATTGGTCTCACACTCAAGAAAATAATTTATTTATTAAAGTTTCTTCAAATTCTTTGGACACCATTGTTTTAATGGTTGCAACAAATGGATGCCTGATTGTTCCAACCACTAATGACAGACTGAGGGTATGGAAGGCAAAATATACCAAAGCTCTTGTCTCCATTGTCCTTACTACATTTTGTAGACATCAGTGTTCAAACACTGGAATTCCTGCTTACTCTTTTGTGCAAGTCTCCAGCAAGCCTTCTCTCCAAGGTCGGCTCCTAGGCTGCTGCTGGAAACCTACTATAGTTGAGCTATCCTGAAGTCTCAGGCACTGGACAAATTTAAGATTAGAAACATTTCAAATGCCTATTGAATGCTTCACCAGACAAGTTTATTTGGGTAAATGTGATATCTTTAATTAGACCAACCGAATAGTTGGAAAAAATATGTTTTGCAAGCTTCAAAAGTGAGCAAATAAAGATACATACCCTATGAAGTGCTCTAAAAATAATGAAACAAATTATTGGGAAGCACTTCATTTTTAAGTATTTCCAAATATAATTGTAAACTCTACAAAGGAAACTTCAGGATCCCCAAGTGCCCTGCCCTCCCCATCCTGTGGAAGAGGCTGGGTTGAGAAGAACAGGGTAAACAGTCAATGAGCTCTCTCCTATTTGCTCTGCTGTCTCTGGAACTGGGCATCAGGAATTTCTTCATGCCTCTCCACCTAAAGTCTGCCTTTATACAACAAGGACACTCCAGCAGAAAAATATGCTATGCCTTTGAAAGAGCCACCAAAATACCATGCAGTAACCTGCTTCAAAAAGAGCCCCCATGTAATTCCACATGCCAGGGGTTACCTACCACCCCACTCTTGAACTAATAAAAAGAATCAAACAATTACAGTCTAAAAACATTACACCTCAAGAGAAGTTTTCCTACTGCTTCCTTCCTCCTCAAGCTCCTGGCCTTCAAGTAAACCAGTGACACTGTACAACTCATCAAAAACAAACTCCCTTCAGCTAAATAGAAACCAAGTGGGATATAATCTTGCCTTAACTTACAAAACCTGTCAGTACATTTCCACTGCTACAACAATAACACCCCTCACAACAAACCCATCAGAATCCATGGATCCTACATTCCCTGCAAAATGTGGTATCTTTTATGCAATGAACCAAATGCTCTCATGAAAATTATATGGATGAAATTAGAGTAAGACTATGCACCAGAATGAATGATTAGAAGAAAAAGACTGAGTACAGATGCACACAAACACATGTAGGAGGATGCTTTTCACAGAAAGACTCAATCTCTGACCTCACTATCCTTGTACTCAAGGAAATTTTACGGAATACCTGCAAAGGGAAAACCTTGACACAAATATTCATAAGTTGGCTGGATACTAAGGACCAAGGATTGAACACTGATATTGACTTCATGGCATACCTGACTCCCCATAACCTTTTTCACCTTACAGTTGATAAGGATCCTCTGTCCTTTTGAAAGGTCCTGATCTTCCACTAATCAAGTTACTCTTTCTTCTGTGATTTACTTTTCTGCTACTCCAGGGAATTTCTGTCATCTTCAATTAACAGCCTTGCAGACTGTTTTTAATCTCCTGTTGTGCCCACTTGTTCCTCTGACCTGAAGAATTCAAATGCTTGTCTAAGTCTATCCCAACTAGGGAAAGACTTTTACTGGGCCATCAGCCCAGTAAAAGATATTACCCACAAAATCCTTACTTGCCTTTAAATATTACATCTATCCAAGGCCTTTCTCCTGACATTATGTGGGACTTCTAACCAACAAAGGACTCCATAATCTCTAAATACAGAAAAAGGATGTCAGGCTGGGGGTAGAGAGGCAAAACTGGACGATGAAAAAAAAAATAAATCAGAAATAGGTTTATTGGAACAGTTGAGTTCTATGCTCAGCTGTGCCACTGATCAATAGTCATTTGACCTCCCTACCTATTAAACCTGGGGATAACAAATAGTGATGGCCATTGTAAAGTCTATTGAGATATGATGCAAATTGCTGTACTGAGAGATACATTATGTTGGTTTACAAGTCTGTGTATAAAAGCATGGTTTACGAGACTTGGAGATCTCACTGAAGATTTTTAGCTATGCTACAATTTTGAGCTGGGAAGAACTGTGGAGTGGAACCACTTTACAAAGAATCACAGAATGATTTCAAAATTTATTTTTCTTTTGCAAAACATTGGGGGTTTTTTGGTATTCAGTACATATTGGGCCCCATTAATCTAGTTATTTTAAAACCTATCATGTTTTTTGAAAGTTCACTTCAGCTTTTAAGGAGGAAACAGTTTACCTGCTTTGCTCAGAAGATGATTTTAAGTGTTGTTAAGTCAGGAGAATTGGGAGGTAGCATCAGGTTATTCTGTTTTTTTTATGAACAATGTAAAACAAATTACTAGTCCTCTTTCCTTAAACAGAGCTGTCAAACTGCACATAGGCTTCATCCTTTGGTCAAATCATGTAGTTAGACACTTCCATCTGGTACCCAAAAGTAGCCATCTTCACTGGGATTCTAATCTTACAGAAAAGCTCAATGTTTAATATACTGCTTCTGAGAACTTCAGAGCTGATATAAAAAAAAATTTAATAAGAAAAAAAAATGTTCTGGCACAACTTCGAGGCACTGCCCTTATTTTTTTCTACCACATTGGAAATAACAAGAAACTTCAGAAGAGAGATTTAGCCCTCTTAAAATGACTTAGGGAGGATCTAAGGAAATATAAACACAAATAGGTCATGTCCAGATGAGCGTTTGCATGCCTCTTCCCTGTCTGAAACCCCTTCATTCCCATGTCCAGGAATGAAAAAATGTTCAGAGTGGGGAGAAAATTATACCCTTACATATCCAGGGGTCTAAAAAAAATGAAGCAGGACAGACTACGGTCCCAGAGGCTGGGTCCTCCACAAAGATGCTCTAGATGCCAGAGCGTCTCTATTGTTGGCCCCTCTCCCTGGTGCTGAAGCACCAGGGCTCCAGGGCTGTAAGTAAGGGTTCAGAGGGGCTGAAGGAGGGGATTAATGGGGGGGATCCCTGTTGGCCCCTCCCACTCCCCCATCCC
>NW_017728886.1:136453245-136490126 GCF_001723895.1 Crocodylus porosus
CCCCAATCCCCCAATCCCTCCCCTTCAACCCTAGCATCCAAAACAGGGAAAACAAAAAATGAAAAACAAACCCTGGCACTTACCAGCAGTTGGAGCTGCCATCTGGCTCACTGGGGCCCCGCCCACACAGCATGGGGCAGAGGGACAGCCCCAGTGGCCCCAGCCTGGGCCCTCCGGCCCTGTACTGCCTGGGGTGGGGGGGTGGCTCTTCCAAGAGGCCCTGGAGCCCCCCACCCCTGCTCCTGGGGTAAGTAGAATGTTTTTGGGGGGGTTCTTTTATTTCTTTTTGGAGTGCTGGTGCCTAGGGCTGGGGGGCAGCCATGGGGGCCTGGGGGCTGCAGCAGCTGGCAGGGGATGGGCCTAGGTGGGGCAACAATCAGAGGCCTGGTGTGGAGTATGTAGGCATTGCAGGGGGCGGGTAATCCCTGTGGAGGCCATTTGGCCCTTGTTGGGTGGGGACTGCAAAATATATATTCATGTATTCATCAAACATGTATTTAGAGTTCACTTTATTATGATGATAGAGACACTGCTGGGGTTCCACATTGCTTTAACACTGTAGATATATCAATAAAACATTGACAGCGATCAGTTGGGCAATGTCTCACTCTCTCTCTTCATAGTCATCTTTTGTTTTAAATGTGGAGGAACATGGATTTTGGGGTATTTTACAGAGTGACTTCAGGATTTTTTTTATCAGGGATTTTTCAGTTTTCCAATAGGGAACACCAGAATTCCTGCTAGGGAGGCCAGTGGCAGGACTCTGCCTATTCAGAGCTGGCACCTTGGGCCCAGCTGGCTGTGGCTGACTTCCTGGCCAAATGGGGCCAGGAGGACATGCTTTGACAGTTCAAAGCAGGCCACTACACCCAGAACATCTTCTGGGCGATATCTACCCAGATGCTCAGGCAAGGGGCACACATGGCAGTAGTGTCTGTCTCTCAGAGGCCAACCATGCAGCTACAGCCCACTGGTAGCTGGCTCAGAGGGACAGATGCCTCTAATGGCTGTGCAGTCCCCATCCAGGTCTGGCAGGTGTGCAGCAGGTCACAGACAGGCAGCAGCCCCCACTGCTAGACTGCTACAGTGAGTAGAGTGTGCAGGGAACTCTCAGGCCTGATGCAGAAGTCCAGCTGAAATAACAAGAAACTTCAGAAGAGAGATTTAGGGGTAGTGTCCCCAGGTACCAATTGACTGGGCCCCAGAAGCTTCCAAGAGTGAGTAGCCCTGAGCTACTTGACAGGGCAGCTTTTTGTACTGCTGGGGCAGCTTTTTGTACAACACAGGTGCTCGCCCTGGTGTGCACCTACCCCCTGGCTGCAGATCTGGGAGGAGCCAGGCAGGGTTATTTTGCCCCAAGTGGCACAACTTTCTTCACAACAAATTGCATGTCTGAGCACATGTGCCGAGGCAAAAAGCCCCGGCTAAGATTTGCACTGCCTTGAATGGTCTATTTGAGCTGCTGCAAGCTCACGTGCTTGCATGTGTGGACGCACCCATAACGAGCACTGGTGAATCCACTAGAACCCTTCCTTTGGCACAACATTCCCATTTTCATTCAATTTTCTTATGCTTCCCTTGAGGACAACAAGAGCCTACCATTCTGGAAAATCTTTGAACTGAATCTAAGTTACACATGGCTCTTCCCATAGTTACTTCTGCTTGCTGCAGTTTACCTGAATTTGTCATAATACAGACTACTTCTAATCTCCAGTAATTAAAAATGTAATACTTTGTTTTGCTTTTAACATCTAGGAGCTGTAATCATGAACATAGCAAAAAGTTTTCCTTAAAGCACGTGCTATATTAATCCCAGTTTTATAATCCCAGGGTTGTCCAACTGGTGGCCCACAGACCATTACAGCTGCCTCTCCTACAGGTTGGGGAGGGTGCCAGGGGAGGGAGCACAATACATGCAGGGGAGAGAGAGCAAGGTGGCCACATGTACTGTCTAGGGGTTCTGGAGGGTAGGGGTGACTGTGTACCACTGGCAGGGTGCCCCTATAGCATGTGGTAGGCAGGCACCCAGCCCCAAAGTTAAAAAGCCCTGCACCAATGATAGGTTCTGAATACTTTGAGAAGCAATGGTTCTCTCAAGCCTGGCAAATATACAACTTTCAAATTCACTCTGAAAGACAGAAAAGCATAAACATATGTTTTTGTTGTAGCCTTGCATAATCTACATTTCAGCCGGGGAAAAGGAAAAAAAAATGTTCATTTTTCCTACAAGGGGACCAATTACTACTTACCTTTTATGTGATATGAGAAAATTAGATGGTGTTTCCAATATGCATTGAAATGAAATATGTCAAATAACAGGAGTTTTAGACAGCAAGAATAATTTGCTTAATATATGGTAGTCTAAGAGTTATGTTGTAATCATGAATATTACCACAACACTGATTCAGAAATATCTGTACTCTCCAAAGTAGGGATGCAAATATCATTAGAAAAATGATTGGTTTAACCTCCTATAATTATATAGGTTAAATGGTTCACCAATAATACTTACCTAGTTCCTGCTGTGATATATGGAGCTCCAGGCCACTGCCTGCCCTGCCCAGTCCCACCCTTCCACAGGGGAGGGACAGTGTGGGAAGCCAGGGACCACGCACAGATCTCCTCCGACACAGCAGCTGATGGGAGCCACTCCCTGGGGCCTTTTACATGTGGAGGAGGAGACAGTGTCAAGCCCCACCAGACAACACAACTCACATGAAGCTGTAGGAAGCAGCAGCAGGTGGGGCATTTTCCCAGCCTGCTGCAGCCGCTGGCTTGCTGGGAAGGAGGGAGCAGACTAACTATAGGTACTGGTTCCCCCACTTCTCCTTCTAGCTCCTTTCTCCCAGGTGATACATTTTATTAAACCAACTAGATGATTGCAAAAAATATATTTATTTACAAGTTTTCAGGCACATGTGCCCTTCCATAGGAGAGTCCAAAGATTGTAATTTTTTCCCAGGTAGAAATGTGTAACAGGGATTTGGGCGAGTCTGAACAACCCCACATTCCAGAAGCACCTCTGCACACCCACCCCAGACCTGAGAGAACTCACTGGAGGCTGAGGAACCAGGTCCTGGGATGCAGTAAACCCTGCAGCAAGGGAGCTGACATGAGATGTGAGGAGCAAGAGAGGATTAGCCACAGCAGCCCAGAATGGGAAGGGTAAAAAACACTGAAATCAGCCTCAAGGGGCTGCATCGGCCCAGGAAGTAGGCTGCTTGGAGTTGCTAGGAGGTTAAGTAGCCACCAGGAGAGCCTGAAGCAGGGTTCCTCTTTGC
This sequence comes from Crocodylus porosus, assembly GCF_001723895.1. NCBI lineage: Eukaryota > Metazoa > Chordata > Crocodylia > Crocodylidae > Crocodylus > Crocodylus porosus. Next base: position 136,456,527 of record NW_017728886.1, read on the forward strand.
TTGATCATTTGTTTTGGTGTATAAACCTGTGGGCTCTGCAAATGCTTTGAAAGTTAAATGCAGCCAGGGGTTAAAGCCTGGAACAACCACTGATGGACAGCTAAGTGCTAAGTTATATGTTTAACTGCTTTTGTTTGTTGTGCACTGCTAACAAGCCTGGGGTGGCCTCCGGGTATTATCTACTAGCCTGGCTGCAGCACAGGCAAGGGCCATGATCAGTGTCTCCTTAGCCAAAGCCAGCAGCAAAAGTAAAACTGGTCAGCTTAATTATGATCCAAATATACCCTGCTGTAATTTGCCCAGACTCTGCCCATAGGAGCCTACAACATGAAAATTCATATTTCACAGGATAGCTGAAAAGTGGTGTAAGATCTCCTGGTCAGAGAAGTTAATTTTATGCAAAATAGGCTCAGGTGAAAGTTGGAGCAGTCTATTTACCTCAAAGTTGTCTGGTGGCAAGCAGAACACTGAATTATGCTTGTTTCTTGTTATGATATTTCATATTTCAGAGGAGGACGGATGATGGAAGGCTCTCCTGGGCAAGGAATTTCCTAGTGGGGAAGAGTCAGGATATCAGAGTACCTGTCGGCAAACGGGGCAGTTCTACACTTGCAAACATGCACTTCATGCAGTATGCAGGAAAATTTCTCTGCAGGGAATTACCCCATATGTACCTATAAAACATGCTTGAAGACCTGCATGGGAAAATCCCTTGCAAAGCAATTTTCCCAAGCACACTTGCAAGCACAGGGAGAGGCCCTTGTGTGAATTCCCCTGCCTCTATGCTGTAAAGCTCATCCTCTTCAGAGGGATTTATCCACATGTGCCTGCAAGTGCAGATGGGGAAACTCCCATAAGGGCCCTCTCCCCAACATTGGGGGGATGAGTGCATCTTCAAGGCAGGTGTTTCTCCCCTTGCAGACATGGCCCAAGTCAAGGTGTGGCAACTGGGGACATATGTTTTTTAGCCTAAGATCCAACACCCAAATAGTAATCAAACCAGTGGACAAAGGTGAAGCTATAGTTATCATCATCAACCATTAAGACAACATTAATTAAATCAACAGACAACTCTCCAACACAAAATACTGTAAAGAACTTGGAGAAGACCTCACATCAGAAATTACTCTGGAAATGGAAAATACACCAGCTTCAGGAAAAACCTACATCCGCTTACCTTCCACTCTCCCACCCCACGAATTTTCTATATGCTCCTAAATATCCACAAACAAGGTAACCCTGGCAGATGCATCATATCCAGCTGTGGTACCCTAACCAGAAAAGCTATCTGTATTCATAGAAACTATCCTGAAACCACTTGTCACTCAAAAAGCAAATTTTCTATGAGACACCACAGACTTCAACATAATCTAAAACATCAGGTGCCTCCATGAGAAGGTCACATTTCTAATCTGGGATGTCAACATCCCGTACATCAACTTCCCAAACCATGAAGGCACAGCTGCCTGGGTGAAATACCTTCAATAACATGAAGTGGACTCAGACTTGCACAACATGTTACATAACTTGTCCACTTCATCTTCACTCACCATTTCATTTTCAACAGTCGTCATGTCCTCCAAACCATGGGCACAGCTATGGGCATGAAGATGACGCTCCAATATGACAACCCCTTCATGAGCCAGCTGGAGGAAGAATTTATAGGAAACTGCACCAAATCTTTATTATACCTGTATTACATAGATGATATTTTAATGTTTCTGGACTGCAACCCGGGATTCACTTATTGACTTTTACCACAAACTTAACAACTATCCTCCTTCAATCAAAATTTCTCTGGAATGCTCCTACACTATCATCAACTTTCTAAATACCACCAACTATATCCAGAATGGCACCCTACAAACCACCATACCTATTGTCCACAAGATCAATGCCCATCCCAGCACACCAAAAGAGCTGTAATCTACAATCAAACCCTTAGATACCACCACATCTGCTCTGAAGAGAACATTTGGCCAGTCTACAGTCTGCCCTTATATAACAAAGACATTCCTGTAGAGAAATAGACCGTGCATTTGAAACTATCCGAATACAACAATATAACTTTCTACACTACAAAAAGAAACCACTCTGCAACTTCACAAACAACTATAGCTATATGTGACAAAGTTCAGACCTTGAGAAAAATATTCCCAGTTCCTCCACTCTTGGTTTTCAAACTACCCTCTAACCTTGCCTAACTCATCATCAGAAGCAAACTCTCCACTACTCAATAGACATCAAGTGGGCCACACACACAGCCTTGCTTTAGAAAGAAATTCTTAACCTGTCTGTCAAAGATCAAAGTCTTTGATTTCAGATGCCAATGGCAAAAGGTCAGATGGAAAAGGGTCAGAAGCTAAGACAACAAACTCTGTAATTGTAATTTATCCCTCTGTATTAACAGTGATGCATATACACACCCCTGTCTGTGCCTTATTTCAAATTCCTTGAGTTCCCACACAAGAGAAAGACACTAACCTTGAACAAATTGCAGCTTGGTACCGTGACATCAAAAAAAGATATTGGTACTCATAGTGACCAGATAAAAATGAAACTAATTTAATGAAGTTGTAAAATTAAATACGCTACGTGCGCCATCCTGTGACCAAACAGGACCAGTACCACCCAAGTAAAAATAACGCCCCCTTTTTTTTGAAACCTGAGCAAACAAAGAGAACACAAGTGCCAACTCATTAATTATTAATGCCCAGTGTATAGTAATTGGTCACGTGCAAAAAAGTATAACTTTGAAAGAACTTCCTCCCAAAGCGGAGAACTGTGTATACACTCAAGAAGAACAGATCGTGCACAAAGAATGTTATCTATCCACCTACGTATCTTTCTGGCGTATCCCCATTTATCTCTCTATCTCTGTCATAATCTTTCTTATCAAGAGCTCTCGGTAATCTGCAGACTGCAACAGCTTATGTGAATCGCTCGGAATCTGTAACAAGCAACTCTCTTACCCACCCTGTAAATGATGGGTAACATGATATCTGCATGTTGTAACTGAATAAATCAACTCCTCTGCCTACGCTGCAGCACATCAGTAGCGTAAGTAAAATAAACCTTTTGTGTAACCATATGCTGTGTTTAAATCCTCCAGACTCCTGCTCACCATTATCACCCACCTGTCCAGTTATAAATCCCCCTCCTCATGCCAAGCCGGTCGTGCCGACCCAGGTTCGCAGCTCAAGGGTGCACTGGCGTTAGGGGCGTGACACTGTCAACACATCTCTTCTGCCACTACACCAAAGACTCCCATTACAAAATCATCAGAGTACATCGTTCCTAGACATGCCTTTCCTAAAATGTGATATACCTGATCCAATGCATCAAGTGCTCTCATGACAACTACGTGGATGAATCTAAAACACAAACTGTTCACAATGAACTCTCACCTATAGTAGTAGTAGGTCCACTGAAAGATATCACTCTAAGAAATCCTTGCCTCTTTTAATGTATGATATTGACATTGCAACATGCATATAGGATTGTTTATTTTTTATTTAATGTTAACATGAGGATTAAAGAAGATTTTTAGTTTTGTTGTTGTTGTTCTTTTAATTTACATGATGAAATATATATTGAATCAACATTTTAGCCTAGATATCAGGAGGCGCTACTTCACCGTCAGGGAGGCTAGGATCTGAAACCAACTTCCAAGAGAAGTGGTGCTGGCTCCTACCCTGGTGGTCTTTAAGAGGAGGCTGGATGAACACCTTGCTGGGGTTGTTTGACCCCAGTACTTTTTCCTGCCATGGCAGGGGGTCGGACTCAATGATCTGCTCAGGTCCCTTCCGACCCCACTAACTATGAAACTATGAAACTATTAAGAGGACAGATTGTCTCCTGGAAACAAAAATGAATACCTAAAAAAGAATGTGCATTTATGGACAAGTGCCAGACTTAAGCACATTTTCCAAATTCTGATCATTTAGCTTTTTATAATAGAGTTAAATGCTAAAAACTATATATGCAATCACTATTGAAAGCTAGACTTGTTTCATTACAAGAAGACTTTTTTTTGGTATTCTGCCCAGATAGGCCAGCCTGATCCATTTTGTCCATACAAAACAAATTAGGTTTTCTTTTATCCTTGACAAAGGAAATTCTGAATTTGGTAAACAGAAGTATTTATTTGAATACGCCCCTCCCTGGTGTCTCCCAACACATGAATCATTTATTCTAAGTATTTAAATAGTAGAATTAAATTCTATTTACACAGTGCTAAAAATCAAAACACACAATAAAAAATATGCACTTGAAAGCCTTTTACTAACTACTGTTATAAAATGCAGGATGACTATATAACTGGAAAAACATCCCATTTTAGTTGATGAGTACTTTACTTCACAGAACTGAATGTTAAGGAGGATCAGTTTCACTATTTCCAGAAGGTGTTATCTACAGAAAACTTACACCTCCCTGAATCAGTTAGTCCAGCAGGTGCCCTGAATATACGGTCTTCCTGGATAAATTAAGGCATGAACATCTGAGTGGCTCTTTTAGACATTAACAGGGAAAGGGAAATACAATTCTAGATCACACTAAAGACCAAAAAACCTCTAGGACAGTTATGGCACTTTAAGCTATTTTGATGCATCTCTTCAAACCAATGAGTTAAAAACATCCCTTGAATGGTCAGAAAGCACATCTGAGACCTCTATTGCAAAACATATAAAATTAGTCAGGTTCTCTGTGTTTGTCTACTGACAGACGTTCCTCTGTAGGTAAGAAAAAAAAATGCCTGTCTTTATTGCCAGTCATTTTCACATTCACTGGAAACAAGGTGAATATAAAATGCAGCTTCATTTGGCTATTTGCCATACATTTCCAGACAAGGGGAGAGGAATATTTTTTGTGACACTGCAAAAGCAGGAATGTTGCTACCATTACCCATTAGCATACAGGTCTAACAGCAAATACACCAAAATACCAACATTTCGAGTTTGAAGCCAAACCATTTGCAGCTTGAATAACTTCATAATTTCACTTAAACCTTATTTAAACATGGGGGTATGACCCAGTTACAAAGAAAGCACTTGAACAAAGCAAAACTATGACTTTCCCCAGTGAGGCTTAAGTTTCTAAGGAGTTACAAGCTCCACCACTGCCTGCACAAGTTTTTCACATCTACATAGAGTTTGTTTCCATCATCTACACCAGCTGAGGCAGGCACAACCTTCTCCTTGAATTAATCCCAAGACTACACCACTGCTTTGTGTCCCACAAACATACCACTTGGGTTGTTGCTGTGACTTCTTCCTGTTTTACTCTTCGGGTTTCCTCCTCCCTAGAATCTGTGTCTAGGGAGGAACTAATTCACCAGAAACTTGTTTTTTGTTTTTATTTTTATTTTTGGTCACGTGTCAGAGGTATGCAATTGGTAAAGAAAGCAGAACATGGGATAACTTTTATAATCAGGAAGAAACACCTGCAGGCTGACAAAGGCCAAGAAAGTGGACTAATATGACAGAGTGGACTAGATGGACAGCATATACAGGTCCAAGAAGAACAGAGTTATCTTTGCTCTTGTGTTGAGCACAGAAGGTGAGGGGAAAAAACCCTCAGAACACAGACAGTAGGACTGTCTTATGAGACAGAAGTGGTTAACCATAAAACTTCTTAGATTGGAGCAGGGACAATGTGTAAGGGCTACACGCAGGTCCACATGCACCCGCTGCATGTGGCAATATACCACCTGCAAAAAGGAGCCACTGACACTGTGAGCAGTCCACAATTGCCCCTGGCTGCTACTGCCAGCAATGCCTGTGGGTGGTGGCTGACCCCCAGCCAGCACTTCCCACCACCCCACTGCTCTTCCATCTCCAACAGTGCCAGCAGCATCTGCGAGAGCTCCCTGTTCACTGCTGTTGGACTCCCACTGCCACTGCTGGGCTTATGCCACCGCCAGTGCAGCTATGCCCCCCCAGCTGCTGGGGGCACATACTGTTCATGGATTGGAGAGCTACTTTTGCACATGTGTAAAAGAATCAGGAACACAAACCTAGGAAAAGAAACCCACAGCTCTGGCAAGTTCATAAGCAGACTTGTGCTCCACTTCTTCTAGCAGTCTATTCCATTCCTGGTAGATACTGTAAGTATATAATTACTTTTACTTAAATGTAGCTATATTTGAAACAAAATATTATACCTATTGCTGGACTTTTGATACAAGTTAAACAGAAAAAAATGAAGAAACCCAGCTATTTGACTTAGTCAATTCTCACAGGCACAGTGGACATACAAGAAAGAAGAGAAAATAGATAAGTGGTACGACCAAACTGTTCTTTACAGTACAAAGTTGCCCTTTCTTGGACTGTTTTTCTCAGGGTAGCTTTCTGAGCCTTTAAATAAGGCAGAACAAAACTACTGTTGTCCTAAAGGAGCCATTTGTGACTGGTGGCTGTGCTAAGCATGATGTTTCTTCCAGACAGTTAATACCCTTAGGGGTTGTTTTTCCTCTTCCCTTGGAAAGAATTTCCACCTCACTTTCTGTTATTATTTGCCCACATAAATGCTCTAGACAGTGTAGATTGTTTTATTATGTAATTCTTGTTTTTATTCCTGTATGTAGCCTTGTATTAATCATTTTGTGGCAAAAGGAAAAAGTCTAACTTTAAGGAGCAATAGTTGAGGGCACTACAGGGGGAAAAGTTTTCTGAGAGTGCTATTGAAACTTGCTGACTGTCAACCTGTATTGTTATAGAAAATTAGAGTAGAACACTGTAAAACTAACACTATTTTGAGATTAATTAAGGACTTAGGTAACAATAGATTCCTTTTATAATGTTTTTAAACATAAGATTTCCAGTTGTCTTTGAGGTTAGTAAGAGAAGATTACAGCTTCATATACACAGTCCTTAACACAGAATAGGATCCTTTCTAATTGAAAACAATGAGTTCATTCATTTGAGGGAGTTTTAACCTTATGTATTTTACATGTACATATTGTATATATTTTTCCACCTGGTGTGCTTCATGGCTGCATCCAACCATGAGTAGACATTTAGTTCCCCAGGGACAACTAGCAGCAGCACACCTTGGACCACTGCTAGTTGTCCCTGGGGAATATCTCTGTGATGCACACTCTGGCACATGGAAAGCTACCCTGGAGGGTGGGGGTAGGATAGGCTGGGGCTGCTGCCCTGCAGTTCAGAGAGCAACTGAATGTGCAGTTTGCAGTGTCGCAGACCACACAGCCACAATCGTCTGGACATGGCCTATGACTCTGGCTGGAATATGGATTTTTGAGCAAGATAATGAAATGCTAATCAATGCAGTAATTAAGCATGTTCCATACCATGCTAACCTTGTTACTTATAACTTACTTATAAATTCCCTCTGTGGATGATAGTGGGAGGCATCCTCTTTTCTAGGTTGCAGACCTTTGGTACAGTTTGGTGCTCTAGTCTAACTTTCATATTATTAGCTATGCTAACATGCTTTTCCAATAATAAAAGAAAGGAGTGGATTATTCATAATTGTTAGACTTATTTTTCCCTCCCAAACATCCTCTGGTTGACAAGTTTCATGAAGACCCCAAAGAGTTCATCTCTATCCTCCCATGTCCTATCTCCAAACCCTTCTTTTTCGAGCAGAACTTTCCCCACCACAGAGATCATGTCCTGCCTCTTTATTCAAGCCATGAATGACTGGTGCCTCCCAAGACTGGGGAGGTACCATTTATAGGCAGCAGCATCTGCGGTGAGAAAGGACTGCCTGCAGATACTGTCAGTGGCAGAGGGGGGGAGGGTGACCCCCAGTGAGCGGGAACCACCCACAGCCACCAGCGGAGGTGTTGGCAATGGTGAGCAGTGAGCAGGGACTGCCTGCACACACTGGTGGCTTTGTTGGCAATGACGGGAAGGGGTGGTGACCAGTAACCACCTGCAGAAGCTGGCGGCAGCTTCGGCAGTGGCCAATCTCAAGGGGGGCATGTGCCCCCGCCCCGCATGTCCTCCCTACACATTGCCTAAGATTCAAGCTCTGCCTTAACATCAAATTAGTTTACACTGCTGACTTTTGTGAATTTTATGCAAAAGCAAAACAGCTAAACTCGTAAGAAAAAAATGGTAACACCTTTATTTATAACCTGCATATTATGATCTAGTCTATGTCCTTACCTAACCATCAGAACCCAGCAGAAGTAGAGGAACAATTTAAAGGGTAAACTTTGTAACACTTGATTTCTTCTGTAGATTATTTAGATTGCTCTAATCATTTTAACCAAGAATATAAGAGTGTGATTTAATACAAAGGTGACCTTGGTCATTCATTGCTCACAGACCCAGCACACCTTTTTAGTTTTGCAGAGTTTTTGCCTTTTCCATTCTGTTCTAAAGTACTGTGTACTCCAGTGGGACAATTTCCTTGAAGTTTAAATTAGGTTGCAATTTGTTTTTCTCATGTCATATTTTCTCTTGGTAATTCTATCTGGCATCTTATTTTAACATAAACTAGAAGAAAGCATTTGACAAAATTAAGAACTTATTGCCCTTTGTGCCCTTTCCTGTATACTTCAATTGTGATTTCCTCTTAATAATTTTTCTAAGGGCTGCAGTGCTATTGAACATTGCCCAGGCATGTCTGGATTCTTTCATGGCAGGTGTTAAAACATTATGAGAGTTTAGTTTTTTAGCATTCTTTGATATTTATGATGGTGTCATCATAAATTAACTATGCTACCATTGGGATACCAGATTTAATAATATGATCCTTGTACCGACCGGTGTGTATGGGGTAGGAATCTAATAGAGAAGTTATGTAGATTTGTATTCAGTTACTTGTTTTGTTTTGAGAAGGTATTTCCAGTTTAACTTGGATTTAGTAAGGGACTGGAAATATTTTAACTATTTAAAACATATACAAGTGACTTTATATGGGGGAGCTTATTTTATTTGCTGATGAAATATGCTAGTCAACGGTTAGTCCAATTGTGAGGTTGAAATGAATTTTTCTATACATTTTAGTTGGGTAGGTAAAATAAATTTGAATAGGAACAGTAGTATATTTGTCTTGATGGATGAAATGCACTTCAGATGTGATGCTTGACTCAGATGAAATGCAATCTTGTCCTGGTTTTAATCAACTCCCTGGATATGAGTATCAGTTTGATTATTTTTATTAGATGTTGACACCAAAAGCAGAGCTGGCTTAGTTTTCCTGCGATAGCATAAAGCAGTTATACATAAAATGGTTTGAGCAATGAATAGCAATTATTTTTGTGGAAGTAATGTGAAAGAAGCATCCTACCCATCAGTATTTTTTCTTTCCTTCTTTCTTTTTTAATGGAGTAAGTCTGAAGCAATAGCAGTTAGTTTCTTTCTTCAGAAATATAGTGATGCAATTGTAATACTATATTTGATTGGCTTTATACTGGAAATGATTTTCTTTATGTTCAGCTGTTAACTTCACTAGAGAATCCTTTCATATGTGCAGTCAAAAAGTGGATTTTATGTATTCTGCTGACATGTTGTGTATACACACATTTCTTGAAACTATACCTAGAAAGAAGTTAACCTATTTTACTGTGCCAATAACATTTGCCTTGATTTGAAGAACTCTCTTAGAGACCCTTTTTGGCAAGATGCAAGAAACTTTGCCTCCCTTTGAAGTCTGAAAGACCTAAGAGGTCTCGGCAGTTTGAAACAAATACTGAGCTCCTGGGGGCTCTTCACATATGTTCATGTAATCCTTCCTGTTGTGTCTAACTTAGCAGACATTAAAATTATTGATCCCACTGGTGAAACCAAAGAATTGTATTCCTTGTTTTATTATAGGGAGTCCTACCTTACAAGTAGAAAGATGATGGGTGGCAAAGTTGTACTTCCCCTTTCTATAATTCACCTAGTCCCACTTATAATTAATCTAACTCAACATAACTTGATTAGTACAGAAATTCAAGATGGATATGGAATCTCAGGGCAGTCAGCAGATATAATATTTCTAATTAAGAATCATGTCTTTTTGGTATGAAAAATGAAGAACATACAATACTTGGCATTTTAAGACTTTTGGTAGATAATGGCTTCCAGGGGAAGAATTCATCAAGATTGATAGTCTGTTTAAAACCCATCTAATTTACAGGAAGGATTTCCTTTCAGGATTACAGTACTGAAACATTAGCTCCATGTAGATTTTTTTTTACACATGATCACACCAGTAGACATATTTATGACAAAGAAAATGGATATCTGAATAGGAGAATAAAGGGGAAGTCATGGATTCCCAATTAATTAATATTTATGTTACAATACAGGCTTCATTGCAGTGGATAAACCAGGAAATTGGTATTGCCAACTCCTAAGATTTTATTGCAAGTAACATGACTTTGTACATTATGACAGGACTGCTTGCATAAAGAACAAAGTATCAGCTGTCCCTGACTTTTTGTTAGCAAAATGTGACATAGAAGAATTTAATGCCTCTACGTTGTTGACCTGCTAAACCTGCACTGACCTGCTCATCTTCAAACTGTAAGTTAATCAGAACACTGAGGCAAACCAGAAGTGTGCAGGTTTCTGATAAGGTAGATTTGCACCTTACAAACTAACTAAATCAGAGGTGCATAAGAGTTCATAAGCAGCTACTTACTTCATCAGACCATGAAAGTACTGCAGAAAACAGCTTTCTAGTAATATACAGTGATTACAATAAAAAATGTAGGGAAGGGGGAATAAAAAGAAGGAAGCATGGTTGGGAGAGGCAAGGTGGGTAGAAGGAAGAAAAACATAGCAGTGAACACACTGAAGGACATAGAGCCCACATCCAGACAAGCACAGATATTTGGTTCCTCAGGAACAAGTAGCAGTGGTGCACCTTACACCACAGCTACTTGTCCCCAGGGAACACCTGTACCATGTGCGCTTTGGCACATAGCAAGTTACACTAGAGGCAGTAAAGGAGACTAGGGCCAGCACTGTGCTGGCCCCAGCAGCCTTACCTGGGGTCCTGGTGACCTTCTGGAGCTGCAGCAGCAGCAATCCTGCCATTTGGAGCCTGGCTGGCAGCTGCAGCACGACTCCAGGCAGCCTGGCTCCTGGGGTAGAAATAAACCCACAAAAAACCCCACAGAAAAAAAAAATGGAGCAGCACACTCAGGGGCTGTGTGTCCTTGCAGAACAAAGAACAATTGACTGTGCGGTATGTGGTGCTGCAGATATGTTTGTGGTGCCACATACTGCATAGGCATGCTCGTCTGGACATGTCCAGGGGTTACAAAAGTTAATCCAGGTAAAGAGCTAAGACTCTATAGTTTTAGTCTAGATCATACTTAACAAAATTCAGTATGTGGATGATTCTTGTTCCACAATTTCCTCTTCAAGTTCTTTTAAATGTTTGTTGTATAAGAACAGCTACTCTGATGTCAAGTTAGCTTCTTCTTGTGAAAGCTTATGCATCTCTAATTCAGTTAACCTTTAAGGTACAAATCTGTCTTGATTTCTGTCTGACTTCAAACTAACGAGGATCATTAGTACAGTGATTCTGGTTCTTTCTGTTTAAAAATCATAAATTCTCTGATTAAAAAAAACCAAACAGCCGAAATCCATGTTTTTTAAAGGATTAAAATGACATGGCACTATATATAGGTATAAGTTGTACACAATGTTTTATTGATATATTTACAATTTTAAAGCAATTTGGAAGCCTTCCAGAACCTCAATTATTTTAATAAAAAAATTCTAAATACCTATATATTTTGGCATTTGATTTTGGTTGTTGTTTTTTTTTATCATAGATAATCAGAATTCCTCCTGCCCCCTTCACCACCAGTATGCAGATCCAGTTGCAGCTACTACTCCCCCTGCACCCTACTTTGGCACTAAGCAGCCCTTTTATACCAGTGCCCTGCTCCTGCCCATGCCATTGCCCCTCACACTCAAGCCACAGCTCCCCCTGGTGCTGCCAGTGCCCCTGGCCCCAGACCCACAGCCCCATGGCCCTGCCAGTGCTCCTCACTCCCCAACCCACAAAAACTAGCTTCACCAGGTTGGACTGGCTTAATCCATTGACCATGTTGTCTGACAATTATAAAACTTTCTGAGTTTTCCCCACTGAGCATGTATCCAAGTTGTTTTCTGTGTTGCCTTTGGGATCTGGAAGATTGCTTATTAACATCAACCTTCCAGAACATACAGATTCTAGCAGTCTGTATACCACAAGTGATAGCAACCAAATCTCACCCAAGAAATCACTTGGGTGATTCTGACATGCTTCAGAACATGAATTTGAAGGATTGAGAGGTTTTCTGCCTCATAATTGCCAAAGAAAAGCGAGCAAGCTTGTTAGGTGGAGATTAGCTTGAGCCACTAGGCATCACATTAACAGGTGTGTACAGTGCTGCAACAGAGTCCATTCAAGAAGTCCTAAAAGAAGTGTATGAGGACAAAACAGATGACACCACCTGTGGAAACTCTCAAACCAAACAATCCCATATATAGTATACAACAATATCTGAACCTAGGCAAGTAGGCTACAGTGGATGCCTGTAACTATACTTGCTATAGGTTTGGTGTCATACAAATCCAAGACTCTAGATGACAAGATACTTCACAGACATGTTAGCCAGATGCAAGATTGATTTCCAGTTGATGTACCATCTACAGATCTAGTGGATATTATTCTGCTAGAAGGACTTGTTTTTAAAAGTCCATGAACTGTTGTTCCAGGCCATCATTTCTATGATTAAATCTTCCAGCTACTGAAGTGACTCAAGAATTGCCACAGAAGCTAGCTACTATCTTCAATGATTTACTCTAAAAGTAGGGTGCAGAAGTCTGAGTAAATTTAAGCTGACAAGTAACATGTAGGAAACTTTTCTTGTGTCAGAAATTTGTTTAATCAACTAAACTTTCCAGAGAGCAAGCCTCATCTCCAAACTGCAACATTAGAACTTAAAGAGACAAGATACCTCAGAACAGTACAATGCACTGTCGGCGACTCATTTAAATCCTGACCAACAGGGATTCTATTTGCCTCCCAGGTAATGGAGACACTCACCTTTCCTATAAAAAGTATCTGTCTCTATTTGTTCAACTTCTGCCTGTCAATTCTGGGATCATTCTGGTCGTTTGTATCCTCTTATCTCCTCAGTTTCCAAGCTGGTCCCAAAGTTTTGGGAAGATGGTAACAATGGGGAAATTGACCTAAAATACTAAACTTGTTTATGGGTGACCCAGTTAATTTAGTCTTACCAGGTTCTAAAATTTCCTTTAACAACCTAAGCCGTGTTGCCTTAGTTCTGTGCTGTGGTGCACACTTTGAGAATTGTGCATCCCTATTTACAGAATAATCTTCACATCCACAGCTACTTCTCAGAAGTTTAAAGGGTGGCATCAGTAAGGAGGCAACAGGAGAGACCCTAGTGTTAAGGGCCCATTTATCCTGAACCAGTAAAAGAATACTGAGCCATATGACCTTTTGCGTTGCAATTATAATATTCTACAGAAATTTAACAAAGGAAGTGTAGGCTTTCCCTCCTTTCCTTAAACACACCCATTAATACAATGGACTAGAAAGGTTCCTAAAGCACCTGACTCTCAGGAAGCAAAAGCAAAGCAAATAAACACATTTTTCTATCTTCAAACAGCAAGTATTATAACTATGACTTAAATACAATGTTTTGCTTCTTAAAGGTAGTAGACTCAGAAACATGTACCACATTAAACAAAAGGTACTGTTGTCATCATAGGCAACCCCTCACAGTCAAGGATGATTTTCTTTTACGGCTACCTTATAAGTGGGTCTGCAGATGGGTGATGATGAGTCTGATCTAACATATTTTGTTACAACTCAGGAAGATGTTTTTGTGCAGGGTGGGTAGCTCTGGATTCTTGATTCTATCTGTGGCATGCTGTTTCTGCCACTCCCACCTTTTCATCTCCTGTTGCTGTGAAGTTTCAAAGTGCTGAGATCCTTACAGCAGATAATTCCTGCTGGGAGGACCCAGCTGAAAGTCTCCCATGAGTTGATGTCAATGTTGCATTTTTTCAAGTTGGTCTTAAGGATGTCCTTGAAGCACTTTCCCTGCTATCTTCTTGAACACATGCCTTTACTGAGATGGGAGAACAAAGCAAGTTTTGTAAATCTGGAGTCAGACATCTGGATGTCATGGCTGGCCCAGAGAACTTGTCAGATGGTCATCACCCTGATGCTCATCATGTTTATTGTGAAAAGGATGCTAATGTTGGTGCATGTGTCTTCCCACTGGATTCAAAGGATATTCCACAGGCAGCATTGATGGCATTTCTCCAGCAACTTGAGGGGTCTCCTATACACTGTCCACTCTCAACTTTATATAGTAAGGTAGGGATCACCACTACTTGATAAAACATGAGCTTGGTTTCAAATTTGATGTTGTGATCTTCAAACATCCATTTCTTCAAGTGTCTGAAAGCTGCACTTGCATATTTGAGGTATGTAGGATTTCTTCATCAATGTCAGCCTTCTGAGAGATGGCTCTCAAGGTATGGGAAATACTCAACATTCTCCAGTCTCACCATAAATTTCACCATAAATCTGAATTACCAGACCTGGAGACTACTCATTAACATTTTGTTGACCTTAGTCTTCTGAAAGTTAATGGTCAGTCCCATTACTGTGTATGCTTCAGTAAAGACTTTGATTCCCTTATCTTTTTTCCGAGTGAGTGCACACTTTTTTTTCCTGTATGCTTATAGCAACCACATGCAAGCACAGATTGTGAGGCCATGTATAACCATACAAGAAAAAAACAAAACCCTATACCTTCAAAAAGTAAGTTTATTTAAATTAATATTGGCATTGTGGAGCACCTAAAAGATGCAGTCCTGGATCAGAACCCCATTGTGCTAGGTATTGAACAAAACCCCCCAAAAGACAGCCTTTAAACCACACTGATTGTCATACTAGAGCTGCTTACAGCTTGCACACATGCACATTTTTTAAACTATGTATTGAAATGCACATTAGATCTGATACAAAACAATAAAAAACCTTAAAAGTTTTGTTTAAATATCTTTTGTTCCCAGATTAACTCTTTTTACAATATATGCAATTTTTATTCAACGTAGGTGAACAAGCATGGCACTGCATTAGATTTATCCATTGCATCCTCAGCAAAGACCTAAGGTACTTCTTCCCTCTTACTATAAAGCTTATAACATAAAGAAACACTTCTCTGACCCTTAGCTTATGTAGATTGTAAACCATCTGCTTTACAACTTGTCATATTTTTAATTTATATAGATATAGTGCTAGAAATGTAGAAATAATTTGAAAAATCCACAGACAATCTGAATGTATGCAAATTATTTATAGTTGCCTTCACAACTCGACATATCTGTGAAGCAAAATTATGATAACACTTTTACATTATAAAGGTATATTTTTACTGTGTAGCATGTTTGAGGGGAGGTGAATTACATATGAAAAAATGCAGATAATTAACTACTAACTTCACAGTCATTGCAACACCCCCAAATAGCCATACTTGTTTATATTTTCTTTTTAATTAATCTGTAATGTATTAACAGAAAGTGATATTGGTACAACCTTTGTGGACTGTACTGTATTACACCACTTTTAAATATTGTCAAAACATGGGGGTTCAAACTTTGCTTTAAGTAGCAAAAAAACAGGGAATAGAATCTAATTTTAATGTGCCTTCTGAACAGTAATTTTTCTGTCTTATACTGAAATCCCATAAGACAAAATACTAGTACTCTGTAATGTGAATGGGATGTGTGGCACAATAAAACAAGAACTCAGGAAATATATTTTGTCAATGATGGAAATGGATTTGAATTTAATACCAATTTAGAAATTCCACAGATTCTGTTGAAAGGGATTAGATTTTAAACTAGGGAATAATATATGGCTTAGAGTTAAGAATAATAGTCAGGTGGTGTCATCATCAACATCAGAACCATAAACCTGCTTACAGACAGATTAAGGGTTTCATACATTTTTCAGAAGATTCAGGAACTTAAACAATTCATAATTCATTTAAGTGGGTGAGGGAGATTATGGAGTAGGATAAACAGGTTCGGTTATATTACTTTTCTTGTTTCAGTGTTCAAGGGTTGTTAATACTTTATCTCCCTTTTTTGTTTTTCTGAAACAAGTTTTAATAATATTAATTATCTTCATTCAAAGTGATTCCTGATGAGAAAATACTTGGACTTTTTCTTAAAAACCCAGAAATATGGGACCATGATAAATGTATAGTTTTCTGATCAGAAGATGACAACAAAGGTTCAGCCTTGCTCTCCTTATGTTATTAATTCCAATTTAAGCACTGGAATGTCCTCCCTCATGCCATTATGCATTTTTGGACATAATCCAACAATTTTAAGGATTGATAGACTTTACACTTATATATATAATATTTATGCTTCTTATATTAAGCAAAATTATTGAATACTAAACTATACTAGAGTTAACAAGTGGCAAGGTGCACTGTATGGCATTTAAATGGCAGTCTCTTTAACGGGAATATAATCCTTTTTACTGAGGTCTGTGATGGAGACTCTGTTCCATTTCAGTTAGAAAAAACAAAACATTTTTTACTTCTAGACTATATTTCTTGAGAAGTTGTATGCAGTTGTCTACCTATTTAAAATGGGACCACTGTAAGAACACTGGTATGCTTATATTTATGTTGTTCATTTCCTGCCTCCCTTCAAAATAAGGATTGCCATGCTTTGTTTAATGTTATTATTGAGTAGTCCTGATTATAGAAAGTAGGTTTGAAACACAGCCTTATATTAAAAACAAAAACCAAAACAAATAAAAACTTTTGGTATATTTAAAATCAAGATATAGATCTGAATATAATGATTCGATCCTATATTAGAAATTGGAGATTATCTGAATGTTAGAGGTGCAGCGATACATCAGTCTGATATTGGATTGATACTAATATAAAGACAATTGACCGTATCAGGTATTAGCCCAATGGGGCAGAGAATTTGGCCGATAAATGCCTGTGTTGCGTGCAGCTGCAGCACAGCATGGAGCAGAGCGAGCAGCGTGGAGAGCTGCCTCCAGCTGGTAAGTTGGAAGGGGAGGGAAGAGAGAAAAGGTTGGGGGGCAGATCAATGCCCCCCCACAGTGAGGGAGGGGGCAGGGCCAGGCAGTGCCCAGCTGGGGTGGGGGATGTGGGACAGGGGGCTGTGGGGTGGGGCAGTTCTTGTCACCGCTCGCACCCCAGGTAAACAGAGGGGGTTGCGCCACTGGATCTGCACAGCTCCGTATGGGCTGCAGCTGTGGGGTGGACCAGAGCCAGCTGCAGTGCTGGGAGGAGGCTGCAGCCACCACAAATTTGTCTGCAGCTCCGCTCTCAGCTCCAGGCTGCAGCCTGCTGCAGCCCTGGCTTTTCTGGCGTGTGGGTGGAGGTGGAGTGTTCAGCCAGGGTTATGCTGGGTGGCAGGCCATGGCACAAGCTGGGAACAGAGCTGTGGTGAAATTTGGGGTGGCTGCTTCTCCCTTCGGCACCAGAGCCTGCCCTGAGCCCAGCCCCTGGCAAGAAAAGCCCCATGCAGCACCAGCTGCAGCTCCACCCCACAGTTGCAGCCTGCCCTGCACCATGCAGAAGTGGAGGCACATGCCCCCCCATCCCCCTAGGCTGTAAACAGCAGCAGGAGCTGCCTCCAACCCATGAGCTGCATCTCTTCCCGTGTCCTCCCCCCTCACTAACCATGGGAGGCATTGATTTGCCTCCCCACACCACTTCCCTCCACCCTCCCTTTCCACCACACCAGGTTTACCACCTGATGGCAGCTGTATTGGATATCGGATCCGTACTGGCCAATATGACTCCTTAAATATTGGCTATTGGTATTGGTCCCCAAAATCTCTATCAGTGCACTCCTACTAGATATCTATGCAGTTGTTTGGTGTTAATATTAAATACTGTTTGGTATTAACATTTATGGCATATTACTATAAGGATATAAATAAACATCAGATGAAGTGGATCAGCTGTGTTGGGAGACAAAGCTGATGCCCTTGACTGGGGGAAACACGTGACCCATTCTCTGGCCCATTGATCCTGTGGGACAATGGGCATTAAGTTCAGAGGTGTGGCTTGGAGAATCTCCAAGCACACCTCTAAGCAAAGAAAGCTGGGGTTACCTTTTTACAGAGATGTGACCTAGAGGTTCCCTATTTACAGAAAGCACCTTGGAGATTCCTAGGCCACAACTCTATAAGTAGGTAAACCCCAGCTTCTTCTTTTACAAAGATATGCTGCAGGGATTCTCCAGATCACATATCTGTAAGTGGGGAAAGTCACACAAGTGCTTCCATGGCTGTCAGGGCCTGATCCTGGGTATGCAGGATCAGGCCCCTCAGGCCCAGGAGCACTTGAATAGCCGGGGAGTGTGAGCATCTCTGGATTGCCTGTGCTCTTGCTCCATGAAGCAAACAGATGTCTACTGAAAGATACTGGCAGAAACTATTACCAGCTTTTGTCATGGCCACACATTTGGGCATTTGTAGTGTGATAAACTTTCCCTTTGTGCCACCACAAACACTGTTATAGCAGCACAAGGCCAATGTCTATTTATACCCTGGGCAAAAACCATTTCACTTGTAAACAACCATTAGGTTTGTGTATTAGAGGATGAGGAGGGTAGTACACTACTCACTGTGACTGAAGGAATTCCCTGGGAAGAGGAAGAGAAGTAGTATGTGTCTATGTGTAGTCTGTGAAAGTGCTCACAGAAGCAGCAGTTGTTGCACGTATTTCCCCAAAGTTGCCCCTGAATAGCTAGCCAATTGTAAATGTTCCCCTTGTATCTGACCATGCCAAGATTAGTAATACTTAGTACTGCTGGTGCTTTGTTTTTCTTCCATAGCTTAGGAAACTTGGGAACCAAGGTCCCTAAGCCAAGTGTGACAAATGTTGAAGCTGTAGTTCATATCTTCTCCCCTTTCCACTGCTTTCCTGTGTAATGTCAGACAACAGGTCTTTCTTGAGAGAGAGATTTTTCTTTCTATCAAATGTGGAAGTCTAATGCATGCTTTTCTACTTACTACTTGGTCTCTCTGTGTGTCTCTCCAGATATTTTTGGGAAATTTAAATGCTAATTCAGTGTTGAGAGAATTATATCTTTGCCATAATATTGCATAATGCACGAAGAAATTCTGCAAATATTTTTTTTGTGCTTTGTTTTGTTTTTCTCCCTGACTGTCTTGTTTCACTTTGGATTTTGATAGTATTTCATTAAAATATGAAATAACTATTCTTGGTTGTGACTACATTTAGTCTCACTTGGCATGCTTACCTAGAATAAAAAAAATTACTCTCAAAAAGCTCAGTGTTGTTGTAATATGTAGTAGATGCATTATTTAAAAAAATATAGAACTGTGTGAAGTGGAGGAAATATATTTCCCCCCTCCAAAAGTAGTCAGACTTGAATAGGCAATACTTTGCTTCTGTGACATTTTTCTTTTGCCCCCCAGAATCACAGTGACTCAGATTCCTAGGTAATTAGCAGTCATATCATCTCAAGATCACTTGTGGATCCGTTGCATATGTTGGTGCCTTTGTAAGGATTTTGCAAAACCAGCTGCACAATCCTGCTGGTTTCACTTATGCATACACAAAGACCAAGGGCTCCTAGTGTGGGATACTTGGCATCAAATTTTTTTCTGTGATTAATAATGAATAAAAGGGAAATACGGGGATAGAATGCCCCAAACAATCTTTTTACTATGCCAGCAAATGAATAAAAAACAATAAGTGAAAAAAATTCCAAAATCACTAATATGTATTTCATATGCATGATATTGCTGCTGCTGCTTCTTTTGTATGGCTGTAGGAGCAAGAGCTATCATCACAGTTTTAATCCAAATTCCCCAACCAGACCAATGCCCTAATGGAAAACAAGTGTAACTCCAGGATGTCCCCCTCCAACTTGTATCTCAGGCAAGATGTTATTATGTGCTCTATGGTTTGGTCCGGGTTTCCACAATCACAGCCAGGTAAGGTTTTTAGCCACCACTTGTACCTCAGGTGGTCACACGGGCCATGTCAGTGTGTTTCCTGTTAAGGGTTGTCCACATGCTCCATGGAAGTTTGAAGCCGGGTTGTTACATATTTGGGTCAGAGACAAGTTGTTTGTTTGGGACAGTGTTTTCTGCCCAAGCTTTCCTTCAAGTTCTTCAATGTTGTGGTATAGGAGGTGCTTGGTTCATGTCCAAAAGGGTTTTCATGAAATCATGTGATGAACGGCCAACTAGCCTCCTGGTCAATGGAGCAAAAATGCCAAAAAGTGATATTGTGATATTGCTCTTTGTGGTGAATAACCTGTTAACCAGCTTCAATGTCTCTAAGAAATCCTTGTATTCAATGTCCATTTATCACAGACTGAATCCATCTTCTCTGGGGCCTCTGGACAGACCCAACATGCTTGTGTTATATTTATTTCTTTTCCCACCCCCAGCAGCCAGTGCTCAGGCATGACATGCTTTTCTTCATTTGAGAGAAAAATCACCAAAATTTACCTCAATCTCTTAGAGTTCCTTGGACACGGGATAAATTTATTACTGTCCTGCCAACTGGAACAAGAGCTAACTCAGCTCTGCTCAGTTGGTGTTTTCAAAAGGACAGCCCATTTCAGTCAACCAGACACTGTTCATAAGACTTCTTGCAGAACATTTCCCTCTGGGCCCAACTACCACACACACTCAAATGTGGTTGTCAGAATATAATTTTTCTTCCCTTGATGGTTGCCATACAAAACCCAGCATGGCAACCAGCCACCACCATATCCCCACCAAGCTTGCTCAAGTGGGTCTCACTGACCTTCCCAAGATGGACACATTTGAAAAGTTCTCATCTGCAGATCAGGGTGGTTACATCTTTTCTATACTTCGTGTAAATCAAGCAAGCTGCTATAGATGTAGGTCAATAATAGCAGAACGTTTACTAGGGCTTTTGAGACAGCCTGGCACCCTCTGCTCATCTCAGTTCAAAGTGGTATTAGAGCTGCAGATGTATTGGCAATGCGGTAACAATGAAGAATTACTTATTTTTATACTGACGTAGCTAATGTTATTGGCAGGGCTACCATTACACCAACTCTTCGATGAGAGGTATGCTATATATTTTATTAATGTATTGTGATAACTGGAAATGATCATGTATATAAATCATGTGCATTATAAAAACAAACAAGCAAAGAACTGATGGCTGAATCAATGTCACAGCAAAAAGGAGCTATTGACTCAACAGGGTTATTACACTGCCAAAAAATTGATAGCTTAACTACAGTGCAAAAATATGAAACAGATGTTCTTGAGTAAAAAGCTGTAAAAATATAATTACTCAATGCAGACTCAAAAGAAAAAGTGTACTTTGTTTGAGTTGTAGATTAATTTAATCTTTTGACATTTAAAACTGCATTATGCTTTTCATTGAAATCAACTAATACATTTTCATTTGAATGAGAGGGTTAGTACTAATACCTTTCACCATGATAATATTAAGTATACAAATACATTAGTAGATAATAATAAAACTGGATCTTATATTTGCTTCTGTTTTCAAGCCTGAAGTTCCATTTCCATATGAACCATTTAAACTGTAATAGGAAATGGAAATGAAATGGATTTCAAGCTGTTGCTCCTGATTCAGTTAGCTCAATGTCAGAACAAGACACTTAAAAAAATGACTAATAATTGTCCTAGAAAGGGTGGTAATTTAAGAAATGCAAGCATAAAGCATCTTTCCTGTAAATGAATGGATATGCTGTTATTAAGAAGTACCTAAAACAATGATTATCAACCTTTTTAGACTCCAGGCTCCACTTTGAAAATGCCATT
Organism: Crocodylus porosus; assembly: GCF_001723895.1. Taxonomy (NCBI): domain Eukaryota; kingdom Metazoa; phylum Chordata; order Crocodylia; family Crocodylidae; genus Crocodylus; species Crocodylus porosus. The sequence continues at coordinate 136,478,349 of NW_017728886.1, forward strand.
TCTTAGTTTCCACTGATTTTTTGGTTATGAAAAAATAACAAAGCAATTCTTCTCTTGTAAAGAATTCAGGCCACACAACAGGTTAGAATGTTTTTCACATGGATTTCTATTTAAAATCTCTGGTTTTATCATGTGAATCATGTGTAGCTTTTTCCCACCTAACTTTTTTAATAATGCGTGGTTCCACATAACACCATTTATAGGATCTTACAGCACTGTAGGGTACTGTGGCACTCTAATTGAGAATGACTGGCTTAGTTCTCCTATGGCTGGGCTTTGTCACCATTTTCAGAGATTTACAACTCAGTTTAGTAATTCTAAACTAAACCCTGGCTTATAAAGTCTCGGAAATGATAGCTTAATTAAGTTTTCTAAAGTCTCAGCCATTTCAAATTCAAATGAATGCAAATCAATGATGTTTCCAAAAGCTGATGCTCATGTTAATAAATAGTTGTTTAAACCAAATTAAATGTGCTACAGAATAGAAATATTATACTTTAGCTTTCAGTGTAGACAATGACTCATACTTTGTGGGTGGAGGGGGGAACAACAGGAAAACAAAATTAACAAACAAGGGGGAAAAAACAACAGGCTATTGTGAGACTAATAATTTTCTAGAGCTATTTTCAGGACACCATTCACAGCATGCCAAGCTCCAGTCTACAAATGCTTCATAATAAAGAGGGATTATGGGATTTGCCTGAAGCAAAATGCTGTTTTCTTTAGGAAACCAAAAATAAAAAATGACTAAAAGGTCAAACTAAAAACCAGGTATAACTTAGACTGAAACAATTTATATTGCTTATATCGCCTGAGACTTTAGTTTAAAGTTTCCTAATCATTCAGAAAATCTTGGTGACATTTTGTATTAGACAACAATTAAAAGTGAATAATCAAGGTTACCCAGTGTCATTTACATGCAGTATAACCAGTAAAAGGTCATTATTTGACAAATATCACTATAAAACCAACATGGTTTTATTCTCTAAGTTTAAGGGCAAACTATGGTAGATTCAAAAGTGACTGTGTGGATGGTGTGACTGACTTTTTAATGACTGTCACAGTAATACATGCATTGCCTCTAATGATAACTTAATTACAGTATTATAAAACACAGTGTAGGCTACAGGACAACTGTTCTATATGTAGCTAAATCTGACAGCTTGGCCATGAGAAATACCTCTGGAGAATTAATGGCATTGTTTGCGTGAGTCAGGTAAGCAAGGTTTTGACCTCTGTAATATAGTGCAGTTGATGTATAACACGTCTTATTCTGCAACATCTCAGTGTACTTGACAACTTATATACAAATACTAAGTTTTTCAACATAAAGCACACCACTGATCAACTCTCAATAACATTATACGTCAATTTTAAACAGGAATGAATGAAACTTAAGAAATTATTAAATAAGGAATATGGCCAGAACAGTAAATCAAACACCCCTAACTTTTATGGAAAAGGCCTTGAACATTTAGGCTAAGTACAGGCAATGAAAAAGCCCAAGACTGACCCAGTTACATCTTTGCAGGTAGTCTAAACTTCATAGATGGAACTCAGAAGCAAGTGAACAGACATTTCATATATGCAGCCCTGTGCCTGCAGTGTCTCAGGCCAAAAGTAGAGCAAATTTTCTCATCCCTTCACAGTGGTCAGAAGGCTGGAGGGAAACTGGGAAAGAAACTCTCTAGGCTTTTCCCACTCCCTGCATGAGCTGGGTGGAGAGGAGGAGAGAGCATGGCCAGGCCCTGCTGATTATGATTGGGGAGGGGGATTTAAACCCCAATCCTGGCCTGCAGGGACCCAGCCAAGGTGGCCTTCAGGGAGAGGGGTAAAGCAGCCAGACTTTTTCCTGCTCCCTGTTCATGTGGAGAGGGTAGGGGTATGGCCATATGCTGAAACAGAGGAAGGGAGCTGGTTTAAACCCAGGAAGCTGGTTTAAACCCTTTTCCCTCTCTGCTTCAGCTTGTGGGCTGGGGCTAGTGTCTGGCCATGCCTCCACCCCTTCCACTAGAGCAGGGGATGGGGAAAAGCCTGGCAGGGGCTGCTGTGTCCATGCCTGGTGGATCCTGGCTGGATTCCTGGGCAGAGAGAGGGGCATAAAGCCCCCTATCCCCCTCTGCATCATTCTGTCTGCCTAGCCCCAGGGTCTGGTCATCCCTCTTCTGCTCCAGTGGCAAATAGGGGAAAAGCCTGCCAGGGACTGTTTCACCCTCAGCAGGCAGACCCAGCTGAAGTCTGGATCTGGGTTTCCCACTCCCACCCTCTTTTCAGTCAGCCAGAGCTGTGGTGGTGCTCTGTCTAGACAACAGAGGGAACTCTGCTCTCTGGAGCCCAGTCCAGGGCTGCAAAGCATCCTGGGATGCTGTGGGACTTTGAGCTAACTTGAACCAGGAAGGGGTCTGGGACAGAAGTTCCATAACCCCATTTGATCTAAATCAGTTAAGTCTGATACTACATTCAACCAGGTTTATCTTAAACCAATTTTGGCCATTTTGTGAGTGGTTTATGTGCACTCAACTTCTGTTTTGTTACAGATTGAAACAAGTTTCTGATCACTTAAACCAGTTTATGTGTAACTTCTGTCCTTAGCCTTAATGAATAAAAACTATCACAACTTTGTTTTAATTTCTTGTTTGGAAGACATGTCTCCAGCCCACTCCTTGAGCAGCAATGCCTCCTGGACTAAGAGCAGACAGTCAAAAAGCCTGAATCTGAATCAAAGCAATCTTCTCAGGTTAGTCTAAACTGCACAGATTGAATTGATAAGCAAGTGAACAGACATTCACTTTTAATTCTGGAAATACATCCACATGCCTGCAATAGCTCAGGCCAGAATCCAGGGGGTACTAAAGCATTCTTCCCTGCTTGCCTGGAGCAGATGGTTTGGGCTCACCGATCCTGTTTGCAGAGGAGGTGCAAAGGGTCCTTGGATGGTGGGGGACTGTGAGTTAACTTCAATCTGGAGAGGATCTGGGACAGAAGTTGAATAAATGGATTTAACCTAAATCAGTTAAATTGGATACTGTATGCATCCAGGTTTAACTTAAACTGGTTTGGGCCAATTTGAAAGTAATTTATGTGCACTGAACTGCTGTTATGTTATAGATATGAACTAATTTATGATAATTTATACCAGTTTATCTGTAACTTCTGTCCCTAAGTCAATGCTAATTAATTAGTTTAGTACAAGACTCCAACCAAAGGATACTACAGCAGTCTGTATGTATCTACTGTTGCTTTATCTCTTTTACAGCATGACTTTTCTGTCATTTTTGTTTATGCCTTCCTTCCTTACTGAGCATGTTTAAATAGCTATTTGTAGCTGAGAGGTAGGCTACAGGAGCCTGTGGCTGTGAACACTGAAACTAAGTAAACCAATGAGAGGTAGTTAGCCATGTCAGTCTGAAGTCAGGCAAAAAGCAAGGCAGAGTGACACCTCGTATATTACTTCAGACAGGCATAAACTTTTATAACCAATAGTTTACTTCATCAGATACTAAGCAAGCTGTTGCTCACAAAATCTTAGGCCTCTGAATTAGTTTATAAAGACCACTATGCCCTGACTTCTTCCTAAATAAACCTGTTCATGGGTTTTGTTTTTGTTTTTAACCTTGGAACTTGTATCTTTTCCTCCACTGAAACAAGCATTACCTACTATGTAAGAAGTGCCACAAGCAAAATCTAAAGGATCCTTGAATGATTACCATCAAAATTGTGATATCTAAAAAAGGATCACAGCACAAGGAGTCATTTATTATTATATCACTTTATATCCAATACTCTGGTATCTCAAGCACCCAGTTTACTTAAACATACCTTCACAAAGCAACAGTTTCATAATTTAAAAAATAGCTGAAAGTAAGCAAACAAACGAAAATTAATCATTTTTCTTCATTAACCAATACATACAGGGATAAGATGGAACTAATTCTAACATTATCACAATCTTTCTTATTTTCTATCCTCCCTCTTTAATTCCCTGATCTCTTATCACTTCCTTATGTTTTCCATATACTTCAGATGACCTCCTTTGACCAAGGATTTTCTATTTATTCAAAGCTATGTTTCTCCGTGTGATATTTCAGTTGTTACAAATGCTGAAGACTGGTGCAACATGCTACAGAGAAAAACAACTAAGTTTTGGACTGAGATCATCATTCTGTAAAGTTAGTTGAAGTTTTCCCACAAATTTCAGTGGAGCCAAGATTTAGCTCAGGTTAGTTCTGCCTTGTGACTTATTACCACATTTTCAAGTTGGCCTTAAATTCTCACAGTCACAGTTTCCCTGAATATCTGCCTGTGCAAGAAACTGTGTATAATTGTGCCTCCATGTCAAATATGCTCATAGATGATCCTCAAATTTTGATGGTGCTCTTTGAAACTGACAGAAAAGTGTCTCTCATAACTCTGTCCACAAAGTCTGTATTGATGTAATCAGCTCTAACTGCTCTGACTCTTGTGGTGAAAATCTGTAGCTGTAGCTCATAGAAGGATTTTTTTTAGTCTTAATCTTCAAAGTTAAACTGTAAAGCTTTATGCATGTGGCAGGATGTGACTTCCACATTCCCACATGCTTAATTTAATGCATTTTACAGTACCTCTCCCAGTATGTTATCTTCCCTCCTCCCACCCCTACTTGTACCCCCCCCCTTTTTTTTTGCTTCACTCCTTCCTGTTATATACTAGGGTTGTCAGTTCTTTTGAGTCAAGGAATGGCTTTTTGCTGTATATCTGTAAAGAGCCTATGGGCTAGCCAGGTTGGAATGCCCAGATGCTAACAGAGCACAAACGAACCAGCAGATTGTGTAAGATCAATTTCAGTGAGTATCTTTCATAAAAGGGGAAATGTAATTTTAGGTATGCTTTACACAGGTTCTCAGATATTTAAATCCCTGTTTAAAATTGCTGATAATCCAGGAAGGACATGTGCTTCTTGCTGTTAATTGTTTTACAATTGTGATTGTCAGTCACATGAATGATGCCGTATCAATTTATGAATGCGTAGTACATGTTTTTACTATGCTCAAAACCAGTGCTTACTGTGTTGATATAATATCATAGACAATATTGTTACAAGATGAGCAAATACTGATCTTTAGGGAAGAAAAATTCCTCCAGCACCAAGTATTTTTGACCAATGGATGGGTTGAATGATTTCCCCTTTTTGTATATCAATGCTGGTTGGTAAAGAGAAGCTAAATGTTTCTCATTACTTTTGAATTTACTTGTGCCTACATTTACTTTAAATCATGTGTTCCATACGCCAAAAGCTACAATAATCCTGTTTACCAGTAAAAAAACTCTTATCACTCTACACAAAGTATGGCCTTCTCTATAAATAAAGGGAAATAAAAACTCTTCAAATGGCTAGAAAGTGCAAAAAACCCTAGCACTATTTCATTTTGTGAATACAATGAGCAAGAGCAAATTTAAGAAACACAGCTTTTTCTGTGCATGTTTCATGTTCAAATTAAGATGATGAAAGACTACGGTTCCAGTAATAAAGTTTGGATGTTTATCCTGATTTATTTGATGCATAATTGAAAAGATATTCTGTTAAGTTTTATTTTCCCTTTTAGGAAAGCAAAGGGAGTCTTTAGTTTCAACATACTTGAAGCAATGCCAGGAAACTGTAGCATTAGTGGGGGAGGAGGAGGGAAGGGGGGATGACAAGGGTAACCATACCAGGCACTATTAGGGGTGGAGGCCAAAAAAAATTGTCATTTTTTTTTGCTGCAGTCATGCAATCATGGTAGTAGTTGCAAAATCACTGTTTCACTTGTATGGAGCAGCTACCTTGGGTGCCATACAGTGTTCTTACATTGCTGACAGGGAACCTGGCCTCTAGATAGGAAGGCTAGGCCTTATCTTACTCCCTGTTGAAAAGTTTGATGTTGATTGTAATGGGAAAATGATATAAGTACTGGAAGGTATTTTTTGGAATGTACCTAAGCTTTTTTTTACTAATCATAGGAGAGAGATTAGGAGAAACAACTCCAGCTTTTTGCAAAACAGTGTAAAACAGTGTCTATAACTTTCTCTTCTCATGCTGGCCCCTTGAGAGAGTATTCTTATGCTTCAAATAATTTGCTTGTTAGCTAGTAGTATAATGGGTAAACCTCTTGACAAAATTACGTCCCACCCCCTAACCACCATCCTGGGACTGGAAGTCCTGCCCCATCACGTGGTCTGTGACAGGTGGTGTTACTTCTTCCCTGAAAGAGAATATCCCAACCAGCAGAGGAGAAAGCAACTGAGTTCTGCTTAAGAACTCTAGGAGCTCCCAGTCTGAATCTAACAGTCCTCCATTCATGCTCCCAAATGTTCTGAACCATAAACCCTGCTCTCTTCAGATAATTGGTTTTGTACTGTGCCTGGTAATTAAAAAATCCATAGGTTGTCCTGATCAAGGGATTCCACTCTTTTTTCTCATTGTAGCATGTGACACATCCCTGGAAAAAACACCCCCTCCTATTTCAGGCTCTTTAATACTGGACATAAAGCACTGATGCTTGTTTATATTCTGGATCTGTCCATAACTCTGTTTGTATTCCCTTTCTTTGCACTTGTGGACTTAGTTCACATAAGAGTGGTATTTAGAACACAATGTTTTGGTAGATATTCAGTCTGATTTTTGGAGGCCAGAGCTGTGTGACTGTCTAAACACTCCTTAGATTGATAGAGAGTTTAAAGCTATGGCTTCTGCGTGCCTCACCCATGTTGTCTATACAGTCTGAGCTCAGACAGGGACAGCACCAGAATCTACACATGTGACTATGGCTGTACAATGCCTGACAAAGTTTGCAATACTTTCTAGCCCCAAACACCTTTTTCACATCCAGAAAACCATAATAATGTTTACTATGTAACAGAAGGAAACAGATACTGGGATACCTGGGTATGTCACATGGTTTAAATATACCCCAACCTGTTTTTCCCTTATGAATTACTGTATGGATGTTAACCTGCACAAGATCCTCTCCTCAGACAATGACACTTCACTGAGAACAACCTTTTTCTGGGGTGACCATCCCAACTTTTTGTGAAGTTGACTTGTGCCATGTAACAGCTTAGTATCTGTGCACCTCTACATATTGTTGTGAGAGCCAGCAGACTGCCTGCAAAACGCAGGTTAGCATCAAGGGTAGTTAGGTCAATTAAATACTGCCTCTTGTTAGCTATGAGCTGAGAATAGGGGATAGAATTTACTATTCTACCAGCACCTCCACCACAGCTCTGACATCACATGCAGCCAGAATGTTGAAACAAACAGTAGTTTTCTTCGACTTGTTAAATTTTACTGACCCACTCTAGAATGCTGTTAATGTTCAGATCACTTAAATAAAAAAACTTGAGAATGTCAACAGTTATTCATGCCTCTCATGTCAATACAGAACTGAACATAGTCATCAATTGCTTTTGCTCATAACTTGTTAGAACCTGACTCCATGCGGTGCCCAACAACTAAGGAGATGATGATCTAATTGCTCAAGGATCCTATTACTCATTACCCAGAGCAAGTAGGGAGCAAACACCAGCACACATTGCTCACAACAGCTTTATTTAGAATGAAGATGATTTTGGACTAGCTCCTAAAAAAACAACAAATCGGAGAGCTGCCCTGAACAGTTTTTTCCACATTTTATACACTTTGGTTCATGGTCATTACCATTTATTCCATGCTCACTCCTTCTCTGTTCCACCCATTTCTCCTCCCATCTCAAGCTCCGCCTCTGTTTACTGTTCACTTCATTAGCATGGAATTGCCAATGCATTTCCCTCATTTACATGCCTCTCTACTAAGAGTGCATGTGTAAGGCCATGAACTCAGCTTCTCTCGGTCACTTGCTGGTTCTTTCTGGTTTCAGCATCCTCTCTAAGGTCTTGCTTCTACCTTATCTCCTAATGATAGCTGTTGGTCTGCATCCTGTTTTCTTTTGCCCAATGATTTATTCATCCTGAATACTATCCTTTTCTTAAGAAACTATTTGCCTAAGCATCTGCAAGGTTATTTTAATACATCATTCTGCCTTGTGGTCAGCAGGTTTTGCTGAGACACAGATTAAAGTTTTGTTTCAGCACAAATCCAGTGCTCCCCAAAATCCAAATATCATCACCCTAACATAACCGTCCAAGATATGTTACAATCTGCTCTAACCCTCTCCTTATGAATGCATATGCCACATGTAATGGCACCAACTCCAAATTCACAAAATAAAACTCCTGTACATATCTCTCTGCTCTAAACCTTTCTATAGCTACTTCTACCTTCTCACCCTTTCAATATGTACATCTGGTCAGTCATCCTCCTCAGGCTTGGTGGATGGGGAGCATTTGTGGGGTTCCCAGGGTCACCACCATCACACCCATTCTCTGGATCCATAGGCTCAAGAGGAGGGAGAGCATTTGTGGAGTTCCCAGGGTCACCATCATTAAGGGGCCGCTTATTTTTTCTCAGCAGGTGCTTAGCTTTTCAGACTCTCATATTTGAGAAGGTTCTTACTTTTTGCCCCTCATGCCACTTACCCACAAGTTTTCTACCTCCTATCTGCACAAAATTTGTACTTTTGCTCTGACAATAATTATGATCTTCCAAAGCATTCTCCACACTCCTTCTGCAAAGTATACATTTACCCACACACCTCCAATTAGCCCCCTCTTTTTGTTCTAGCAATAATAATGATCTTTCAAAGCAAGATGGACACAGTAATTATGATCTTTCAAAATCAGATGACAAAGCTTATTCTGAGACTTCTCTAATGTGTATGTGCAATAAGTCCTGAGTTTCTTATTCACAGGTCCTAAAGCACTGGCTTTGGATATGTGAAATCTTGTGTTTTTACACATGGTTCTCTTAGGGTTTGGTGGTGTGTTTTCCTCTGCAAAACTGTGCCATATTTTCTTTTTTTACTGTGTCCTTCTGCTCAGTTTCAGCATTCTGATCATTTGCTGTTCTGATCCTCACACTGATCATTTCTATGGTTTTGTGGTGATGCTGTGGGAGGCTGTGGCAGTGCACCTGTGGGTGCTTGCCACTTTAAGATCCTGAGCAGGTTGTGAGGCAGGTATAAGGACAGGCCCTAAGGAGCAGAGCCAGCAGTTGCTGCTGAGATGTTGCTGGAGAAACATCTCTTGGCTGGAGTAGTGCTGCTCACAGGAACATCTTGGAGGTTCAGGGTCGGAACTATGGGGATGAAGGAGGTTCCTGGTTCTAGGGAATGACCTAAAGCTACCCCCTGCTAGGGTAGGATGGTCTGATTGGGCTGCCTGTGGCCAGGTGGTCCCCAGGAAATGTCACACCAGTTGCCTTTCTAGTAAAAGGAGAGTATGGGGTGCCTTATAGCCTCAGCTTCTACAACATGGTGGGTAACCCTGTAGAAGGGGAAAGTTTGAGGCCCAGGTATGTCAGTAGATGCCTGAGGCCTAATGACTGTGAAGCCGAGAAGCCCCAGTGAGGGGGTAGTGTACTGGTCTCAGTGGGGGACATCTAAGCAGTAGATCATGTAAAGTAGGGTCTGTGTGGGGGCCTGAGGGGTGTGCAAAGATTGTGTAGAGTAGGGTCTGTGCACGTGGGCCTGAAGGGCTGTACAGGGGCTGCATAGAGTAGGGTCTGTTTGAGGGGACTGAAGGACTGTGCATAGGCTGGCCCCAGTAATTTGACAGAATGAGCCCCAGTGAGGAGGGCATAAGTTGAGGCCCCAGTGAAAAGGTCATATGGCCAAGATTAGTTTCCAGATGTCTGAAGCCAAGTTTGAGCCAGAGGCTAAGTGCAGCTCAGCAAGGGGTCTGGGGGAGTTAGGAGTAATTTGCATGCCATCTGCAAGGTATGGGACATGGTAAAGGCAAGGTCAGAGCCATGTATTATGCCACTGGCATCAGGCATTAAATGGGCAGCCTTCCACTTTAGAAATAACAATTTCCAAAGTTACATCAAAGGCATGGCAAGAGGGGCAGGTGGACAGAGTGTCCTAGACAGGTGGGTGAGCAAAGTATTTGACCAGCCATGAGACTGCCCCCTATCACAGAGCCCTTCAGTCTGATTCCCATTCCTCCAGTATTTCTGAGAGCTGATTGTCTGGAACATCACCTCCCTCTTTACTGGTATTGCATGAAATCAGTTAGGAAATATAAAATTTACATCTCACCATCAAGAATTCATTTTCTACAAATGGAATCCTAAACTTAATATCATATACATGCCACAACTCTGAAGAGCCACAAACCTTTACTCTGAAGAGCCACAAACATGCCACAACTCTGAAGAGCCACAAACCCTCTGAAAAATTAAAAGTCACCACCCCTAAACACACACGCGCGTGCACACACACACACACACACTTCAAAGTCCTAATTTTAGAAAAATGTAGCTTTCACTACCGGGTAAAGGCACAGAGCTACGTGTGTCTTTTTTCCATTTGAAGTGATGTTTTCTGTTTGGGGACAAACACATATAGTCAGTGTTAGACCAATGTGTTTATATTAACACAGATCATCAAAATTGTTAAATTATTTTTTTAAATTTTGAAATATATATATGTACAAACTGTCTGTTTGATCATACATTATCTTTACTTACTTGTGTCTTTTGTTCTTCATTACAGAGACCTATCTAGTAGGAAAACTACAATTCCCCCATGTGCAATATTACCACAACATTTAAAAAATAATTTAACAATTTTGATCACCTGTGTTAATCTAAACACATTTGGTCATAACACTGAATGTATATATGTGTGTGTGTGTATGTGTGTATATATATATAATGTATATATACCTGACTCTGTTTTGAAGCAGATTGACCAGCAGAAGGAAAGTGTTTTCTTGAAAAGAAAAAGTCCCCTCTATAATAAAGACCAAAAGAAGCAGTAAGTAAAAGATAGTGTAATCAAACAGAATAGGTGTATATATTCATATAGAGTAAAATAATGGATACATAACAGGAGCCAGTCCTGATTCAGATTAGCATCCAGAAAAAAAGGGCTTTTTTCTGACCCTAGAGTTTATACCCTGATGACTTCTGATTTTGATACTGGTGGGTTCTCTCTCTCTCTCTCTCTCTGACTGGTACAGTGATAGGACACATTTTCAAAGATAGCCCTGGTTTTTGCATACTGGTCTTTGATTCATCCCATAGAGCCATTGCAATGGAATTAAATCCATTAAATTTTAGGGTGATGCTACCCTGCCGGGTTCTTTGCAATATTCTTAGGTTTAAATAAATCATCCTGTTGTAGCTTTCAGACCTGGATAGTTGAGGGTGGTTGCCTATCACAATTTTTCCTGTTTATTATCTTTTTCATCAGTCATGTCTCAGTATGTCCTGTTGGGGGGTGGTCACCACACCCTGGTTTCTTTTTATTATGTACATAGGTGTAAATAAACCACCCAGTTGTAGTCAGTAGGTCTGATTACTTGAGGGTGATTGTCCCCAATTGCTCCACAGATTTGTCTTCACGTAAGTTCCCACATGTCCTTTGGAGGGACCCCCTTTACATTGATATTGTAGAAGTAATTGGCTTACTTGACTAGAAAAACAGACAAAAACCAGACGTGCTGATACTGCTTAATTCAAATGCTCTGAGATAAGGAATCCACATTCCTGCATTCCTTGGGTTATTTTGATATCTTGCCCTGTGCATTCCTGCATGCCTTGGGATAGCCCTATGCATAGATAGTTGTTTAAGTAAACTTTCTAAGTTTTGGTGTAATTTACTATTGTTTTGTTTCTCCAAGGTGTATTTTTTATCTCTTTCTCTGTCTTTAGTATAAATACAC
>NW_017728886.1:136490466-136503058 GCF_001723895.1 Crocodylus porosus
TCACCAAATCATTAGATGCAGGGGTAGCAGTGGACATAGTCTTCCTGGACTTTCGGAAGGCCTTCGACACTGTCTTTCACCCCGTTCTCATTAAGAAACTGGGGGACTGTAGTGTCGACACCCACGCAGTCAAATGGGTCACCAGCTGGCTGGAGGGTCAATACTCTAGGGTGGAGATCGTCCAGACCAGCTGACTTGAATACATCCAGTCTCTCCAGAAGTTCCCTAACTAGTTCCTCACTAACCCTTGGCCTAGGTGTGCCTCCCCTGGAGCCTGAGGGGTGCCCAGAGGGGGGGTGACTGTTCCCGTCCCTGTTCCGGTCCCTGTTCCTGATGTCCAATCTAAATCTGCTGTCAGTTTTTGGTCATTGTTCCTGGTTATTCCAAGGGTTGCCCTGGTAAATAGAGCATCTCCTATTTCTTGCTTCCCCTTCCCCCCCACCTGATGAATTTGTAAATGGCCACAAGATCCCCTTTCAGCTTTCTCTTGCTATATTTCTTAGGTCAACAGATCCCCACACCCATCTATCCTTTTCAAGGTTTGATTCAAATCATCCTCATACCTCTTACCCAAAAAATTAAGGGATGACATCAATGTGGATGAATTTTTATTAATATTTTATTTCCATCAAAATTTGTACAAAATTTACTGCTTTTTCTAGTTTTATGCTATATTCTGGCTAAACTTTTCTCTGGAACACAAATGTGTAATTTCTTGTCCCATTTAAGCATTCAAGGTAGGGTACCAGAAGATTATCTTCTTTGTAGATCACTCCATATAAAACAAGATGTAGGTCTTCAGCCAAATGAATATGATTTATAATTGCCACATCCTGAGCTAATTATTTCTCAGTGAGACCCTAATACAATAATGATAAGGACTATGTGAAATGTTGGCAACCGTTTCATTTTGTTTCGGATTCATACATTTCAGTGGCTGAAACACCGAATCTGAAATAAAATGCAAAGCTCCAAAACAGCTCTGAAACAAAACAGATCCATCCAAAAAGTTTTGGAAATGTTTTGGACTATTTCAGACTGTTTCAGAGGCAGGCTTTCAGGGAAAGAGAAAATGATAAGAGGGAGGGGGAAGGACTGCTGTGATATTGACATCTGTAGCTGGCCAGTGACAACAATCTGTCCCTAAGGTCCCTTCCAATCCCAATGCTCTGGGGGAGGGACCAAGAAGCACCATAAAAGTCTATTTGTGAACTACTCTCTGCCATTTTGCAGCTGTGTCTGTCTGTGTAGCAGCAAAAGCAACAGCAGAGAACAACATCTGTAAGCTTGCAGCTTGGTAGTCCCTTGCTACCAAGTTGTAGCCAATCCTTTCCTATTTACCCTTGCCTATTCTTTCTTCCCCCAAAATCCCTTAGTTTTTTCCACCCCAAACAAAAATAAAGCACGGCAGGAAAGCACTACACATACATTATACATATATTACACACACACTCACATAGATGCACATTTTTTTCCAGCAAACAAAATATGCTGGAAAGACAGGTGCCAAGTCCAAGTCTTCCAGCTGGGAAGAGAGATGGGGAAGAGGGAGAGCTGTAGGTTCCCCCTCCCCCAGACATAGATGCACCCTCTTTCCTAGCAGTAGCAGGCATGAGGCTTCTGATGCTAGTGGCAGCAAGGAGGTGGGGCCACTTCCTGCATGTGCACCCCCTCCAATAACACCAGCCATAATAATAACCCTCAGCACCAGCAGCATGACAAGCAGCACCAGCATGACAGTCTTCACCCCCATGTCAGTTCCCAGCCTGAGCCTTCCAATGCCAGAGGAGAAAGTGGATCAGGAAGCAGGGGACCTGAGAGCCCTAGCAAAAGAAATTCTCGGGACCAAGGAGGAATCAGAGGGGAGTGGAGCATAAACTTAGTGTTTCCCTAGAGCCAGATCTCCTACCCCATAAGGCAGTTCAGAGGAGGTTGATGTTGAGATTGTAGAGGCAAGTGGCTCAACTGAGTCAGCTCCTCCTGTTGTTATGCCTCTTCATGCTGAAAGGGGGGATTAAGCAGGATCTGAACCCACACCACTCTCCTCAGAACTATTGTTACGATAGTGTTTTCTTGGCAGGCATCTGGCATGCCTTGGTTCTAAGGCAGAAACAAAGACCCTTACCAGTGTAGTGTAAGAATCAATATTTGCTTCCTGCAAAGAGATTATATAGTTAAAACAGACCCAACCTTTTACCATAGAAAGCCACTCTGTCCAAAAAAAAAACTAGATTAGTTATGCAGCAGAACTCTTGGGGTTTAGCTTGTCTGCCACTTCCATGGTTTCTGCAGGTGGCTCTGATGCAAGCTGTTGGGGGGACTGAGTCTGCCATAGTCCCTAGACCTGTTTTGGGAGTCAGGAATCTGTCTTAACCACTGAGATGTCATCCATAGTGCTGCTGAGAAATGTCTGAATAGTGTCTGAGACTTCCACCACATAAGAATCCATATTTGCTTCTGTCTGCTTTAGCATTGTCTCTGAAAACACACAGCCCAGATTGCAGAGTTTCCCAACAGGATTTGGAAAAGAGGCAGGCCAGGGACTTCCAGCCTAGGTCCCACCCCTATACTTGCTTCAATCGTTTCAGCACTGTCCTCACAGGAGGTCTGATGCCCCTGAAACCGCTCACCCTACAGATTATTTGAGGGGGACAGGGCAAGTTGTTAGAGGGGACACAACCCCTCATTACCTGATAGCCTGGGCCTATGCCCCACAGCCTAGGGGGGCTGAATTTCTGGGGTCCTGGGATCGTCCATGTAGCTTGAGGCTTGGCATTTCCCAGTCAATGAGTGGACCTTCTGATGTCATAAGGACATGTGATGGGGAAGCATGGACTTCTGGGACCAAGATGGTGCCCAGTATGGCTGCCAGGAGGGTGAGACGTCTGATGTCATGAGGCATGTGATGAGGCAAGGTATTCTGGGGCCAACATGGTGGATGGGGCCGTGGGACTTCTGAAGTCACAGGGCATATGACAGGGCAGGAGGTGGGTTTGGGGCCAACATGGTGGCCAGCATGGTGGTCTGAGATTGGGACTTTTGATGTCACAGACCATGTGATGGGGCAGGGGATTCTGGGACCATCATGGTGAACAACATTCCAGCCAACATGGAAAATAGGGGCTGGGGCATCTGGTGTCACAGACCAGGTGATGTGGCAGCAGGGTTTTTCATAGTTTCATAGCTGGTAGGATCAGAAGGGACCTGAGCAGATCATCCATGGGCAGGAAAAAAAGATAGTTATGTGACCATCATGACAGCCAACATGGTGGCTGACATGGTGGCCAGGGGGTGGGACTTATGATGTCTCAAACCATGTGACGGGGCAGCATGTTACACAAATTGACAATTGCTCAAACTATAAGCAAGACCTTATGAGGGAAGATAAGTCAAGATGCTGCATTTATTGATTAAGTGCTTAATGCACATGCACGTGCACACACACACACGCACACCATATTCATACCCCAATTTCTGTTCTGCTCTGGCATATGTTACCAGTCTTATCGGTGCTTGGATAACTTAGTAGCCAGCCAAGTTGGTCATGAATAGTAGCTGGGCTCCTGTCAGTCTATCTTATGAGACAAAATGATGCTCCAGAATGATATGCAGAATAAGACCCAAAATTGATATGTTTCACCCCATTTTCATAGCTTTGTTAATTTACCCTGTCCTCTGGGATTTTGCTGGGTTATCACTGTATTCTTTTTTGAAAGGTTGCTTGCCATCGTTCTCTTGCTGTTCTGGGGTGGATTCTTCTTTTTTGTTTTTTTATTTGTCTGAGTTCTGTCAATCTATAGAGCAATATAAAATGCAGTTTAAGGCAATGCAAACTCAAGAAAATACATAAGATTAAAAGCATTAGGCAAAAGTCTATTTTCATGTTATTTCCCTAACATTAAGCTGTATTTACGCTATTTGTATAACATTCCCTTCTTTGATCCTTTAAAACATTTTGTTTTGAATGGATCACTATAATTTTTGCAAGGCTATATATTGTAAAGCAATTAAGGCATGTGATTTTAATTTAAACTACATTTGTTTTATCCAACAACATATACAATACATAATAATCAGCATTATTCCAAGTAGTATAGAAAAGATGATAATAGAATGTAACATAATATTTAGGACCACCATCCATGATAGTGATCATCTCTTTAAAATATCATACCAATGGTGTATTATTATTTATTTAGCTTGTTTAGATTATTTCAGAATTTCTGAACCTCAGAGAAGTTGATTTTATTTTTATGTTGTAGTAGCAAGTTAGCTAATTTGTGAATTCTTTGTAACTGTAGCAGTGCATGTGCAGTGCCTGCCATTTTAAGGGCTGAGTCAAGCAGCCAGCAGGTGCCTGATTCTGGCAGCCATTTTAAAACACTGGCTGCCTATCTAAATACAGCAGCTTCCTGCTGGCAGGCAGGCAGAAACATCACCTGGCTGAAAGGCTGCATGAAACTTCTTGGAGGTAAGGGAAGGAGATTATTGGGTTGGAGGCTCCTGGTCCTTGGCATGGCCTAAAACTGCACCCTTCCAGGGATGGGTGGCCTGGTGGGACTCCGGGTGGCATGGGAGTCCCCAGGAAATGCTAGGCCAATTACCACCCCAGTGAAAGGTGGGTTGAGGCACCTTAACCCGTAGCCCCCACAACACTCTGGGTAAAAGGGGGCCAGGCACAGCTATGGCCGCCTGAGCCCAAACAGGGTGTAAGACCCAGGCAAGGCCCAGCATAGCTGTGGCCACATCAGCCTCCACAGGGGAGGGAAACCCCAGAGCTCCAAAGGAGGGGGAAGATGTGTAACCCCAGAGAGGTAGTGAGGTCCCAGGAGAAGGTTGAGTAGAGCTGAGGGTCCACCTAAAGAGCATTCCAATGGGGTGTGCTGAGTAGGTGGTGGGACATCCTGAAGGGCAGTACATGGGCCAAACCCCTGGAGAGCTATTTGAGGGAAGTGTGGAGCCCCAGTGAGGGGAAACAGAGGGTTGGGAGCCCAGTTTGTGGGGCTGTGGGCCAGGTGTTTGTTTATGTATGTTTATGTAAAGCTGCCCTGGGAGGGCCCAGAGCAAGCTTGGCTCAGGTCAGGAACTTAGCTGGCCACTACCCAGGTGAGGGTCATGGGAGAGACCCAAGAGACTATGTTTGCCAACGAAGGTGTGACATGGATAAAGCCTATGGCCTACAGTAGCTGCTTCAAGTGTTCCAAGTTACTGATGCAAGAAAGAGACCCTGTGAGAGGGGATGGAGTCCAAGAGGCCCTAGTGAGAGGAGGGCGGTATGAATGTGCATGTGAAAGAGGCCCGACAGTGAGGTTGAAGCTTGGCTCCCAGCTTGGCTCTAGGCTGGGAGAATAATGACACCATGTATGCCATCTGGAGGCATAGACCACAGTGTAGGGAAGATTTGGAGCTGCAAATAGCACCCCTTGGCATCAGAGCATGTAATGGACAGTCTCCCCCATTTACCATGCTTTTATGGGAACAGCAAAGTCATAGCAGGTAAGAGGGCAGACTGCCCCATACAGACAGATAGGTGGGCTTGCAGGAGACTCAGTCCCAAGCAGGCCCCCTGTCACAGTAACTAATAATTTAAGGTAGTTCAATTGATTCCTAAAGAGAAATAGAAATCAATGAAATGATTCCATTTTCATGGGATGATTTTCTTTAAGACGCTTGCGCAATTCAAAATGCTCAAAAGAAAAGTAACAAAAACATAGTATGTCGATAAATCTTAATAAAACAATAAGCAAGTCTAAGCCAAAATATCCAGTGTTTGAGCCATGCAGTTTTTGGTATCATGTGCAGCTTCTATATATGTATGTTAAATAATCAGTCCCATCTGATTCATGACATATTGTCCCAGGGAAATAAAACTGGAGGCACCAGAACAGCCTCCAATGGCGGGACCTGAGGCAGGGGCAACCCACCCAAGAAAAGAAAGAAAGAGCCCTGAAGAGAGGGCATACTTACTTACCTCCCATAGGGAAGGGAGAGCCACGCTGAGAAGGACTGCCAGCGTGGTTTGTCAGCCATTTTTATTGCCGGCTGGCAGCAGCACTGGCAGATGACATCATCAAAAGCCACCTCCCAGCAGATTCAAAAGCAGGTGGTGAAAGAATGGCAGAGGAGATGGCACGGATGCCTGAGGGCGAGGTTGATCCCCGGCTGACGTCCCACAAAGGTTTGCAGCCCTGATAGGGACAGTATAGAGACCCTCTGAAGGGGTCTCATCCACATTGAAGAGAAAGGATGATGTTGAGGGACTGGAGAGGACCACAGACACCAGACCCGTGAGTGGAGTGGACAGAAACTCACACCCAGAGCCTTTTGTTATTTTATTTCTTTTCTTCATTCCACTTTCATTTTGAGAGGGACCCTCTCAAGATAAAAGGTTGTGACTGAAGAAAGACCCTCCATGGGTCCAGGGTCACAAAGGAAGATCGAGGCCAGATTGGTACCAGTCTTGGAGAAAGGTTGGGTGCAAAGGCGGGGATAAATTGTACGCCTCTCAGCTGTCTGGGAGAGATGAGTCAGGGAACAGGCCAACGATCCACCATCCAGTGATCCTGAGGGTTGGTGCATGGCTGCGGTGTGGGGGAGGTGGAGCCCCAAAAATGTCTCTGGCAGGTAGTATCCAGAACAGCGGAAAACCCTGGGAAGGAGCCTCCCCACTGGAAAAGAGAAGACCAAATCATGGCTGGCAAGTGTCGGGGCTTCCTTCAGGGTGGAACATGACCAAACACCTAAGTTCTGGGGACATACCCCTTGGCCAGAGTCATGTGAACGCTCGAAGGCCGCCTGAGAACTTCTCTATGAGATCAGATGGAGGCACATATAAATATATAAAAAAATGGAAGAACATAATAATAAATATAAATTAACACTGGCTCTCCTTAATCGGTGTTTAATAGCCATTGTTTTTTCAGTTCATCGGTGTCACTGGGCATTCTGTGGCCTCTAAATAAATTTAATACAGTAAAAGCTGCGCTATCTGACATCTTACAATCCTGTATACTCTACTAACTGGCATGTTGGCTTGTAAGATAAAGTGAAACCAGAAGTGCTCCTTGCCGTGGGTACTTCCGGTTTCTCTGAGCCCCCATGGCTGGAGGCAAAGCAGCATGTGATACTGAGCCACCATGGCCTGTGGGCATAAAAGGCTGCACAGGGCTATGTGGAGCCCACCTCCCTGTCCTGCAGGGCCCGCCGGATAGGCGGTGATGTGGCAGGAGGGATGACGATGCCACAGGAGGGGCAGAGGGATGCCCCAGCTGCGGCGGGAGAAGCAGCAGCTGGGGCTGTTCAATTAACCAGCATATGTTGTTATCCGGCATCCCCCATTCCCAGGGGATGCCAGATAACAGAGCTTTTATTGTACATTACAATTCATACACCATTGACTAACTAACTGAAATACATGTATCCATTTTGATTCTTCTCCCTGATTGTATTGCATACACTATTGGACTAAGTTGGTTAATGATAAGCACTGGTCCAATTCACTTGCAATCCAAAGTATTTTTTTTTCCAGTTATAAATACATATAATGATCATCAATTTTCCATAAAAATGGGCTGCATTTGTTGAATAGCTTCCATCATTCATATATCAAGGGGTACTTTGTTCTCTTTTTTTTAATTGTGCCAACTATTTATACATGTTGTAGTTAATGATATCTCCCACGCCATTAAACTGATCCACATCCATTATGAACTTTGTGGGCTGTTCAGATAAAATTTGATAAGGTTATATATATTGTTCACAAACAGTCTAGAATGAAAGGCAATTTGTTAATGAAATCTATTTGCAACCTACTCCACGGGGCTCCCTCCTTTTTATGAAACAGTGATTGGGACTCAGAAGGTCGGGCCTCTGCAATTGGACATAATTATCTACCTAGGATATAACTGATATACCCATCCATTTTGTACTTTGCTTTAATCGATAAAGAGTTTCTCTTTACTTCTTTGACAAATATTGACATGCTAGATTTATCAACTCTTGCTTTTTTTTGTAAAACAATGGGTTAATGCAGTTTTCACACATATCCTGGTATGTTGGTGTTATAAATAGCATCTAAATACAAATGAGATTTTCTTTATAGCCTTAAAAAACATTTCATCAGGTTGTTTGTTAAACAGACACATTATTTATAAATAAATGCCATTTTGCTAAATAAATGAATTATAAATTGAAACTTTCATATGAATTACTGGTTTTTGTTTCAAAGATTAAAATAATTTTTGTGTCCAAATTTGTTGGAATGTGTCCTGGTCTGGGATTCACAGAAGAATTCAATTTTTAGAGGGAGTATTGCCAATGATTTTTTATTATATTTATAATATTTATATATATTTAAACTTTTGACAACTTAAAATAAATTCACCAACCAAATAAAAGATGATACAACAGGACAAATCACATAAAACAGACAGACAAAATAATTTTTGTTCTAGTGATAAAACTGAAGTTTAGGTGAAGAACACACAGTTGATGGTAATGAGGCCTCATAGTCTTTTAGTCACCTTTGCTACTAGATTAAATTTTACAGTATGGTTTCTGCAAAAGAAAACACACAAACCTGCCAAGGAAAATTCCTTACAGTAAAATATTCATAGTTGCAAATTTACAATGCTGACATGTGCAGTATTAATGCACATATTCTTACAGTTGTTGGGATGTTTTTCTTGTAAGTGTGTGTATAAAGTGACCAGGATTGTTTATATTTATGTTACTGTTTTATATTAATTTCTTCTCAAGGTGGTACTAAGGTGTATTGCTTCCACAAATCTTTTTCCTGGTCTTCACCAAGGGTTTTTGTGTTGGGGTATGCTCCCTTTAGCCTTTTTCTAATGAAGGGTAACCCAAAAGGCAGTGGGAGCTAGGATTTTAAAGTGACCTGTATTCACCCCTGCCCATTCCCAGGGTGGTTATTATGCAGCATTTTGCAGAGAATACCTCTCTATGGGATATTTCACCATATTAACCACATCCAGGAGGGTGACAGTTTCAGGTCATACCTAAGACCAAACTCTCCACTCTCCTGCTTTGGTCTTCTTCACTTCTTATGGGAACAGTATATCACTTCTGGGCTTCCTTGCCCCTACTTGGGCCAGTTGAGATCACAGGCTCCCAGTTCTCACAGCTTTGACAGTGGCCTTTTCTCTGTGCCCCTTCTCTGGACTGCCAGATCACTTGCTGTCTAGATCCTTTATAAGATTTTTTTTCCCTCTTTCAGCTCCCCTCAAAGCCTCTGGACTCCATCCAGCTCTATTCTCTTCTGATTCAACCCTTCTTTTACTTCAAGTCATTAACTCTGCCTCACACTTTTTGGACTGAGTCTCTGGCTTTCCATGCTCTCACAAATTCAGCTCTTCTCTTTAGTACCTACTCTCAATTCTTCTCTGTGCTATGTGAGGCTGTTCTTAAACCCCCTTTAAAGAATCTCTCTCATTCTAGCAGGTCTCTTGGTCTAGCAATTGTCTCTAGCAACTCTCTAGAATCCCAGTACTTCCTTCTTCTGGGTTTTACCTAACTTTCATCTTTCCTTTACTTTAACAGATCTTAACCATATCCTTTCTGGGCTACAGGATTTACAGTCCATTCTTACATTCCTGTAACAATCTCTTCTAGGCTCTACACTGTTTCTAGAAAGGTGGGCGGTGGGTGGGAGTGGGGAGGAACCAAGTTTTACTTTCACTTTCCAACCACAAATTCTCTGCCACTGCCTGAACAGGTGTCCAGTATCATACCCTGTCAAAAGGCTGTTAGAGGGTGGTTCTTGAAGCATTTAATATTAGGTATAAGGCTAATTTTTCAGTGTCATGGACTTTTGTAGGCTATAGCTTACTTGTGTCAGATGCTATGAATGGACCATTAATATGCTATAGTCCATTCATAACATCTGATGAAGTAGATTATATCTTACATAAATGCATGCATTTCTGTAGGAGGAATCTGTAAGGTGCCATACTACTTTTGACTTCTGACTAACACAGCTAACTACATCCTTCTATGAAATATTAAGTATGTTATCCTTTTCTCATTTTCTTTTTTTTTTGTTTGTTTATTGAATACTGAAGTCATCAAATATTTTCAGTTTCCTCATTGATCAATCAGGCCCGAGGTAATCCAGTGATTTTCACCTTGATTCATTACTTACAGCTCTGGAGAGAAGACAAACGCAAATAATACCAATGAACACTCGGTATGCTCAGGTACAATGAATGGTAGTTGCAACGTGCTGAAGAATTAGGACCTTAATCATAGTAAGTATGAGCAGCATTGAACTACTGAATCTCTCAGAGAACATAGGAGAGAAAAAGCAGACAACAAGCAGAAAGTCTTAACGAACTGAGTTTTTTTCTATTCTCCTTTGTACAAGGGAGAGATACATATTTGGTTGTGTATGTGCATTCCTCCAAAGACTTTCAATGTGGTCCCTTCATGCACAACACTATGTTGATTAAGCCACGTTGTTTAGCAAACTGTGCATTCAGTTTTCTTCAAATAAATGCTGTAGCACTACTTTCTCACTTCACCTCTTCTCGATTAGCACTGGTATTTGCTTATTGCTACCCCCTTTATAACAAGAATAGCAGCATTCCTTTTCCTCCCTATCTTCATAAACTCAAGGTTTTGCAGAAAGTGGATGTCCTCAGTAGTGATTACAATTTTCTTGTAGGCCTCTATAGGCAAGGCACTTTTCTGTCTAATAAGCATCATTTCTCTTACACTTTTCTATCTTCCTCCTCAGTGCTACTTGTGTATGTATATACGTGAATATGTTTTCAGTTTTTTTGAGAATCAATGGCACATCAATTTTTTCTTGTAACATTCCTGACACACCACAAATGTCAGAATGATAGCTTTTAACTCTAATCCATATACAAATATGTATATTCATATGAATAACATTTCTATGCAAATGTTTGCATATTTTGTGATCCTAATTGTTAATGACATGCCACTCATCTGCATCTATTTTATAGCGTACTAAAATATTTACTTTTTCATCTGTTTTTCTATGTTTGTTTTTTGTTTAATTGCTTATATTATCCTGATGTAAAAAAAAAATGGAATTTTGTTTTAAAAAGATTTTAACTAAACTACAGAAGTATGCCAGTTTGGAAAAGACAGTAGCTATGCACAATACATTATCTATATCTATGAGTAAAACTTCTTTTGGGCCTGAAGGAAAAACATTATACATAAGTACGACATGGTTAAGAAGTCACTTCTCCGCATGCTCAAGTAAGATTTCTGTACTTTCTGGTCAAGTCCTACTCTCTGTGGTCAGCTTAACACCATTGCTCCTAAGAAAATTTGCATGAAAGAGTACATATCTCTCTCTGCAAATGCACATCATAAAGTATAACTGTTCTAATGTCAAGTTCAAACAAAATATTGTATATATTGAGCATATTGGGGTCTCTTCCCCACTGCTGACTGATTTCTGTGCACTATAAATATTAAAATCCTCATGTAAACCAAGATCTACATTAACAAGTTCCTTGACCAGAAAGAGGTGTGCTAACTTCAGTGCAGCCATTTGGTTGGATAGCAGTGTAGCATATTTAGCCATAAAGTGAGGGAGGGACTTGTATTTAATTAGTACTATAATAATATCCCAGATGTAATGTCTGGGTACAGAAATATGTAATAATTTCATCAATATCAAAGAATCAGGGTCAACTGATATAAACTGTTACAATGCACCTGCTATATCTGCATAATTTTGTAGAAATGCAAGAGGAGCAAAACTGCTTCAGCTTTAAAATAAGCTATCTAACTTGTAGTGCTGCAGAATCATTCAAACATAAGCAGTTATATTATAAAAGCAGATGGATGCTCCCAGGCAGCAGTTTGGCCTCCCCTCTTAGCAGTTAAACATTCCCTATTTTCTTTTTTCCCCTCTTCTACGTGAAAGAAACCACACATACAGAGAAATATGCCTAGTTATAGCAAGGAAAGAATGAGGTTTTACACATACAGAATTAGGGGTGCACTAATAGGGATTTTGGGGGCTGATATTGATAGCCAATTTTCAAGGAGGCATATCGGCTAATACCAATCAAATTTCTGATACAGCTGCATCCAGCTGGTAAGTCTGTTGTCGTGGAAGAGGAGCGGGGAAGGAAAGGGGCATGGGGGGACAGATCAAGGCCCCTGCAGTGAGGGAAGGTGTGGGACTGGGGTTAGGGCTGGGGCAGGTGCTGCCCAGCCAGGGCAGGGTGCAGGACAGAGCTACAGCTCATCGGGGGTTGGGCACAGGACAGGAGGGGCATCTCCCATCACTGCACACACCCTAGGAGGGTATGGAGGTGGGGCTTGTACCCCCAGATCTGCATGGGGATGGGCAGGGTAGGCTGCAGCTGTGGGCTGGGGCTGGGGTGGCATTGGGCTCCTCCTGGTGGGGGCTGGGCCAAGTTGCACTCAGGGCAGGTGGTAGCAACACTGGGAAGAAGCCACAGGGGGGCTACAGATACCCCAATCATTACCATGGCCCTGTGAGGGAGCGGGCGCTAAGGGCGGCCGTGAAACTCCCTAGCGCCACTCACCGTCACGTTAGGGCGAACGTAGCACCCTCAGAATC
>NW_017728886.1:136504738-136507807 GCF_001723895.1 Crocodylus porosus
CTCCCTGTTCCCCGTCCACCATGGACTTACCAGTGCATACTGCTCTTCAAGCTGCCGAGCT
Source organism: Crocodylus porosus (assembly GCF_001723895.1). Classification (NCBI taxonomy): domain Eukaryota; kingdom Metazoa; phylum Chordata; order Crocodylia; family Crocodylidae; genus Crocodylus; species Crocodylus porosus. The sequence continues at coordinate 136,504,800 of NW_017728886.1, forward strand.
ATGCTACTTCCTGCCAGTGTACTGAACTGAGGCTATGCACATGCGTTTATCAGTCAAATTATTTACCACATCAGGCCAATTTCCAATGCACTCAATTTTCTTTGTATCAATGCCAGTCTGATATTGGACCAATGTATTGGTGCACCTCTATACAGAATATTACCTAATTTGAAAAGTAAACCATCTCTAAATATCTCATTGTTTTAGTATCTTTAGGTGTTACTTGAAATAATAGAAGCTAAAAATTAACAAAATAAATAACCTCTAAATTATGTATGTGTTACAATGATAATCCCCCTTAATATTTTCTACGTAACTTAAATTAGATATAATACAGTACACACAAAGGATATAAAAGTTTGTCTCTCAACACAAATCTATTAAATTGCAATGGAAGGGAAAACAACATTTTATGCAGTATATACCTCTTCTTGTTGAATCAAATGGATTCAGTTGCTTATTAGCAAGCTTTATTTATATGTTAAGGTTTTATCAGGGTTTGTTTTATCAAGAATTACATAAAAATGGTGTGAACTACTGAATGTACATGTATGAATTTGTTTAAATGAAAAAGTCATAGTGTTAGTTTATGACATTTAGTGTTAGCAGTTCAGCTTTATTCTGAGCAGCTAAAGGATGGATTAACTTTTGATCCTTTATGAATGTAAAAACCTGGAATGCAATCATTTTTTAAATCTTGTTTTGGTATATCTTTCAAATGCTTTGTGGGTTATCCAGGTCAAAATGAATGTAATACCATAGACAAGTCAAGCTGGATCATTCTGTGGTATTACTGCCAAAACAAAGCTTGTCAGGTTCTTTCAATTGCTAATATGAAGGCTTGCTGTGCGCAGCTGGGAATCATATGTTAAACACAGGAATTAGTTAAATAGATCCAGGTTTAAAAAAACAAAAAGCAAATTATGGTATATTGTTTTCACACTTTCACATTATTGGTTATGATGATATGCTTAGCATTTGCTAGTGTTTAGTGACTGATGTTTAATGTCCAATTCATAACCTCCCATAATAGCACATGATCATCTATGCAGTTGCATTGCTATAATGGTGTATAAAGGTTTCATTGTACAAAGGTGTACATTTTATGTACAAACTTGACATCTATTGCTATACAGTCTGGGTTTCCCCTTTCCCTTCTCCAAAATTGAAAGTTATCCTAGAATACTAACATCAAAGATAGTTTTTCCTGTTCAGCTGGGCCTCAATTATTCATGTAAGTTGATACAAAGACAATAATACCATTATCTGGATCAGTGGTTCTCAATTTTTATTTTTAGCAGACCACTTGAAAATTGCTGAGGGTCTCAGGAGACCACTTAATAAATGTTTTTTTGTTCTTCAAACCAAAGCACACAACTCATATTTCAATATCAGTAGTCTTACCTTACAAGTACAGATATTCTCGATTGTTCCGCAACCTTTCTGTGGACTACCTGAATGGAGTTCATGGACCACAGTTTGAGAACCTCTGGTGTAGATTGTAGCACAAAGCTTGGAGCTCATGCTACTTTAAGAGTAGTCAGGCTGTGGCTGAGACAGGCTGCAGATGTGGCAGGAAGGCAATTAGGGACCATGCCTGAGAAGCAGCTTGCTGGTGTGTCCAGGGCTCATTGTGATGTCATCTGACTCAAGAGGAGGTCTTGGCTTAGACTGGATATAAGCCTAGGCCCTGAGTTGAGCTAGCAGTGAGATCCTAGAGGCTGCTGAAGGAACATTTCCTAATCAGGATGGCTGTAGCTCCTGAATGCCAAAACAGAGAGAACAGCCTGCATTAGTCTGGAGGCCCAGTAAGGGGGTCTAGGAGCTCAGAGAGGGGCTGAGAGTAAGACCAGAGCCCGGGGAGGGTGGGGATCCACAAGCCCAGAAAGGGGTTGAGTGAGAGACCAAGGAGTCTGAATGCCCAGAGAGGAGATGAGTGAAGGACCAGAGGGTCCGAGAGGCCAGGGGGTATAAGCATGGGACCTGAAGAGCTGATAGCCCAGAGCAGGGCTGATAAAAGAGAGAGCATGAGAGAGTGACACCTGCAGATTATGGGGCGCAGTGTAGGGGCAGATGAAGCCATGCAATTAACCCATACGGCAATGACCACAGACACTTGGTCATCATTAGAATTGGGGAAGCCCTGGGGGAACCTCCCTTACATAAAAGTGTAGCAAAACCTCCAGTTCTTCCTTTTTTTTATTTTAAATGCATTCCCTCACCTTCCCCAACTATTTCTGACTTTTTCTCTCCCTCTCAATTCCCTATAGATAAGTATAAGTGAGCTAAGTTGTAGGATAAACTTCAGCATTTTATTTTGGTAGCACGTTGTATTTGTTTTGTTTTTTCTCCTTTATATTGTATAATTATTATGTTTATATTGATTTTTACTGTTCTATATTACTGTTTTACTGATACTGTTTTACTGATTTAGGCCTACACATGTAACTTAGCATAAGTCATGTCAAGTTTCCATTTTGTTTGTCAAACCTCCATCTTGTTCCCCATGCCCTATTAAGTAACCCGTGACTCATACCTACCCCTCCTATGTAACTTGATTCCTGAATGGGGAAGAATGAGGGTACTTCAGAGAGAATGGCAGTAGGTCTAAAAATACCTCCCTCTGAATTACCAAACCATCAACACCAATACCTGGACCAATGACCCAGCCATTGAAACCACCCTCAGCATTCAAGAAACAAAAGATGAGGCAACCCACCAAGGCTGCACATGCTCAGTATGAACACCTGGAGCAGGACTGACCTTGCCTGGACAGACCCTCCCATAGGAGATCAGAGGTAGTCTGACCCATAAAAAGGGGTAGTGAAGACTGACTCCTGGGGACACCCTGTCTATCTGGACCAGCTCCATGCCACACCACCTATCCACCCAGAGGCCCTGCTGGCGACCCCCCTCTGGACAACACCTGCTGGACAAAGACCCCTTTCCAGCCTTGATAGGTAGCTATCACCCCCCACCCTCTCTTCAACCAAGGACTTGGACTCTGT
>NW_017728886.1:136508007-136519805 GCF_001723895.1 Crocodylus porosus
GAGTTGGGTTTTTGTCTGTTTTCTGACTTGCCACCACTTATCTTCCCCCACTTATACTGCCACCACTTATCTGCCCCCTAAACTCCCAGCTGTCTGCCTTAGTTTCCATCCCCAAACTCCCAGGTTTCTGCATCAGTTTCTTTCCTGGCTGTCTCCTCCTTGCCACCAGGCTTTTTCCCTTGCACCAGTGACCTTGAGTAACCCTGAGGCCACTTGAACTTAAGTAACCCCAAGCCTCAGTTCCTCAGTCTAGCTTGCACGCTCGCTCACTTTCTCACTCACTCTCTCTCTCTCGTCTACCAGTTCTAATCCCAGTCCTGGCAACTTTCACCCCCTACACTTTCACTTTCTCTCTTACCTTAACCTTTTCCCAGGTATCCCAACTACACCAAGCACATACATACACACCGCAACATCCAAGTTCGGAACTCACCTGTATGTATGTGTAGGTGAGTGGTGTGTATGTGAACTGATATACATGTATATCACTGTGTGCATGATATATGAATTAGTGATCCATGTATGTGTATTGGATGTCTGGTATTGGTAACTGATTCCGATCCAATTTCTTTAGGTCTGTATAGTGTGTGTAGGTGTTTGAATTGGTGATAGGTCTGCATATGCCTAGGCTGGTAATTTTGGATGTCTATGTGCCTGAGTTGTTAGTGCGTGTGTGCACGCGCGCACCTGGTGGGGGTGTATGCATCTAGAGTGTGAGTGTGTGTATGCACCTAATTGATTTTTGAGTGTGTATATGTGCAATTGTGTCACAACTTCCCATCTAACAGCACAATTTTGAGATCCTGAGAGTTGGCCTGGCTCCTCAGGACAACAAAAACAAATACATCAAGGCATGGTGGGCAAATGAAGGGGTGACTGCCCACAGTGAGCAGAGTGGAAAGGGCTGAAGGGACTCCAGGGGCTTCATGGACACCCCTGGAGACCACTCTATTACATATTTAATATGTCTTATTTCTCTGGAGCTTTAAGCAAAGATGATCCATTAGGATCATATCCCACATCCTCAATTTTCTTATTCTGCCAAGGATGGACTGTTGGTGATTTTTGGTCTTTTTTGTTATTGTTGTCTTCTGTTTTTGTTTTTATGGCCTCCTCTACACATTTTACTTATGGCGTGATAAACCATGTAATCATGTCTTAAATTATGACCCAGCTACATTTAATGGTGTGATTAAATATGCACTAAGGCACAAAATTATTTTTAAAAGCATAATAATTTTGGTGCTTGTTCTAATCACATAAGGGCAAATCTTGCCCTAATTAATTAAATATGCGGCCAGGTGCTCCCCTGTGGCTGAAAGCTTCATCAACAGATGGGCTCACAGTTGCCACAGGAGTGCATCACCCTCCTTGAGCCCTGCAGCTGCAAGGCTCTGTGAGCTTCCCCTGTTGCAGGGATCACAGTGGGAGCAGCATTTTTGGCTACAGGGCTTGCACAGTGAGCAATAGGGAGAAAGCTGCCCCTGCTGCAAGTGTTGGGAAGTGTTGGGTTTAAAATGGCGGTAGCATTCCTTTGCACTGCCGTCTCTGAGAGTCCCTTGTCTCATGAGGCTCCCAGCAGAGGAACCATTCTCCTTGCTGTTGCCACTGCAGGCCCTGCAGTGACATGGACTGTGGGGCTTATAGTGAGGACAGCATGGAGAGATGCTGCCACCATTGCTAATAAGTTCAAACAGCATGGAGCGAGTATACCATTATTTGTCCCTATGTGTAAAGCAGTAGATAAAAAAGGGAAAGAATGAAAATTGTTGAATAAAGGCATTATCCAACTTCCAAGTGTCATTAAAAACAAAAAGCTGGGTCAAATAAGAATACTAGTGCAATGCAATTACATTGTTCTTAATACATCTTAATACTTCTCCGATTTCATTAGTCTATAAGGTGCACATCCATCCTGCCTTCTACATTGCTATTTTATGGTCTTAACTTTTTCTTGTTTACAGTATTTCTAGAAGCATTCTGAAAGATGGCAGAAACCCCCCCACTAATCCTGAGTTCACCTCTGAGAAATTCAGTTGATGAGGTCCAAGGACAGAAGAGTCACAGATGCTCAGCAACTACAGATTGTATTTGTTTGGAGGGTGGGAATTGTAAGGTATTATGTCATTCTCCTGGGAAGCAGCTTTTTGATCAGTATGAACCTGTGACTCAGTCCTGCATTGACTGTTTATCACAGACAGTTCCATCTGTGACCACCTGTATATAGGATTATATGAAAGAGGAAGAAAAATGCTTTGGGGAAATGGTTTCATAATTTATTTATTGCATATTAATCTCAAAGTATATTAATTTACTGGGGGAATTGGTATATCCTGTTCATTTTACTTTACTGCACTGTTTCTTAGATTATCAGACTTGTCTTATAATTGTAAAATGGATCATTTTTACCTCTTACCTTCGATTTTAGACATATTTAGAAATTCATAATATGTTGGAAAAGGTTAATTTATGTTTAAATAATTAGGTCCAGATTCTGATTTTTTGGAAGGAGAATATGTAAGTGAAAAATATTGAACAATAATCAGGATAGTCATACTTGTCCTAGATCACCTCAGGGTATCCACATTCCCTTTTCAGTTACCTTAAAAACAGTTCCAAGATCAATAAAAACTAATAAAGTAACCTAAGCTTATGCATTTTAGAAGAAATCAGCACTGGCCCTATGTTTTGAGGTCTGACACTACTGCTATTTAGTTTAGTTATTTGAGTCTGTGCCAGGTGCAGATGAGTCACCACTCTGCAAGCAGGTCATTTATGCTTGTGGGAAGCCATCCTTGACCTAAACAGACTTTGAAGACTAGTATAGCCCAGGTAACTTGGGTATATAATCCCCTTCTCCAACTGAAGGGGATTGTTAGCTGGCAGGTGTGCAGTGGGGTGGGAACTGCAGACCACTCAGTTTCCCTTCGTCCCTATAGATCCAGGCCAGGACAGTCAGGGGACTTAACTATATGCACATTTATTTACATTAACTTATCAGAAGGGAAAGGAACATGGATATAAACATATGTACAATGTGTATATATATATATATTTATAAGATATCTAAACCAGTAACATGAACAATACCCTTTGGGTAAATGACATTAAACCTTATACCAGTGCTCCAGATACATGTAAGTCACAGGTAGTATCTGATCTGAAACAGATAAACCCCAAGATAAACTCAATCCCAAGGGGAAAAGCCCTTGGGCTTTTCCCAAGCCCTACAAAGAAGCTGGTAACTTTAGGGGAGGGCCTCTCAGTGGAACCTCCCCTTCCAGGAGCCCTTAACTAACTGGGGGGGACTCCCCTCCCTTGTGGGAATCCTCTTTTCCTGCAACTCACAGCTCCCAGGCCTGGAGGATGGTCCTTATCCTCTGCGCCAGTCTGCTCTCTCACCTGCAGTGGGCTTTGTGGGGGTTGCTGTCCCCCGGAACAGGGCTCTGCTACGCAAGGCTTCTGGGGCCTCTGGCTCAGCCCTGCCTGCTGGCTCAGTAGCCTGCTCACCATCTGGCTCTCTGGACTCAACCTTTTTCTATGGGTCAGAGGCCTGGGCTGCCTCGTGCTGCACCAGGTTCGGTCTGCTCCTGGACCCTCCATGCAGTGTCTCCTGCACCGAGCTCCCAGCCTCGTTCCAGGGGTTGAGGACCTGAGCCGCCCAAGCACTCCTAAAGGTCCTACTGCATACACCAGCCTGTGTACTGTGTCTCTGACTGCACGCCAGAGGTTACAGACCTGAGCTGCCTCATGCAGCTCCCAGGGTCTGGACACCATGTGCACACCAGGATCCTAGCTGCTGGAGCTGTCTGCCATTCCCCACTAGTGGGAGTCTTCAGGGGTGCTTCTGGTTTACTGCTTCACCCTGCTGAGCAGCTCTCCTCAGCTCTTCTAAGCCCTGCTCTTCTCTCTTCTCGCTCCTGGATGTGCTCCCCTCATGCTGGGCACGCAGCTCCTTTTATATTCTCCACAGCTCCACCCCTGAAGTCTTCCAGACCTGAGTGTTGTAGTCTTCAATCAGGTCCACAGGGTAGAAGAACTCTTCTCCCCCACCCTCAGGAAAGGGGCGTGACTCAAGTCCTCCTGCTGCCTCCTGACTGGGGGATGAGCTCCACCAATCAAAAGAGCAAGACTTCAAGTCTGGGACTCAACCCAAGCTCCAAAAGGCAAGCCTGCTACACTAGTAAGGCAGGCAGCAGTGCACAAGTCTCTTGATGTGTTTATAGACTGTCCTGATCCTACTACTTTGTCTTCATCCTTCCTGTTCCTGTGCTTCTAGTTAGGTTTCTAACTTCTGATTTGCTCTTAAATGCAAATCTCAGTACCTGACCCCTTGACTATTCCTGATCTTAGTTTGGATTCTGGGCTCCTGGTTCAGGTGTTGGTTCAGGTAACTCCTGATGCCCTGGCCACTCATAAGAGACAGAATTCTTAAATTTCTTCCCTGTTGCTCATCAAAAATGATTATTTTTTTCTCACATACTACTTTTACTTACACTTCTGTGTAAAAATATCAGCATGCCTTTTTTTTTACACATTCATCTGGAATCATCTAATGTTTCCACAGAAAGAGTAGTGTTGGATCCCAGCAGGTATTTTTTTTATATTTATTTACTCTGCCATGGTTCTGTCTCAGCAGCGCATATCAAAATACACCAGCTTGTCATGTATGGCAAAAGTGTGTAGCCGTAATGATCCAGATATTTTGTGAGAAGCAAGGGTTTCTTAGGGTGGTATCTTTTATTGGACCAGCTGTGTAGTTGGGATTGAGTTAGACAATCATTCAAGTGCAACCATTCTTCTTCAGATTAAGATTGTCTTGCATTTGAAAGCTTGCGTAATAGGGCTGTGCAAAACAGCACCATTTTATTTTACTTTCATTTTGCTGTTTTGATGGGACAGTGTTTTGTTTCATTTCAAAGGCACTGCTCCATCTCATTTAATTGAAACTGTTTCACTGTTTCAATGCTGGTTTGATGTTTCACCTATAGGCTATAATAAGGAAGCACAAAAGTGCCTATAACTTTGTCAGATTTGAATGAAAACAGCAGGGATGGTATCCCCTTCTGAAGCCATGAAGCCTGCCCACTTTCAAGGAGGTAGGTGCAGGGGTTGCTGGGAAATGGTACCTCAAGCTGCTGACAAGCAAAACTTGTGATGTGTGACTGTGTTGTGTGCTAAGGCACACCCTCACTTGCATTGGGGCCTATACATGACACCCTAGTGTGCCCCAATGAACTCTTCTCCTCCCTTATAGCCTCAGCTCAGTCTACCACTTTAAATAACAACAGGTAAAATAATAATTTACTGAGGAATAGCACAGTAGCACCAGCAGCAGCATAGGCAGTCAAACTGTGACACAGCCTTTCTTTCCTCTCCTGCGGGAGCTTCTTCTCCAGTGTGTGTGTTATGGCTTGCCCTCACTGTGTCCTTCCCCATCCCTCTCCTTACTTTGTTTCCCTGCATGCAAACTCAGCTTCAGCTTCAGAATTCAAAACATTTTTAAATATTTGAAATGTTTCGACTGCCCTTGTTTCATTTTGAGGCTGCTTCAAAGCTCTTCATTTTGTTTTGATTTCGCTGTTTTGAGCTCAAAATGAGTCAAAACAGCATCAAAACAAAACTCCTGGCAAAATTTTGCACAGCCCTATTGTGTAACTCAATCCCAAAGACACAATTGGTCCTATAAAAGCTATCACTCTAACAAATCTTTGATTCTTAGATATGCCACAATACCACCTTTGCTATCAACTAGTCAATATATTCATAACTGTTGTTGAAAAGCATTAGTAAAGACCAGTGACTGAATTTCCCAAAAGGAAAAACTTTTCTCATTTAAGAAGTGATACAGAATGACATGGCATTAGAAAACTTATTCTATTTGGCTTATTGATAGGTGCTTAATATCAATATTAAAATATTAATACATGTTTGTGAGGGTACCACAGTTTTTTGGGTTGTTTTAGAAATACAAAATTTGCCCCTTCTTAATCTAAGTCATTAAACAAAAGCAGACCTATTCTATGGTGTTTTCCACACAATATTCCCCCATAGCTATTTATAGATCAGAATATGGAATTTCTTCATTCTGGTTCACAATAGTATAAGTTAATCATTTCTTTTAAATGAAGCTTGACTGTTTTTTCTTGTATTTTATGTTGTAAAACAAAGTTTTGCAATTAGATGATATAATTTGTAAAAAATAATGGTCTCCTAGGAAATGCCCCTCATACAAATGAAGCAGTATATTTCCCCATCAGGCAATAACCAAAAAGAAGAATATAGAGATTATACATCTAACAGAACGTAGCATGTATTCCACAGGACCTAAACTGACTAGCGTTTTGTTTCAAGATTGTATATAGAGTGAGGAAACCAGATACTCCAGCACAACTTTTCTCTCCGATTTCAAAGCTTTCCTTTTAGTGGTATAGAGGTAAGAAGTACGTTTGCCTGTCCGGGAAAGTAGATGAGATTTTAAGTCCTCCTATCCTGCTGAACCTCCATTAGTTATGATAATCTTCCAAACTCACGCTTTTCTCGCTGAAGTCTCCATGTGAAGCCATGTGCCACTGTACTGGCTCAAATCCACCCCTTCCTCTTTCTCTCTCAATTCACATGCTGTGTGTTTCTAATGGAGAAAAACTAAAAAAGGAATCAAATTCAAGAAGCTGCTTCTGGGGAGTCCCTTTTGAAGTTACAGTTTAACTGTGTAAAGGAGTTCTATAGAAAAATGAACGCAGTTTGCAACTATGTGCTGATTACCTCTGAAGTTTTCAAAGATTTTTCTTCAGCTAGCATGGTTCATTTCTTTCTATGTAGGCATCCTGTATATATCAGAAACTGTTCCCCTTAGGGTTCCAAGTAAGTACCACAAAGATGACTGACATCCTTTAACAATACGGGGCTCAGGGTGATCAATCACATTCCTTTGTTTTTTAAATAGTGAAGCGCTATGTGGTTTTGTGTATAGTAGCAATATATCCATGTAATATTAGAGCATGCATATTTAAATTACAAAACCAGGAAAGAAATTTAGGATGTTAAGGTGAGATTTACTTGTATCATTGGCAATGAATGAAAATGGCAGGAAAATAAGTGCTGATTTGAATGACTGAGTGCACATGTTGTTGGATTATAGGTTAATATTGGCAGGGGCCTAGTATAAGGAGGTATGCCACCATTGTTCTAAGTATTAGTTTCCAAGATCTTGTGCTGGGGACAAAAGTGGAAGATGAAGAGGTTGTTGGTGAAAAAAATACTGAGATATTTCAAAACACATTTTAAATTAGACATTATGACCTGCAATTTCCAGACAATTAAACTTGCCTGTGATGAACAATTGCAGGCACTTGAGGTTTCCATGAATGCAATGAATTAATACAATACAATATAGAAAAAGGAAATTTTGGAACTGGAGCCTTATAATTTGGGACTCATATCTTCAGTAGCCAGATGTATATTCTTGCTCAAAAAGATGATGAAGTTATTTTTTTTTTTTTTAATGCAAGTGGTAGGTAAGAGTTGGAGGGGATAAAAAAAAAATTATGGTTCAGATGCAGCATATTTTAAAAAAAATTATTACAGTATGGTCACAGAACAAGAATCTCTTGCTTAGCTGTCCTCAGAAGGATCAGGAATCCATTCAGTTTCCTCACATTTTTTAAATCCAATAATAAGTCCTTTTATAGTACTGTCTTTCTCAGTTTGTGCAAATGCTGAAGCATTCTAATTGGAACACTCCAGCAGCTTCACTGTCATGTGTATTAAGTGCCTTCACATTTTAAAATGGGAGTAGGGATCTTTAAATAAAGAGTATCAAACAAGTTGTATTTCAAGCACCTCTGCCACCACTTTCAAGGCCAGGATGCTGAATACACAAGGTGTTTTAATTGGATTAATTAAATTGAACTAATTAAAATACCCCTCTCATCCTAGAGTACTTGTACAGCTATCTAATATGAATAGTCATCCAGAAATTAATAAAAGGTGAATATTTTGCAAAACTGGAAAATGAAGTTATTTCAGAGAAATCTGATTTATGTCATAAGTAAAGTAAGTGGACAGCTGTAGTCTCAAGAGAAAATAAACCCTGTTTCATTTACTTCTCTTTCATACCACATCAGGAAACTAGTGGGCATTTTATATGTGGATTTTTTATTTTAGAAATCCAATATAGAGGTTCAATAGAGAAGTTCAATATTATTAACTCAAATGCTGTATAATTTGCTTTTTAATATCTTTCTGCTGTTCCAATATAACTCTTAGTCCAATGTCTCGTAAGTGCATTTAATTTTGTCTTAATGTGGTGGGTACTATATAGTAATTAAACTGAAATCATTATTAAAGCCTTCCTAATGAAACTTAACAACTTAGTTGGAAGCGACATCTAATGGCACATATAATTAGCTGAAAAGTACTTAAATTGTAATGAAGGTGTTATTAGATTTGTGTTTTTAATGAATTAAAGCTGAATGACATGTCCAATCATAAAACTAGAATATGTTAATAAAATACATACACTATTATTTTAACCATAATTATTCCACAGATGCATGCAGTTACTTTGGTATTTCTTGTAATGTCTGAAACATGGGATCACCTTGCTCATCATAGTAGCTTCTTTGTCTTTGAGCTATGCTTATCTACTGAATTTATTTTTGCTGTTGTCCCATTTGTAGTGAGAACTAATAACACTATGAAGGACTATCAACATCCATTCTGTCTCATGCGTCTTTAACTCATTACCATTGCTGAAGATTTATACAGAAATGTTGACAGAATGCAGTTTGATGTTCGGCTCTCAAGAGGTTAAGGGTTTTTTTTTTAGCCCAGACTGTTTAAAAAATTTTCTTTTGACTTAATTGAGTAAATAACATTAAAGCTCTTAAGAAACATTAAACACAAAATCCCATTAAACTGCTTTGTAATGGCTGTTCTAGTTGAACTTCATTTTAAATCACTTAAAAGATGACAGTATGTTCCAGTGGTAGAGACCATTCTGAGAGTTATTTGTATGTTATTCGTGACTGTTATAGCCTTGCTGTATCACTTTCAGCCTACACTAACTGAAGTGTTTAAGTCCACAGTTGCACATCTCCCCATCCAGTCTAACCACTTAACTGTCTAAGGGTCTACAGGTATCTTATGTTTTCACCAGCGAAGTTATTTAGCTATGTAATGCTTCCACTAAATATGGCACAGGCCCCAACAGGTTGGATGAGCAGAATATGTCAACATACATGTCATGTGACCCATTTAAGATTCACAAATTTGATGTCTCTGTGCCTAAATCTTCTGATGGACTAGATCTTATAGGTGTGCCCATAATATGCCTGATGTACATGGACAATGTGGAGTTAAACACAGACATAACAGCCCAGGCCACGAGGGGAAGACGTGGTAGTACTGCCATTAGCTTTTTGGTTAGAATGCACACCTAAGAAGTGGGAGATCTGGGTAAATGCCCATTTTCAACTCAAGCTCTGCATGGTCTGTGTGTGAAGGCCAAATCAGAATGATCACTTGGAATCAAAATAACTCATGAGAGTTGTGGTTGTGAGATAAATTCCAGTACTGTGAGACGTGTTAAAAAAATGAGTTGGTGGTGTTGCTTGTGGAAGAATATAGGTGAGGTTATGCATTAATGAGTTATTCCTTATGATAACACAGCAACATGAAAAAATATGTGTTTTGGACTAATGATTAAGAGATGTACTTTCTGTATACAAGAGTAGTACAATTTCAGTAAATCCATTTTTAGAAACAAACAATCTATTTTGATGCTTTCACTTTAATAAAGAATTCCCTATTTTCATAATGCATGCTATAATTTAGAGCATTTTCTCATTAAATGTGAAGCTGATACAAATGGAGTGGGAGAAACATTGCTGTATGGAAATCTTTCTGCAGAGTTAAAACACTGTTCATGATACTAATCCTCCAAACCAAAATTTTTAATAAAAGTGGCTAGGGAAGTTTTAAGTGTTTATCCCCTTTTTTTCTTCTTTATAATATAAGAACAGCTTGAATGTATGTTTCACATGTTTGTGCATTTTTCTTTTTCTGTTTTTGTCTTTTTAGAAAGAAGAATCATGTTATTGGTTTTCTCACTCCTTCTTTCCCCTATATTTTCTAATACAGTTTGTATATAGATCAGGTCTATAACCAAACAGGATACTCAATCTGAGGGAAGAGTGCCTTCACTGAGGCTTGCAGTGAACTAACTAACTGGTATAAATTAAAAAGATTATTTTATCATTTTGTGGATATGCCCTCAGTTCCAGCTTTTGAGTCAAATATTTGCTATGCTTTGCGCTCATCAGCCAACCCTGAGGGGCCAATTACTGCATTACGCCATGGAGACTGAACCATGCCCAGTTCTCCTGGACAAAGTGTTCCCTCCTGCTTCCCCGTAAGGGTTCAAGCTTGTTGGCAGAGAAATATGTGTAGGCAGCTTAGTCTGTAGTTAAATCATCTTCAATCAGGGCTACTTAAGTCCAACACCTTTAACTGAAGTTAGTATTTACAGGTTTTTTATGTTTATATGCAAGATATTTATAAATATGTGAATTATCAGAAGTGAGGATTTAAATCTTGCACTTCTGAAACTCGAAGTGTGAGCCTTTATTGGCTAAGCCAGAAGACCAAGGTCTTTTTAGTTCATATGGTGCAGCAGATAGCTAAAATTAACAGAGGAGGACAGTGAAATGTGACTTAATATGCTTTACATACTACAGCAACAGCAAAAAAAAGCATGTTTGAGTGGGTTGCATTTGCAAATAAGTAATGTAATTGAATGCTCCATGGATCTGCCCAGAGATAGGCTGTTATGACCCTAGAGCCACTGGCAGATGTTCATTTAAAGGTACAGTGGGATCCGATCTGCAATCCTGGCTTTTTTTGCTTTGTGCCATGCACAGGAGGCATGCATGATTTTGGGGATCAGGGTTTTGGCCTACTTGCTAGTTCAGGGAACACCTGGGACTATAATCCTGGGCTCCCCCTGCACCATCAAGTTAAAAGCTGGGTGCTGGACAATCCGCTGATTGCTGGCTGGGGCTGGAGCTGGTGTAAACCATACTAGGCCTATGCAGCATGAGCTATTGTCATGTTTCAACCTGACCTAGGCTTCATCTATGTAGCAGTGATGTAAGTTGAGCATGAACTGTAAACTGTGACTGATGAGGTGCATTAACATAACACAAGGAAGTGAAAAAGGGACTGGTGTAACCACATGTATTTAGATGTAATTTTGCTATAATAGATATATATTTATTAAGATTTGATAATTTGTAAAAAATGAAACAGCCTTGTTAGCAGCTTAGACCATAAACTAAGGTAAAGAAGAAACAGGCCAGACCTAAACAGCATTCCACAATGAAGAAGGAAAGGAGATAAGAAATCCTCTCTTTTACTTTCCCAAGGATATAAATCCTAAGTAATTGATACCTTCCAAGTCCGCAAGAGGTCTGGTTCAGTCCAGTTCCAAACATTTCCATGAAACAAAGACATTTTAATAAAAAACAATTGGAGACCTTTTATTATGTAACCCAGGTGCACTCAGTTATGTGCTCCCCTCTCCAAACAGAAGAAATTGGTAGCTAGGCAGGAGTGCTGTGAGAGCGATGTGTAAATACAAATCAGTTCTCTCTATTCCTTATAGAATCAGTCCAGGAAAAGGAATGCTTAATTATATACAACTGTATTAATATTTATAGGGAACCTTCAAAAGATAAATGTAAATATAAACATATATATGTGTGACTATAAACCTTATTTTCCCTCTCTCTCTCTCT
>NW_017728886.1:136519905-136538772 GCF_001723895.1 Crocodylus porosus
ACCACCACAGGGACTTCAAATAAGTTGCAGGTGAACAAATAACTTGCAGATAAGTAATAGGGAAGGGTCCCAGCAGGACACCAACATAAACCATAAGATAAATGTAAATATAAACATATATATGTGTGACTATAAACCTTATTTTCCCTCTCTCTCTCTCTCTATATATATATATATGATAGTTTACCACCACCACAGGGACTTCAAATAAGTTGCAGGTGAACAAATAACTTGCAGATAAGTAATAGGGAAGGGTCCCAGCAGGACACCAACATAAACCATACACTAAAAGTACTAATAAACAATAAACTTACAAAATATAAGGCATAAGATCACAAAATATAAGGCCCTCTCTTACAAAATATAAGGTGCATAAACATCAAAAATAGACTTAACTCTTTAAAAGTCCCCAATCCCAGCTGTTTCTATGGCTTTGGCAGCATTCCAGTATCTAGTGAGAGGGGAAAACTTAATGTCCCTTGGGCCTTTCACAAACCCCAATGAAGCCTGTAAACTCAGAGGGGCCCTCTCCCCCTTGGACCTCCCCTCCAGGAGCCCCTTACTAACCACAAGGAGTTACCCCTCCCCTGTGGGAATCCTTTCCCCCAGCACTTCATGACTCCAGGATCTAGAGTGAGTGGTCTTTGGCCTCTCAGGCACATTTTCCTCACTTGCAGGAGCCTCCTTTGACTCCTTCTGGGCCAGTTGTTCACTTGGAGCCCTGAGCACCATCATGTGCTCCTGGGAGCTTTGCCTTCTGCTCAGGATTGGATGCCCAGGCCAGCTCATGCAAGAATGGGGATTGGTCCGCTCCCAGACCCTCTGTGCAGCATTGTCTGCTCTGGGCTGCTGGCTCGGAGCCAAGGGGCCCAGACCTGAGGTACCACAAATGGCTCCCAAGGGCCTGATCCCTCCCAGACTACTCTGTATCATGCTGTTGGCACTGACTGCCTGGCTGAATGCCAGAGGTTGAGTGGCTCTCAGGGTCTTTCTCCATGCACCAGGCTATGCACCATGTTCCTAGTCATATGCCAGGGGTTGCAGACCTGAGCCACCTTGAGTGGCTGCCAGGGTCCTGGTCCCTTCTGGAACCTCTGTGCAGTGCTGCCTGCACCAACGACATGTTCCTCAGCAGAGGGCTGGGGATGCAGCTGCTTGCTGCTCCCATCCAGCAAAGGGGGTCTTCAGGCTCTTCAGGGCACTGCCTCTACCCTGCTGGCCAGGTTATGCCAGCTCTTCTTTGCCCATCCTCTTCTCTGTCCCTCAATGCAGCTGTCTATGTGCCAGGCATGCTGCTCTTTTTCATACCCTCTGAGGGCTCTGCCCCTGGATTGCAAGTGAACCAGTCAATTTGAAGCAAGCTGCAGACTTCAGCCAGGTCCAGGTTTTCTGCCTCACCCTAGGTAGAGGTAGGGCAAGCTCCTCCCCAGAAATTGCCTGATTGATGGAAGGGCTCCACCAATCACACTGAAGATTTTCTGAGCCTGGATGTGCTATCAGTAAGCCTGCCACAATTAGAATGTGAAAACTAGCCATCTATAATTATTGGGCTGAAGGAAATGTTGATCTTCTCTGAAGCTCAGCAAAAAAGAGAAACCAAACTCAGTGAAAATCCCCAGGGGAACAGAGAAGCCTGGCTAGAAGACTTGTCTCTCCCTTAAATCTGAGGCTAAATAAGAGAGTGATAGTAGACAGGTCAGTATTGACCTGGAAGGATGTGGGTAGTGGAGTTCCACAGGGTTCGGTCCTTGGACCTGTACTCTGCAATATATTCATCAGTGACTTGGATGTGTTTGTGAAGTGTACTCTGTCCAAGTTTGTGGGAGATACTAAATTGTGGGGTGAAACGTACACTCCGGAGGGTAGGCAATTATTGCAGGCAGACCTGTACAGTTTAGAAAAGCGGACAGCACACAATAGGATTCAGTACAACAAGGACAAGTGCACAGTGCTGCACCTAGGGCGTGAAAATATCTAGCACACCTACTGGCTGGGAAGTGACCCTCTCAGCAGCATAGAAGCAGAAAGGGGTCTCGGAGTCATAGTGGACTCCAAGATGAACATGAGTCATCAGTGTGACAAAATCATCAGCAAAGCTAACTGTACTTTATCATGCATCAGCAGTTGCATGACAAATAGAACCAAGGAGGTGATACTTCCCCTCTATGCAGCATTGGTCATACCACAGTTGAAGTACTACATTGAGTTTTGGGTGCCATACTTCAAGAAGGATGTTGATAGACTTGAGATGGTCCAAAGGCGGGCCACTCATATGGTTAGGGGCTTACAGGCCAAGCCCTATGAGGAGAGACTGAGGGACCTAGACCTCTTCAGCCTCCACAAGAGAAGGCTGAGAGGTGATCTTGTGGTTGCCTACAAATTAATTTGGGGATGCACCAAGGGATAGGAGATGCTCTGTTCACCAGGGTGCCTCTTGGGGTAACAAGGAAAAATGGTCACAAACTGACAGAGCAGATTTAGGCTAGATATCACGTAAAACTTCTTCACGGTAATGGTGGCCAAAATGTGGAATGGGCTTTCAAGGGAGGTGGTGCTCTCCCCTACCTTGGAGCTCTTTAAGAGTATTCTGGATAGGCATCTGGCTGGGGCTATCCAATCCCAGCACTCTTTCCTACCTAGGCAGCACATTGGACTTGATGATCTATTGAGGTCCCTTCATCTATGAATCTATAAGCATTGTTTTTATTGATTCAAATAAGTCTTTGTTGTTGCGTATCCTAATAAAGCTTTAGAGTTGTGACTGAAGTGGTCTCACTGGTTAGTAGTTTCACTCTCACCCACAGTTAAAATTTGGAGTAACATGGGCTGGAACCAGATTCTGGAGTACACCCCCAATGTGGTCCCCACCTTGGAGATAATCTGCTGCTTGTCACAATCCCACACTCAATATCTCCAGCTGAGCTGCCAGCAGTGGGAGAGCAGAATATCCTGGTGGTGGGATACAAAGGACTTTTACACACTGTGGCATATGGTGACCCCAGATTGGAGAGCAGCAGCTGGGCTGCACACACAAGGCATTTATACACATATTTTATTTCCAGCCACATGCCAGAGATCCGACTTTTGAGCAAACTCGATGAATCTGCATGACAGCTGAAGTGAACTGCATCAGTGCACAGAAAATGGTGGCTGTACACTTTTGAAGCACCTGAAAGCTGTGCTAGTACAAAAGCACACCATAGGTATTTTCTCAGCCCTGTTGCACATTTCATCACTTAAATAACTGCATGCAGTGCTGTGCACAGTGCTTTTCAAGGTCCCTGGCACTGCACTGCATATATGTGTGAAAATGTCCACAGTTTTCAAAGGTCTGGGGAGATCTTTAAAAACCTGAGGAGACACTTAAAAAAACTTGAGGAGACACTACCTCCATGCCCAAGGGGTGACAGTTTCAGTGAGAATCAAAGGGGGAAAGAGTGCTCAAAAGCCTCCTGGTTCACAATGGCATTCAGGAATGACTGAAAGCCAAAAAGGAGGCGTACACCCAGTGGAAGGGAGGGGCTGTCACCAAAAAGGAGTATGCCTCCATTGCTCGAGTATGTAGGAGAGCTGTTAGGAAAGCTAGGGCAGATACGGAACTAGGATCAAGGACCAAAAAAAGGCCTTTTTTAAATACATAGGGAGTATGCAGAAGGCACCGGGTAATGTGAGGCCCCTGCAGGATATTCCTGGCAATCTGGTGGTTGCACCAGAGGAAAAGGCAGACCTTTTAAACAATTTCTTTGCCTCCATTTTTTTTTGTGCAGGGACCAGGACTCTCCCACCAAGATTCAGAATGGACTCAGGAGAGAATCTGCCAGGCTTAGGGTCAGGGAGGACCGAGTTAGGGAACTTCTGGAGGGGCTGGATGTGTTCAGATCAGCAGGTCCAGATGCTCTCCACCACAGTATTCTGAGGGAATTGGCAGGGGTTATTGCAGGGCTCCTGGCACAGCTTTATGAGCACTTGTGGTGCTCTAGCCAGGTGACAGAAGACTGGAAGAAGGTCAATGTGGTCCCCATTTTCAAAAAAGGGAGGAGAGAGGACCCGGGCAACTATAGGCCCATTAGTCTTACTTCAATCCTGGGGAAGGTCTTTCAGAAAATTATCCAGGAGCACATCTGCGAAGGACAAGCAGGGTGGATGATGCTCAGGGCAGCCAGCATGGGTTCATTAGGGACAGGTCCTGTCAGACCAACCTGATAGCCTTCTATGATCTGGTGACAAAATCATTGGATGCAGGTATCATGGTGGATGTAGTCTTTCTGGACTTCAGGAAGGCCTTTGACACTTTCTCCCTCTCCATTCTCATTAAAAAGCTAGGAGACTGTGGCATTGATGCCTACACAGTCAGATGGGTTGCAAATTGGTTAGGGGGCTGCACCCAGAGAGTGGTGGTGGACGGGCCATATTTGACCTGGAGGGATGTGAGCAGTGGAGTCCCCCAGGGCTCGGTCCTTGGGCCCGTACCATTCAATTTCATTATTAGCGACTTGGAGGAGGGAGTGAAAAGCACCCTGTTCAAATTTGCTGATGACACCAAGATCTGGGGCAAGGTGTGCATGCTAGAAGGTGGGGACAGGATACAACTGGACCTGGACTGGTTACAGGGGTGGGCAAATGAGAATAGGATAGGATTCAATACTGGCAAGTGTGCAGGGTACTGCACTTTGGCAGTAAGAACCAGCAACATGCCTATAGGCTGGGGAACTCCCTTCTCAAAAGCACAGTGGCAGAAAGAGATCTTGGAGTCATTATTGATTCCAAAATGAACATGGGCCGCCAATGTGAGGACATGGTCAGTAAGGCTAACCACGCCTTGTCATGCATCCACAGATGCATCACAAGCAGGGCCAAGGAGATGTTCCCCCGCACCTCTATTTGACACTGGTCAGGCCACAGGTGGAGTATTGTGTCCAATTGTGGGTGCCACACTTTAGGAGGAATGTGGCCAGCATCGAGAAGGGACAGCAGGGCAGACCCTACGAAGAGATGCTATGGAACTTGAACCTGTTCAGCCTTCACAAGAGAAGGCTGAGAGGGGACCTGGTCACCATCTATAAACTTACTTGGGGGGACCAGTGGGGAATAGGAGAGATCCTGTTCTGCTGAGCACCTCCTGGACTAACAAGGAATAATGGCCATAAGTTGTTTGAGAGTAGGTTCAGGCTAGACATTAGGAGGCACTACTTCACAGTCAGGGTGGTTAGGATCGGGAACCAACTTCCAAGGGAAGTGGTACTGGCTCCTACCTTAGGGGTCTTTAAGAGGAGGCTTGATAATTACCTAGCTGGGGTCATATGAGCCCAATACAATTTTCTCCTGCCCAGGGCAGGGGTGGGGGTCTGACTTGATGACCTACTTAGGTCCCTTCCGACCATACATCTATGAAGCTATGCTTCTGGTTCACTTCTGGGTCTGCTGCCGACCATACTGTGGACACTCCCCCCCCACTCTTATGGGATTCTCTGTCCATCCCACCATCACAGCCTTCACAAGCTACCTGGTACCTTGAGGTATGTAGAAAAAAAAATTAAAGCTGTGTCTATATCCAAATTGACAAATCATTCCAAATCTCTCTGAATTGATTCAGAGGGTTTCAATTAGATTCAGAGACATTAAAGTCGATTTGGATTTGGAGTCCATTTGGATTTGGAGATTCAGCCACCGAATTGGATTGAACCTCCACTGAATCGAGTTAGGGACCAAAGCTTCACACAGCCCTACTGGATACTATTACATATTTCAGCATATTTATTTTGCTGACAAATGGATTCTCCTAGTTTCCGAATGTTTGCCCACAAAATCTTCTGATTTTCTACGGGGCCCAGATACACTCTACATTAAAAGTTTGCCTGGAGTATTTATAAGCATTCTGCAATAGCTGAGTGCATCAGTTTTTAATGTATGTAACCTAACAACATCTATGCATTTATTATAGACTGAGAACTGAGGGATAGAAAGACCAAGCATTGACAGTGGAATTTAATATGAGCCTCCAGAATCCAAAGGTAGATCCCTAATCACTGCACCATCCTTCCACTGAACACAAATAATAAAAGAGAGGGAAGTGTGACCTACCTTGTTCATAGCAAGCAATAATGTTATTTCATCAAAGTCAAAACCAAAGTAAAGGTTTAGAAGTCACTGCCTCAGAAATGGAGATTTAGATCCTCCCCCACCATAATGAGTCTTGCTGCTGCATATCAACAAAATTAATAGAAGGTTAGGTGTATGAAATAGTAAAGCCTGTGAAACAATGAGATTTTTCCAAGAAATCTATTGTTAATTTTATGCATAATTGATGGAAGTCAGAGAGATCCTTATCAAAATAAATGCCAAAATCTTGCAGGGCTTGGTATGAGTACATTATTGCTAGTCATAAGAGGAAAACAGGCTCTGAGATAGCTTGGAACTAGAAGAGAAAATACAAATGTCACTGCTTTCATTTTTATATCTTGATAAAATCTGAAATGATCATATTTTGAACATCTGCACAATTAACTGAATGGCATCTCATTCTGGCATTTCAAGCTAGTGGAACATATTTTATGAGCTAAGCTTGGCAAAATAAAATTACTCCTACCCCTCCCCAATTTGACCCCTGTGAATAAAAGTGTAATGAAGCACTTTCTTTTGAAGTAGCAGGAAATGAGCACTTAAATCTAAAGAAAAATGTGTGGCAGCTTATACTTTTTTCCCCTGAAAATAAACCCTGTGCATAGCAGCTTTGGTGACTACTTTTGAAATAAATGGGTTTAAAAGATTTAGGAAACTCCATAGCTTCCAGTGAATGCTTTTGACTTTTGTAATGTTGCCCCTATATCACTTTCCTTCCAACGTCAGTTTTAAGTTCCTCTCAAGTATGTTGTTTTATGTGCTAGACTAGATTGGGGGAGGGGGCTAGGGGTGTTCCCTATTAGAAGAATAATACCGTTCTTCCTGTTAATATGATCAAATATCATGGGGAGAGAGTGGGGGTTGAGATAAAAGGGGAAAAAAAGACCATTCTACTTGGAACTTATATTCTGCATGTTCTCTCACTAAAGACTGTGAAGAGCTCCATAGATGTTGAATTAATGTATTTTTACTTTATGCCTTTTTATTGTTAGTTTTCTTTATTTGCCCTAAAAATATAGACAGATGTATCACTGCACATTATACACATTAATTATTTGATGTGTTATAGCAAGGAACTCTTTCCTTCCTGCTAAATTACCTCTATTTTTTCTAAATCTCTCAGCTATATAACCATTTGCAAACAGAGGGGAAATTAAGATGATAATGCATCTCACAGGTAGTGCATGTGTTTATTAGTGAACTGTGCACTTTTCCTTATTTAATAAATAAGACATTTTAAAATAGTGAATTTCTTAAGAGGAGTAGCTCTTTCTAGTTGATTATTCACATAGCTACATAATCCAAAAAACCTCTAGAGACAGAACAGTGCAAAAAGAGAGACTCCAAAAATGTTCTGAAATATGTGCTGAAAGGTTTTCAATTTTTCTCAAATTATTTTATGAAAAATCTAGCCATTGCAAGATTTTTTTAAAATAGGGACACTTGTACATGTGACGGTCATCATGGTGTACACATAACAAAAATGTCACTTGTGTGGCTTAATCGCATCACACATTACACATGGACCAGTTTGGGGGGTTCTAGATGAGTTTGTATCATTGCAAATTAAACTACATACAGATGTAGTTTAGTTTGCAATGTTGCAAATTGCAATGATGCAGCTGTCAGCTTATCCCACAGCCATGGGAGAGGTGGACAGGCTCCACAGAAAAAAAGGATCAGACCCCTCACCACTTCTGCTTTCAGCAGGTGCCTGTTGAAGGCAGAAGCAGTGAGACACCTTATCCTTTCTTTTTTTTCCTTTTGGCAGAGCCTACCCACCTCTCTCACAGTTGGGGTGCAAGCTGCTGGTGGTCTGAGCATCCCCTAGGCTGCAGGGAGCCCTGATCCTTCCCTCCATGGTGGCAGTACCTCCTGGAGCTGGCTGGGTGTGCTGTTAGGGGACCAGGTGTTGCCCCAGTTTGGAGGCAGCACCCAGCCTGATCCAATGATTTCTGGAGCCCACCCACTTAAATTCTCCGGGCACTGCTCCCTGGGAGAGGTCAGGGAACAGTTGGATTGGACATGGTGCTGTCTCTGAGCTACAGCAGCACCCAGCCTGCTAGCAGCTGACCTGGGCAACCTCGGGGGTGCCACCACTGTGGAGTGGAGGAGTAGGGACCCACAAGTTCAGAGGCTGCTCAGTCTACCAGTAGCTTGCTCTTCAGTTGTATGCAGGCTCCAGCTCTGAGAGGGGGAAAAAAAGGATCAGGCCTGTTGCAATAACACGATGGAAAAAAATAATACAGTGGGTTTCAATTAAAAATCCATTGCTTCAACTTAGGAGACATAGAATAAAACCCTGAGGATAAAAGCCGCATCATGTGTACACCTTAGATGTCTAGACTTAAGCTTTGGACTGACATTTTGGCAGTTAAGAGGTCTAATTTTTAGAAGTATTGTATTGAGTATCTAAACTTTTGAGGAATTGGATAACTTAACTGACTGCCTAAAAATGGAATTACACCTATTTTAAGATCCCCTTTTAAAATGGAATCATATGTTTACAAAGCAGCACATAGGTGATTAACTTATACATGTGATGGACGATGACGTTTATTGTAATATTTATGTTAACTGTGTGTTCCTCTTGTATTAATGTTGTGTGCTTCAGTTTCCCCATAAAGCTAGTACATAGGAAAGGAATGGTTAAAGAGGCAGTAAAGTAAGAAATTCACCTTTTGTGTGTGTTAAAACAAGATGGACCTCCAGTATCCACAGTATTGAATAGCTTTGACACAAACAAAGGGTGAGATTACATATAACAATTAGCTCCTATTTAGAGCACTTTAAAACTTAATTCTGTCATATTCAAGCTTCTTAACAAGTTCTAAGTGCCCTCTAGGGCTCTTAAAGGGTGAGATTAGAAGTTACAATTAAACCCCATTAAGGCCACCTAAAGCATGGAGGCTCACACTTTCACACTTGTTAAAAAGTGATAGTTTCCCTCTATGTGTATTAATGTTATGCCTTTTAGAGTGAAGGTTATCATTAGGTATGCTAACCAGCTCAACTGAGCCTAATTTCTAATTTTCACAGGAGATCAAACAACCGATCACAGTCCTCCAGTGTCCCAGGATGCACTGCTTCCAGGTTGATTAGCTTTCTTACTGGACTTAATGGTTCATCCTCCTTCCCCCCAGTGGTGGTCTGGACAGCTGGCATGGGCAACTAGTGCCACCTTTATCGGGGGGGCACATGCCCCCCCAGTGACCAGTCAATGAATGGGGGGGAGTTTCCCCTGTGGTAAAACTTACCAACTGGTGAGCAGCCATGTTGCCCCCAAACGTAACCACGGCACTTCCAGAAGCAGCCATGGCCTACATCCGGTGCTCCCATTCCCCAGCCAGCACTCACAGTGGGAGACTAGCACTCTCACCTGCTGCTCTGTCCGTTACCTAAGCAAGGACCGTGGCTGGTCAGGGGGTGCACCCATGCTCTCAGGGGGTGCACATGCACCCCTTCTACCCTCTACTTGTCATCACTGACAGCTAGTGACTGGGGAGGGCAGCTGCCAAACTGCAAAAGGTTAGGGATGAGCAAGTCAAGTGGAGAAGGGAGGCAAAGACCTTCCACGCTGCTAGGAGGGCTGCATACATAACACAACACATACAACATAATGCACGTAAGCAGCCACAGCACAAAACAGTCATGCATCCCATATCAAGGCTTAACTTTGGTATCTAAGTACGGCAGCCAGGGTATAGGTGAAACAGTTGTGGTGCATTCCTGAGTGCACAGGGCTTCTCAGAGTCCAGGAGCAGGGAAAGAATGCACCCCGCCCCACACACACACATGTACACTATCCCTAAGTGAGTTGTGGGAGGGGAAGCAGGGAAGTGTGTGTGTTTTCCTCTGGGTGCTGATGGCACCAGCAGCTGTGGCAGGGGTCCTCCCTGCCTGTTTCTGGTCACTGTGCATTGCTGTGTACTCAGGGATACCCCTTCTGCCCACCCCCCCCCACTGATGCCCCTGTGCCCTGACTGTGCTGCTTGGTGGCCAAAAGCAAATCTGGGGAAGGCTAAAACCTGGGAATCTCAGATAACTATAACCATGGGAAGACCAGGTTGGAGTAGAGAAGTATCTACTTGGGAGAGGAGGGTGTGTAGACTGAGAAATTGATGTTTGGAGGGTCCAGGGGTGTGAAAAGACTGAAAAGGGAACAGATAAGCGTCTTTAGAAGTGCTCTGGGTTGTAGGGACTGGATTGGAAACAGAGGAATGGCTTTTAGTCTTTGGAGAAGGGACAGAGAACTTCTGTCTGGGTGGCCTTTGACCCAGTAAATGCCTTTAGTAAAGAGACTATCTGCATTGGCAACCATTGTCCCTCTGCTTTACCCGTGAGAGATTAGGATGTTATGCCTTGTGGTCAGGTTAGGATTGACTGGGTAGTTTAATAGGTTAGATACTGGCTTTGTATAGAGATGACCCTAACTCTGATAGGGGGTTGGATTAATTGACCTCAGAAGGTCTCTTCCAGTCTTCTATCTCTGTGGTTGTTGCTTGTAACTTTGGTTTGCTTTGTCTCCCAACAAGAGGCAAAGTCTGTCTCTCTCAGATGTAAAACTGGATGCTAGCTCTTCAAGTCAAGGCCATGGAGTACCATGGGAGGTTACAGACCAAAAATCAAAGGTCTCAGAGTGGGAAGCAGTCTGGGGTCCACCCTTGCTCTAAAAGCCATGCCTTGCCTGGCTTTGGGGGGAACATACTCTCAGACCAGACATTGCCTTGAGTAAGCACCCATCTGGAAGACATAACATGTTTCTATACCTTTTAGAAAACTATCCAGTTTTGCTTTAAATACTTCAAGTGATGGAAAATATATTACACCTAAAGCAGTTTTAAGGGCCAGTAACTTTATTTATTGATACTGGACACTTAAACACGTGGGGAGTCTGCTCTGACACACTGGAAATCCAGCACATCAAAGCAGACTTAACTAATTAAGTCTGCTCAAGCATGTAAATTGACACATGCTAGCAGCCCTGCGCATCACGTGTATCAGTGTCACAGCACATATCAGCACTGAGAAAATGGTGGTGGTACGGCTTGAACTAAAACACATTCTGCTTTAGTTCAAAGTGCACTGCTGTCATTTTCTCAGCGCTGCCGTACCCTGTTCAGCTGATTCACCTGCTTCTGACAAAGTACTGGGCACTTTTAATTAATGCAACTCACTAATTGAAAGCTCCCAGTGCTGCATCAGGAGCACATGTAAAAATGCCCAATTATTTTAGCATAGACCTTAGTCAGTTAAAAGTGTAGGGTTTTTTTTTTCTGATATGCCATGTGATTGATTGTGTGTGTGTGTGTGTGTGTGTGTGTGTGTGTATTTAGTGCACCAGGAAAAAAAGGATACTTTAGAACATGTTTCCATTCCTGAACAGAAATAAGCTATACCATTATGGCACATCCCTGCAGGTATAACAGCCTCCACAATAAGTGTGGGGGAGGGTTATGCAATTTTAACAAAGCCAATACTTCTGTGTTTGTCAGAGTCTTTAACGTAAGGAATCATTTTAAATTAAATCAAAGCAATAAACTTTTAGTTAGAAATAAATGTCCACATAGAGATCTGCATCAGAAGAACAAAGGTTGGAAGTTGAAATAGATTTAGTTATTGCGGTGCTCGATGCAGTCATGGGTGTAAACAGATATCACCTTCATGATACCATAAGCTTTCTTATGGCAAAACAAAATGGAAGCTATTTTGTGCTATAAATATCCAAATGGGTGACTGCAACAAAAGGTAATATTAATTTGTGGTGTTATTTTGAGGTGGGCATCGGTTTGTTTTAAGGCAGGAGAGTGCAGGAAGCCTGGAGCTGCTCCTGGGGCTTCAGGTGCATGATCCTGTGCACCCTGGAAATCTATGAATGAGAATACCTGGGGTAGACAGGATCAAGACCTAGAAGCATTGGGAGCAATGGCTTCCCAGGCTGGTGGCTGGTTTACTCATTTTGCAGAGACGCCCTGAGTCAGAATTCTTGTGTTGCGGGACAAGGAGCAGGAGTCTGGTCCCTTTCCCTGTCACTGCTTTTTCCACCAAAATTGTGGGGGAAATGCATTGAATATAACACCTCTTCCCTCCCCCCTGCCCATTAATTATACTCCATGCATTGGAAAATTATAACAAATTTATAATTTGCCATGTATGGAATTGAATAATTGGGGGGGTCATCTGAAATTCAAAGTTGTCTTGAATTTGGTTAAATACAGTATATAGAATGGCAGAATAAACCAAAGAAATGTATTCCCTATTAATCTTATGCAAATTAAATAATTATTTTGTCGTAGTAAAACCTTGGATTCTGGACCTCTTGCCTTAGGAGACATGCTAGACACATGGCCCAAATGCCCCACATTGCTGCCATCTGCAACCACTTCAAAATAAAGTGTTCTTACAAACTGTTACTCCTGTTAACCCATTACTATTAATAAAATATTACAATATAATAAATATTAATACAAATTTAAATTTATTTCCAAAAGCAGTGTTTTGCCATATAAATTCATTTCAACAAACGCCAATATTCTAGGTCCTTAAATTACTGAGGAGGAAGTCCATCAAATAAAAATGATATGCACAAAAACCAAAACCTAATCTACATCAAAACATTAATTTTAAAAGTCAAGTGCTCCAAAACTTCTAATATGCAGATATAATAATATTTGTATGAAACTGAGTTTTCTGTCATCTTTGCATTTGCTCCCCTATACAGCTGTTAATTACATGAAATTTTCCTGGAGGAATGTTAGCAAAGCTTGAATACAGAAACTTAAAATTCATAGCACAGATCTCTTCCATGTCATCTAATAGAATCATAGAAAAATAGGGCTGGAAAATCCTCAAGAATTCCATCTCTGATTAAATCATCCTGGATAAGAGTATGTCTAACCTGCTTTGAAAAATTTCCAAGTATGGAGATTCCACAACCTCTTTAGGTAACTGAGCCAATGCTTACCCACTCTTCCCAATGCTTTAACATTCTTTGTAATATCTAAATTTCTTTTGCTGTGATTTTAAGACCATCTTTTCTTATACACATAAAATAGTCTACCATAATCTTTTCATAAAACCACCCTTCAAATTAGTTGAAGAATGCCAGCAAGTTCACCCTTAATCTTACCTTCTCTAACGTAAATATTCCTAGTTCTTTTGGGGCTTTACTTGTAAGTCATGTTTCCCTGACCTCTGGTCACTTTCTTTTCTCTATGCTGGATTCTTTTATAACTGTTCACATCTTTTTTGAAGTGTGGGGCCTAAAATCAGAAATTGTACTCCAGATAAGACCTCACCAGTGCCGAACAGAAAAGAAGAATAACTTATCTTAATTTGAGAGTGATGCAGGGCCCAATTAACGCATAGGTAAACTAGGCACATGCCTGGGGCCCTGAGCTTCAGGGGTGGGGGCAGTCCTTATGTGGTGGCAGCATGAATGGCCCTGTCTGCCTCCCTTTCCTTTCATTCCCTCCCTTCCACTAGCCTCGACGCAGCAGCTGCTGCTTTCTAGAAGCAGCTCCAAGCCTCGCTCCCCAGTGGTGGCTGTGCCGAGTTGGGAATGAGAGTCTCGCCCGGCCTGGAGCCCACACTTTTGTTTGCCTAGGACTCACTAAAGGGGTTAATCCTGCCCTGGAATGATGCTTATTAACACAGACCATATGCTAACAGAATAATTGAAAAGAATTTCATTGTTTTTCCTTGAGTGAACCAACACACAGAAAATGACAAAAAACATGTTTTAGCATTTACACAGCCATCTGTGAAATAAAAGTGCAATGCTTGGTTTTTGTTTTCATTTTTTGGAGAAGAATGGTTGGGACATAAAACAGAAGTTGTAGCCAGTATAGCTGTGTATTTTGCCATTCAACATGTGAAAACCCATGTAGTTGAATGAACTTGGCTCTGCTGCTTTATTAAAGACTTGGGTTCTAATCCCAATTCTGCATAATATTTTTCTAACGGGGTAATTAGTTTGTTTGAATAATTAAAAGTTGCCTGACCTGTTGGTGTAGGGATAAGGGATGAGAAGCCTTGATGATAAAGTTCTGAACTGCACAGGAATGTTAACTTATCTTAGTAGAATAGGTGACACAGAATCTCTGTTCTCCTGGCCCCCATCCAATTATAAATGTCTATCTACCATGAAGTATGTGTTGTGGATTTCTACCTTATCCCTTTTAGGACAATGCAAATCTTATCTCAGCTGTTGACAGGCATATGATGCCTGCTAAATGTTAAATGTCATGCCAGATGGGTGTGACATTTGACAGGTGTTATGAACTGTCAGTATATACTCTAGGCTCCTTTTCTTAAAATCCAGTATTATCTAATAATTGGGCTCTTATTTATGTGAATGAGTCATTGCCTCAACTTGAGTTAAAATAGAGGAGCTTCAGGCAGTGCTAAAAATCATGCATTTGGTTGAGCTTTGAAGGTAAAGGAGAGGTATGAAGTATGTAGAAGTTTTAGGATCTGTTCTGACAGCACAGGAAATGATAATATGAAGGATCTGTCAGTAATGGACTCCCCCACACTTTTTATTGATTTTTTTATCTGCTGTAATAATGTCAGCACGGTTTTTTAATAAGGTATTTCTCTTATTTCTCTGAACAATATTTTATTTTGAAATCATAGACGAATTCATTCTTTCAGAGTTGGTAATCTACCACCTTTTATAATCACTACTTTACCAGAGTATTTGATAGATTGATAATAGAAAAAGTCACTTTTCTGGTGACAGTTCTTTGGCAGCTAAATCAAGTTCCATCTACTTTTTCATCAGCTATGTTAGTACTACATGATGCTTTTCTATTCTAATTTGTTGACTTGTTCATAAAATTAAGCAAAGTGTGTGATATTTAATGTAACATGAAGTGGAAAGCATCAGCAACAATGTAGTACTTATCCTGTTTCTGTTTCCACCTTGAGACAGTATAGCATAAGATCATCTGTTTGTCACAACTTCTGGTGACAGTGGGGGGAAAAAGCAAACAGGATCAGGTTTGGGATCTAACAAATTAATTTCTTGGACACACATATAGAACTGGGTGAATAATGCATTTTCAGGTCATTGCCCATTTTGAACAGTCAGAAGAAATATTTTGATGATTAAATTGTTCTGATTTTGAACATTTTTATTTTAATGTGTCATATGAAAAATTGAAACAAAAAGTGGCTTTGTGTAACCAGGCCACTACTTACATGCTAGAACCATACTGCTTTATGGCTCTGGGGCCCCGTCACTTGTTACTGAGGAGGGAAGAAGGGCATGCTATTTTGAGTATGTTATGTTCTTTGTCATGAGTTTGCGTGAATTTGGCCTCAATTTATATGCCAGCAAGAGTCCACTTAGCATCTTGAAAGCTCAAGCCTTTAGCAGAAGTGCAAGGTCTTTTAAAACTGGGGATTATTCTAATATTATAAAAGACTTGGTCTGTCTGTCCATCTGCCTGTCCATAACACTTTATTCATGCTCTGATTGGCTGACTGAAACAGCCAAACAGAGTGCAAATACAGCCGTGGGACAGGAGGTGGCAGCACGGTGGAGCACTGCCATGATGGCTGGGATGGAGCAAGGGGGGGGGAGCAGTGGCAACGTAGGTAGCAACAATGCAGGTGGTGATGATGGTGCAGAGGGGGGCAAGGCCACTGGAACTGGTCTTGCCTCCCCCCACCTTGTTCCTTGGAGGTGGTCATGGTGGCACAGGGGGGAAGTGGGGTTAAGACACCATGGGGGGCGATGAGGCCGCTGGGCACAGGCCTCAGCCCAGCCCTCCCCACTTCCAGCATTGCAAGCTGCAGGGTTGAAATAGGCCAATGCGGTGGCAGTGAAGGGAAGAGCAGAACCGACCTGAGAGGGGAGATGTGGGTGCACCACAGCCACAGGGGGAGAAAGGGAGAGTGGGTCTGGGCCAATATGGTGGCAGTAGTAGTAGCTTTGAGGGGAGGGAAGGAGTGGGCCCATGGGAGGGAGAAAGCTGGCCCACCATGGTTGAGGGGGGAGGAGTAGGCCCTATCTAACCTAACATGGCAGGAGTAGGGGAGGGGAGGAGTTTACATATAACAATGGAGTTGTCAGTGTTGAAAGTCACGGCTGTAGAGTTTTAAAAGTTGTTGTGAGGTGTATCTGGCTGTCCCTTTTTTTGTCTGTTATGTATTTTTTATTCAAATATAGTCCCCAAGTACTTCCTTTTTTCATATCAGAGAAAACCAATGCAGGAAAAAATAAGGAAGATTAATTCAGGAAGTATTTGTACACTATCATTCTACATCATGTGTTAGGAGTAAAGAAATTTCACAGTGTGATCATTCCAGAGTTAATGCATTGTGGCAGTATATTTGCAGTGATAGTTTTCATCTTACAAATTAAATCCTCCCCATCAACAAATTAACTTTATTTAGCCCCATCTCTCATCTTGAATGTTATGTAGCATCAATCCATTTAAAAATGTCAAGTATTTCCAAACATGAGAATAACAGAAGGTCTTCATTTGGCCTTCCAACTGAAGGCCATGAAATTTCTAGAGAATTAAGGAAAATAGAGGTCCTCTGGCAAGGTCTTTCAGGGTGTTGAAAGAAGTAACTTTTGAAACATTTCCAAGTGTAACGGGCTTCAAAATATTTCAAAAGAGTATTTTACCTGCTGATCTATGTACAGCCCTGTCACAGGGCGGGGACCCAGGAGCAGCCGTGATATCTCCTGGCACCCCCCTACCGTGCCAAGTTGACTATCAAGCACCCTTGTTCTCGCCCGCCACATCTTTGATGATAAAAGTATTATAAGGGAGGCTGCCTTTTGTCCCTTGGACACGGTGCTCTTATTTATCCTGGCCCCATTCCTTGTAGATTGATTTGGCATCCCCCCAGCCTTATGGGCTGTGCGTGGCTCCTACCACCCCTTATACCATGCCCCAAACCTCTCAGATGTACCGGACATTGTCTTGTCAAACTCCTTTGCTGCGCCCTCACGGCACCCCCTTGCTATAGCCCGCGTCCCCACGGACGTCCTCTGGGCTCATCTTAGTTGCCCCACTGGGGCCTTTCTCCGCGCTCACCGTGGATGCTCTCTGGCCTTTCTCACGGCCATGCCCACACCAGGGCTACCTCTTACCTGCCCGTGCTGGGCTCCTGCCTTGCGCTCCCTGCCCGCACTGGGGCCTCATCTCACAATCGGGGCTCAGGTGGCCGTAGCCATGCCTGGTCCCCAAATTCCCCTTCCTGGGTCTTCTATTCCTCTGTGCGCCCTCCCTGGGGCTTCTCACAATTGGGGCTCAGGTGGCCGTAGATGTGCCTGGCCCCCAATGCACTGTGCCCCGTCTCGGGGCTGGGGACAGTGCACCCCCTCCTTGGGTCTACAAACCACACTGAGGCTCAGGTGGCTGTAGCTATGCCTGGCCCCAGACCCACCTTCTTGGGTTGCTCACCCACCCTGGGGCTTCCCCCCCACAACACTGCCCCACTGGGGCCGGGGTCTATACACCCCCAAAACACGGCACCCTCTCTGGCACCAGGAACCCCCACGCTACTGGGGAGCTCCTATGAGGCCTCTTCCAACCCCTACAGCCTCACCCGGTCCTCCAGTGTAACAACTACCAACAGAAAAATCAAGCCCCTGGGCTACAACATAAACTCCAAGCCATCTGGCTAAAACACAATTTCTAAGCCCTCTGGCTAGCCATCGTTCAAAAGCCTACCAGGGCTTGCTCCCCCAGTCCTCAACCGAAGCTGTTCAAGCCATCTAGCATCCACTCCTGCAGAGCTCTCTCTTCCTCAGCTGCCAGAAGGGAACTGCCTCCTTGGCCTCGGCCCAGGCTGTTTATATAGGCCAGGTCCTGCCCCCTTCTGGTCAGCTGACCCAACTGCAGTTGCCCCAGCAATCGGCACCTGTCCCACTTTCTAGGAGCAGGGCATTTCAGGGTCCTGTGACAAGTCCCTGTAGCACCTCTAGGATGGAACACTTCTAAATTTCCCTCGTAGCATATTTCTGTGACTCTCCAACCAGGGGCCAGTAGCTGGAGAACCTAATTTCAACAGCCGCAGGGGCTTTGGGACTTGAGAGGCCTAGAGACCAGGCAAGAACAACCAAGCCATTTACCTTCCTTCCCTCCAATCACTGTGGACAGGTGGGATGAAGCAGAGCACTTTGGGTTTCTGAAAGATGTATGGATTCTCTATCCTATTTTACACATAACAAAAAGTGAATTACTTAAAAATGTTACTTCATTTGAAGAGGTGCTAAACTCGGAGAGATTTAGCCACTTTTGAAACTTTTCCTCAGACACATACTTCTGTATAGCTGTCTCTTTGAAATTTTTTAAATCTTTAAGGGGTGTAGGTTGTAGCTGTGTTGGCACCTCTCCACTATTTACCTACTACATCCACCCCCCCTCCCCGCCCCTGCCCTGCCTCTTACTCACTGACTCAATTTAAATTTTCACTGACTGTCTTTTTTCCATACATACCAGCCTGTGGCCTCTTTACTATTCATTCCATCCAGGAAGATTACACACGAACTGCAGATACTTCCTCAGCCTGATGAAAGGTTTTTAAACCAAAAGCTTTCTAAGAAAAATGTTTCCAACTGCTTAGTTGTTCTAGTAAAAGATATCAGATTTACCCAAAGAACCTTGTCTGCCTCAAATCTTTGAAAATTGCAAATTTTATTTCTGTCCGTTGTCAAAGAAAAATCTTTGATTTCAGATGCCGATGGCAAAAAGGTCAAAAGGTTAATATAACATATTTCAT
>NW_017728886.1:136539967-136546870 GCF_001723895.1 Crocodylus porosus
CTCTCAATCAAACTGAGTTCATGCATTGGCAGCACTTATACTTAAAATTTTGCTCCAACAGACTCGTCCGTTCTCCAAGAGCTCACGAACATCTTTAAACCGAAGTTACCTGTACGCTTTGCTGAAAACCTGCACCAAGCATTTTATGATCTGTGCAATGAAGAAGCATCTGCAAGCTAAACTGAACTTCCTCTTTTTCACTGTGTAACCACGACTTCCTTCCTACACCGCATCTCTTCTGTGGTGTAATTAATAATAAATCTTTAACCAAAATGCATTTAAACTCCCTGACTTCTCTCGCTTTTCCACCTGTATGACCACCGTATCGTACTCGCATCCAGCCGGTCGTGCCAACCCAGGCTCGCAGGTCAAGGGTGCACCGGTCCTTGGATGAGGCATCCATGTCCTCAGAATGAACCTGTTAGGTGATCTGAATGGCAGGAAATAGGAGCAAGCTTTTCATGCTGATGGAGTAACTAAAACAAACACCTGGATCCATGTACATCTTGTTAAAAAAGTCTTGATTTACTTATTAGAAGGAGCATGCTGTGATATGTTCTGATTCTGAATGCAGTTGGGTGCACCTCTGAGAGAGACTGTCAGGGTCCTGAGATGCCTGAAATGTCACCCTCCTGACCTATGGTGCCTCAGCTACACTGCCTCACCCAGACCTTGCCATATCTTAGCAGAGGGGATTCTGCCAGTTAGAAGAATTGCAACCTTGTCCAGTCATACACTCAGAAAAGATAGATCTTCCCCTTTCTTAGAATAGGCTTACCCATACAGTCAAATGCTCTGGAATCATAGCTATCACTGACAATAAGTGGGTTAAAATGATAATAAAAGGTTTATTATTTAAAAACATGAACAAAAACAAGCATAAGAAATCAGTAACAATATCATGAGATATAGACAGGCATACAAGAATAAACAAACAGAAGAAAATATCTAAATAATAAGTTGTTCTGACCTTGCATCTTAAATCCAAGGATGCAATTCTACCCAAATCAACAGTTTAGAAAGCAAGTTTCTGCCTCTGACTTCTCCGTGAGGATCTCCTGAATTTTCTTGTCAGTTGGTTTTACTCAGTGAGATAGCTGAGGGATTTCAATGTTTCCCTAGGTCCAGGAAAAAACTTAAGACTTCCTTATGCTCTCCAGGCCAAATTTAAGTACATTTTTTTGTGTGTGGCCATTTACTTGTGACACCCATTGGATTTATGGGGAGCACACATTATGCATATGACTTCTTGCCTTCCTCCAAAGATGAAAGATTACAAGAGCATAAATCTTTCCAGATCTAATAACACCAGGAGGACACATGCAATGCCTTTTTTCCAATAGTTTGACTAGCCAAGTGTTATTTTGATGGCCCCTTCATTTAAAATGAAAATCGTCATTGTCTGGAAGACTTTGGTTTCTGTGCCTCAGAGCATGTCTGCAAGGGAGATGAGTAAACAACTCCTATCAAATGCTAATTTTTAGTGATGCCATTGCTGATGCCATTTATATTGTGAGCCTCCCTTAGGGCATCTTCACAGGTGCTTAGGGAGGAGAAGGAGGGCATTTTAATTAGATGCTCGCAGGAGCCATTTTAATTGAAGCACCCACAGCATCTCATGTATTCAGTGTCCTGTGCTTCAAAATGGTTGTGGGGCAAAACATTGAGCTTTAGTTAAACCACCCCCACTGCCATTTTGAAGCATGGGAATGCTGAATACATGTGACACCAAGCCTGCTCTGAAAGGGGCTAATTAGCACACAATGGAGCAGGTATCAGGCACATGAATAGATGCCTTTAGGTTCCAAGGCAACTCATGGTTTATTACTTTATAGTCATTATCATAGTTTCTAATCCTGGCCCTATTATGACATATGAGAAATAGATTGTCCATTAAAAAAATGCCTAATTAACATAAGGAAGATATGACTAAATATAGCTTGATCCTACCTATAAATAGAGCAGGGGTGGGCAATACTTTCAGCTTCAGGGCTGCTTAATGAGTTCTGGTGAGCTGTCAAGGGCTGCACGGGTAGCCCTGTCCCTTGGCAGGTGAACTATCTTGGGACCAGAAGTAACTGTCTTGGGAGCAGAAGTCATACCCCTAACCTCTGCCACTGGAAGTCTCTCCATTTGTCCCTGGAAATACCCATTTGGTGGGGAGGAGGAGGGGGCAGTTTGCCATCTAGACCAGAAAAAAAACCAAATCATATACTAAATTTCAAAAAACTACTATAACACATTTTAATTTTATTACAAAAATATTTTTGTCAGAATTTGTGTTTGTCTGGTGTATATAGAGGTGACTGCATAATAGGTCAAGAATAAAGTCTTGTTCTTGTATTTTGCGTGCAGGGGAGTGCATGGTGTATGGTTGGGGATGTACATGTATGGTGGGGTGTAGGTGCATGTGAGATTTGTGAGAGGGTATGGCTGTCTGAGTCTGGGGAGTGTGGGGGTGTAGGGTATGTTGTGGGGCATCTGTATATGTGGTGGGTCTGAGAGCAAGATGCAGGTGTGCAGGGTTTGTCAGGTTTATGGGGTGTGAGGGAGGGTGAGGGGCTGTGGCAATCCCCCACACACTCCCCACCATGGTGCACAGGACCTGCTGCCAGTGGCAGCAGCAGCAACAACAGCAGGCCAGAGTCCTCACAATACTCATGGCACACACAGGCACTGCTGCCCAGTAGCATGTGGCTACAGCCAGAGCTGCACATGTTGACAAGGAGCAAAGCCTTCCCAGCCTTCCTCTCCCATGTAGGGCTCCCTGTTGTGCACATGCAGTTTTTGGCACTTGCATGCCACTTTGGGAAGCCCTGCACAATGAAACCAGCTGCCTTTCCTACTACCTACTTCCTGTAATTTCTGGGACTCCGCTGGAAGTGGTGGGGAGCCCCACCCCCTTCTTCCATGGTGGCA
This sequence comes from Crocodylus porosus, assembly GCF_001723895.1. Taxonomy (NCBI): domain Eukaryota; kingdom Metazoa; phylum Chordata; order Crocodylia; family Crocodylidae; genus Crocodylus; species Crocodylus porosus. Next base: position 136,542,887 of record NW_017728886.1, read on the forward strand.
AGGAGCAAGAAAGGCAACTGACTCCATAGCATGGGACTTCCTTTAGTGCATGTGAATGCCCAGGACTGCACATGTGCCACAAAATATAGATGCGTCAGTCTGGCTATGCTCTTTGTCTCTGTGTGCTGTGCTGGCCAGAGCCATGCACTGTCAGGCAGCAGCACCTGCACAAACCATACGAGCTCCTTCTGCACCTGGCAGTGGGAGCTGTGCGCCATGGGTGGGGAATGTGTGGAGGGGTTTGCCACAAACCCTCGTCATCCCTCACACCTCACACCCTACCTCACACCCACCCTATACCCTTCCTACCCCAGCTCCCTGCTCCCACTGCCCTCCTAGTTGTGGACTCCACACTCCCACTAGCCCCAGCTCTATGCTCCCCATCCCTGCATCTCCCCCTGCTCCCACAGCTTCCCTACCTGTTGCCCAAAGTGAGCCTGAACCAGGGAGACTAGGAGGAACCACTGGATGCTGGGGAAGCTGAGCAGGTCCCCAGGTAGCTGCAGCAGTGGCAGCAACTGCCTTGCCTGGAAGTTGCATGCTGGCTGGGGTCAGGCCCTTCTGCACATGACAGTGGCACTGAGATATGTGGGCTGGGTGGGGTACAGTTGATTGGCACCCATGGGCTGTATTTTGCCCACCCTGACATAAAGGTTAAGTACTATGAAGTACTATGGATCAGATTACAGGGGGGTCAGGGAGAAAGGGACTTGGTAGTGGGGGTCTATTACAGACCCCCACACCAGGGGGATGAGTTAGACCTAGAATTCTTGAGATTAGCTGTCAGAGGCAGTGCACTAATGGAGGCTTTCTGGGAAATGTATACCTCTTTTCCATGAGGTCTAGCAAAGTGTCTGATATGCATCATTGGTCATTATCAACTGTGCTGGAAAAAATATAGAGATTATAAAATAATTAAGGAACTGATTAAATAGGAGATAGTGAGAGGTTATATTGAAGGAGAAGTGTCAGATAAAGAATGTTATATGTGGAATTCTCTGTTGATTGGTCTTATAGTGAATCATCCTCAGTATTTGTATTTAATAACCTTAGTGCAAAAAAACACATGAACTGTGTTGATTACACCAAGCTTGGAAACATTCTCAAAACAGAAGAATCAAAATAAAAAAAAAATCAAATGACCTTGAGGAACAGACATCATTTGTGATGAAATGAATAGCAAGTAATGTACCATATACTTAAGGAAAAAAATAAGAATTTCTGATTTAAAAAAGGGCTATCTATCTTCTAAGTGGCCAGGGGCTGCACCAGCAGGCGCTGTGGGCTCATCACACATAGCTACCCCATCACCTCACTGTCTCACACGTGTGGGTGCCTTACCTGAGGAACTCACCCTCATCTTCCTGGCTGGGTGCCCTCCTGGCACTGTGGGGTGCACCATCCCTCAAAATTGGATAGGGGAAGGAAGCAGAAGCTGAAGGAAGAAGCCAAAAGAGTCAAGCTATTGCTGCTGCTGGAGTGATTGGGGAACCAGCAGCTGGGTGGAAGTCCAAGGGCTACAAATTAACTCTTTGCAGGCCACATACAATCTGAGGGCTGCTGGTTGGAAACCTCTGGCCAATGATTAGAGCTCTTGCAAGGCAATCCACAGTTGGGTTTTTGAAGAAAATGACTATTTTTCCTGGAAACAATATAATAAACATTTGTAACAGGGAGTCAGGAGCTGCTGTTACTTCAAGGGAGAAGCAGCAGCAGGGATGTCTGCAGGTGGGGGAAGACCACACATCATGGGCTAGGTGCAGGGAGTAGGGAAGAGCCTCTGGTTAGGGATCAATGGTGCTAGAAGTAAATTGCCCTGGAAACTGAAGGGACACACCTGATGGGGAGCATCTGACTAAAGGGAAGTGGACAGAGGTTATAAGCCTGGGCCCCTGAGGCTGAGAGGCAGTGCAGCCCTGATTTTGGCTGGGAAAGGAGCTCCTGCTAGCTCAAGATGAGGGTCAGGTAGGGAAAAAGATGGGGAGGGGGCCAAGGGAGCTGCAAGCTATGGCAGGTATGCATAGGGTTACCATATATCCAGGTTTTCCTGGACATGTCCTCTTTTTGGGGCCTCTGTGCTACATCTGGGTGGGTTTTTAAAGTAAAAACAAATGTCCAAGTTTTCTTCTCTCCTGCCTGGCTGGGAGCAGCCAGCAATGTGATTGGTCACATGTTCCACATGGGCTCTGGCAAGCTCCCAGGAGAGAGAGGGAGAATGTGAGCTCTCTTTCTCTCTCTTACAATGTGGGAGCTGTTTGGGCAGCAAGGCTGTGGGGGGCAGGGGCACCAGCAGGGAATAGGGTGGGAGGGTTCTGCTGTTTGGGAGTAAATGGCACTGGTGGAGCTGGGGTTAGTGGGACTGGAATGAGGGGCAGCAGCAGGGCTGGAGGGGAGGGGCTTGTCAGTGAGGGGCAACAGAATGGGCAGGGGCAGGGCACTGGCATGTTATTCCCCGCCCCCCAACAAAAAAAAAAAAAAATTGCTCTCCCAAGCCAGAGAATGGGAAGGGGATTTGACTAGTATGATGGCCCAAGGCAAAGTGTTTTACTTTCAAATGGTTGCTTGGATTTTTGTTCTAGTTTATACCAGTGGTTTGGGTATGACTGATAGGGGAGGAAAGGAGGCCACAGGAATGTCTGAGGGGCATGCTACTGAACCCTTCCAGGGGCAGGGTTGCAAGGCACAGGAAGGCTAGGGCCATGCCTGAGCTGAGAGGGAGCAACAGAAGTGTCCTGAAGCCAAGATGGCCAGGGCCTGAGCCCAAAGGGGGCAACAGAGGCAGCCAGGGGCCATCAAGAAGCTGAAACTGAAAGGCCAGGTCAGAGTTAGTGGGCCTAGCCTACCGATCTACAGACCAAGTAAACTGTCGGCTAATGCTAGGAAGGCCAAAGCCTATACTAGGGAGTAACTGGTGAAAGTGACATATGCAAGGCATGGGTGTGTCTGTAGGGCAGTGGTTTACAACCATTTTAAGTAGGAGATCACCTCTGGCATTTAAAAGCAACTCAACATCTACCATGTGCCACTGCCACTCCCACCCCCACCCAGCAGGTAAGTCTGTGGGGAGGGAAGGCAGGTGACAAAATACTTGGGGGTGTGCCACCCCAGGAGGTAAGTCCTACCCGGCTGGGGCTCCGCTCAACTTACCCCTGGTCCTGCTTCTGTGGCGCTGTCCCTCACCACGGTGGCCTCAGTCTAGCCCCTGCCCCTTCCCACCCCCACAGACCAACTTGCTGGGCTGGGGTGCATGCATGCATGAACATGGGCACACAGCCCCCCACCCCAGCCTTGAATCAACTCCAAGAGGCTCTGAGATCTACAACAAAAGGCTTTGAGATCTACCCTATATCAAGATCCACTGGTTGGTGACCACTGCTGTAGGGAAAAACAAAACCACAAATAGCCCTTCACACAACTGGTGCACTGAGGAGCTGACAGATCCAAGCTGGGGGGTTCCACTTAAGGCTTGAAAAACAGGACTGGGGGTCAGTTGAGTAGAGGAAAGACCCACTGGCACAAAGCAGGCTAGGGCTTACTCAGAGACCCCCGGGGCAGCCTCCCTTATACAACAGAAAATAATTCCATCGTGACAAGGCAGGAGAGAGAAAAAAGGAGGATACTACCTGGAGTAGAGCAGGACCTGCATGGCCAACAGGGGGCATTATTCTCGCCCCTCCCCACCATCTTCTCCTTCCCCTCCCGGGGCCTGGTTCTGCTACAGAATTTAGTCATGTTTTCTCCACTAAGTTTTCTGTTGCAATAGAAAACAGAGTAGTCGGTATTTTTACACCTTTTTTAGGTTTGTCTTTCATTTCAAATTTTTACAGCCTACTTCCCCTGCCCCATAAAAACTAAAAGTAAGGGTCTCAAATGATTATACAAAATGATCATAACAATATAGGATTTTCATTATGAACAATATTCTGTGCTTCTAAAATTTTAGGAACAAATTGTTTGAGTTAGAAAGCTGCTGTAACTGGTTTA
>NW_017728886.1:136547325-136550720 GCF_001723895.1 Crocodylus porosus
GCTTTTAGAATCTCACCCTACATGTTTAGACCATGATGTTGAACTGTACATTGATTAAACAACATTCTTGTTATCACCTAGTCTGTTCAGTGATTACACTATAAAAACAAGAGAGAGAACTTGGCTACTGTGGAAATACCTTGTTTTAGAGGGAAACTCTTTTAAAGCATTTGAGTATTGTTCAAAACTGGACAAGAAAAAGGATTTGAAGTTCAATGATTGTAAATAATTTTTTACTCTAATTGTGCTTTCCAAGTAAAATTTTATTCCTTCTCTATAAGCAGCAACAGAGAAGTCAGAAGTCAGTGGAATCACTAGTTCTGTTGCATAGTTTCATAGATGTTAAGGGATGGAAGGGACCTTACAGATCATCGAGCCCAGATCCCTGCATTGGGCAGGAAAAACTGCTGGGAATGATGACCCCAGCAAATACTGTAAGACTCAAAGTTATACAAGTCCTTTTTTTCAGGTCTCTACATGCCACAGAAGTGTCTGTGGGGGGCAAGATAATAATTATGAAACAACAGGCTTTCCAAGTAGTTAGGTCCATATATTCTATTCCAACAGTGGCTGATTCCAAATACTTCAGAAGGAAATGCAAAAAACTCCATTGTTGTTGATTTATGCTAAGAATTGAGAGAGTTTATAACCTTGACATTTTCATCTGAATGAATGTAACAATGCATGGTTTCAACCATCTACTAGTATATACAGTTTTTAAGATAAATTGTTAATCTGGATGATATTTTATGGCAATGAGTTCTACAGGTTACTTCTATATAAAAAGTATTGACTTTTTTATGAATATAGTTTTCTTAAGCTTCTTTGAATGTTCCCTTTATGTAATATAAGAAGACAAACAGGGCCTGTTGCATGATTTTCCTTATAATGAACATTAAGTTGTATAACTTGATCATATTCTCTCTCACTTATCTCCACTTTAAAAATAGGAGTGTATTTAATGCTCAGTTTAAACGCAAGAACTTAATTATGTCTTTCTGGAGTCAGCTTGTTACTACTGATATGATGGTATGACAAGACTGAACAAAGCATTCCAGATAAGGCTGCATAATGTGTTCACATTATGATATTTACACTGATGTGTACACTATCATAGAGTAGGATGCTACCATCACCTGTTAATGTTGCCTAACACTTCTTATTTGTAGTGCTTTTTTTTTTAATGATGTTTACCTCAGGCTGAGAAGTAGCACAAGACTACAGGTATGATGTTTGACTTGGCTATCTGATTTAAATGTGGAGAAAATGATTTGAAAAGAAATGCAAAACTCTAGAACTCTTGGTTCAGATACAACACTTTTTATTAGATCAACTAAGAAATTGCAACAAAAAAAAATCTTTCTTTGCAAGCTTTTGGGCACTCATGCCCTTCCTCAGCCTCAGGGAAAATTAAGGATGGCAAAACATCCCCATAGGTAGAAAATGAACATAAATTTGCACAGAGGAAGTTGAAGATGGAAGTCTGTTCCTCTGGGTCCATGAGAGTGTCTTTGTGACTTGCTCTTTGATGTGTAGATAAGGCAGGATTCCTTCCCTGGTGGTGTCAGATGGCGGACAGGCAAGGAAGTGTAAAAATCTTTTTTTGCTGTTCAACAATGAAGTTTGATTCCAAAATCAGCCAAAATTCAGCCTCTTCAATGTTTTAGGGATGTATTCGTTCATCTAATAAAATGTAACATCTATGAATCAAAAGTTCTAGAGTTTTACATTTCCTTTTGTCTCAGATCAGCATGGCTACCAAATAGATCCCTAACAAAATAAGCTGGACCTTCAGGTTTTGGGAAGGTAGAGTAGGGTGAAGACCGACAGGGAACCTAGTTCCCCCTTCACCAGGTTCTTGTTTCCCCCAAACAAGAGGCTGATGTGGGCAAACTAAAAATGCCCAGTGGCTGGACAATTAACATTTTTTAGAAGTTTCTTACATAGGGTATCACTTAAAACATCTTTTGCTAAAATAAGTACAACCAAAATGAAGAACCACACTCTGTTTTCTCTGGAAAAATGGAGAGTGCAAATATCTATTTGTCAAAGAGGAAGGGGCATCATTAGTAAGGGAAAGTATTTTTGACTGTGTCTTGCTGTAGCACTACGTGGGAACTTCCCACTGACATCAATCATCCAAGTATGGCCTAAAGCCACTTATTGTGAGAAAGTATGCAATGGGATTCATTGGGAGCTAAAGGGTGCATGCCACCCCAGAGATTATTGCTTTGTCTAGCCACAAAACTAGGCTTCAGTTCCTTTGTTTTCTGTTGACTGTATCTTTTTTAAGTTTTCCAGGAATAATGTCTCAGCAGGAGTAGCAGCAGCTGTCATTTGTTCCCTGAATTGCAGCAGTTTGTAACAGAGGGGAGATTTGATATAGTATATTCTCAAAAACTTCTTATTTTCTTTACCTCTGCTATTTCCAACAACTTAAAAAAGCCAACATTGGACCAAGAGTGCATGGTTTTCACTATATATATGAAAGAATAGAACACAGCCTTAAAGTGTTCTTTGTGCGGAGAGTTTGCAGATACATTGCAATGGCCTTTACTCCTGGCTTCCTCAGGCTGAGGAAAGCCTAGGTTCCCTGCTAGTCTTCACCTCGTACCAGCTTCCCAATAATCTGAAGGTCCAGTTCATCTTCTCTACATTTAAATCATATGCCACCCCAACATTACATCTGTAGCCAATGGCTCTTACTACTGGTTTTAGGCCCTTTGATAGAGATATCAGAATGATTGAACACCATGCAAGGTCAAACACACTGAAGCGGCAACATAGTGTGATTCTGATTTGATTTCAGTTTCCCAGTTGAATCTGTAATGGTGTCAACTCTTGATTTTTGTCCAGAGAACATAGACTTTAAAGTCTATCAAAAAAATCTATCTAAAATCTAAATCAAATCTAATCTAATCTAAAATCTGTCTAATCTGATTGGGACTATTCCAGGGCTTGAATCCTGCCAGCCCACATCAGAGTGGGATGGCTCTGGGGCTGGAACCCTGAGCAGTCCTGATCCTGCCCAGGATTAGCTGATTGAGGCCCCTGTGGGGCTCAAGCCCCAGGGCAAAGCCTGCCATATGTTGTATTTAAGGTGTGAGGGAAACCAGCCACAACACTGTTACACATATTTCTATTCATGTGGCTAATAGTGCAATAAAACAGATGGCCAGTTTATATTTTAAGACATGATTAATAAATTAATTGTGTCGTAAGTGTAATATCTGTCTGGGACCTGAGTGGCAACCTAACCCTCTTGAACAGTTCTTGGGGAAAAGCATCTAATCAGGGCTGCCTCAGGAGACAGACCAGATTCTCCCTTCAAGAACTGCGTAGATTACAGAAAGACCCCAAAACTTGAAATAGATCCACCTCTCCTTTCCTCCTTC
>NW_017728886.1:136551285-136557715 GCF_001723895.1 Crocodylus porosus
CCAGAAGGACAGGAGATTTGCAGGCGCCAGAGAAAGGGTTGCAAAGGTTGGGCAAGGGGGGGCTTTGGCTCATCTGAGCCTGGAGCAGAAGGACTTCCTCGACACTCGTGGTCTTCCATCCCTCTGAGTTACCCAGGGTTATGCCCAGTGACACCAACACTGGGACAAATCCGAAAGAAAGTAGGACAGAGTTTTATTGTCTCCCTCCCAGAGGCTCACAGTTCCCATAGGTTCCTCCTGGTCATCTGTCTCCTCATCCATGTCCTCTTAGATAGGGCCAGGCTGTGCTGGGGCTGTTGTTTGACCAGCTGCCTGATGGCACCATGGATTTCTCCCCTGCCTGCTGGTTTGGCCACTCTGTAGGTAGAGCAGGGATGTGGCTCCTGGTTGGGTATGGAACTGATGTTTGTTGAAGGGAAGCCAGATGGAGGGGAGTTGGGAAGATGTGGATGTAGAAGTGATGAGCATTTTTGAGGAACAGGAATGAAGTGGAGGAAAGAATTTTCTGGCTGCAGACAGGCATGGAAGGGACAGCTTAAATAGCAGGAACCAAAATAATGTTGCCCAGTAAACTGGGTGTGTGGATGAAGAAGTTTTTGCTTCTTAGACACAGCATACAAGCAGGCTGGGGATGGACACAGGTAATTTAAAACACAGAACAAACTATAGTCTAAAGACAAAACATAACAAAACCACCAATCTCCCTCTCTCCTTTCCTCCCTGTGCCTTCTCCCCACCCCAAAGTCATGGTTTTGATCAAGTTCTATGATTGGATGGCAAGGCTCAGAATTCTTGAACGTTTTGGAATGGTCAAATATGGTATCTGGTCCTCCTTGCTTCAAGAAAGCTTAACCAGGCTTCATGTCTAGACCCTTTATCAAAAACACTGAACTGAGGAAAGATTCTTATTCCTCAGTATTCAGGAAGCTGATTCTAAGGGTCACTGGGCTGTTTTTCAGCCTTGAGGCTTCTATAAAAGGAAGCCAGTAACCCCTTTCTGTTCACTAGCGACTGAGGTAGCTGCCTGATAGCCTTGGTTGTCCGGGCAGGCTTCTCTGGCAGGAACACTTCTTAAAACAACCAGATGGAGAAAAGAACTGGCAGAAAAGTGTGGAAACTACCTAACAACTGGGGCCCACTCACGTGGCTGTCAACCTGCCTCAACTGGTTCCTTGCTCTGTTTCAAGGAGTCATAGATGGAGAGATGAGAAGGAGAGCAATCCAGACATGAAGGAAGAGGTTGGCAAAAAGGAACTTCTGGAACACTTCCCGAGCCCCCTTTCTCAGCATGTGTCAAGCCTTCATGGGATCCTGACTTGGGACTTGGTGTGGCAGAGGGCTGGTCCATGATTACTTTTCGTATCCCTTATTTGAGCAAGGGGCTTAAAGACAACCCCTGAGGGGACTGCATAAGGATTATCTCATTTATACTTTTATAGCATGCCAGCTGGTAGGTGGCCAGTTAGAGAGTAGAAATAATCTGAAAGGAGGAAGAACTTGTAAGGTTAACTTCTCTTGCAAGAAAAGGAACAAAAGGCAGCAGAGAAGGATATTACCATTTTTGCCAGAGGGATTTTCTCTTTCTCAGAAGAAAGCTCTAAGCCTTTTTTTTTTTCTTCCAGAAAAACAAAGACCAATACATGCAGGTATTCTTTTCTTCCATCCCATCTTCTTGAAGTCACAATAACACAATCCTTTCAAATGTAAGACTCTAAAAGGGTTAAGAAAGGACTGGGAAGGTGTAAAGATGTAAAGAACTCATAGTCACCTATTTCTAGATTTTTGGTCATCAGAGCTCACAAAGAGGACCTCAGAATAAGCTTTTTGTTGTTATGTCTTGAAACCATTCTCAGGTTTGTTATGCAGTCTCTGTATGCCTCCAGGTGAGTCCCTGAAAAAAGAAAGAATTAGGGAAAGTGGAAAAGAAGGGGAATGAGTTCACCCAGAAGTAAATGTTTTGATTCATACTTCTATGAAGTTTTTTCAACTCACACATCTGATTGTAGAAATTGCAAATATTAAATATTATAAGAAATAGACAGTTAACCAGTGTTTCTCAGGCAAGAAAACGGATCATGTAAACCTATTATGAACATTACATGAAGCTGAATGACCCTATACAGGAGATGCTACTTTTATGAACTGTTGCGATTATCAGCTTCCACAATGGTTATTTCTATCAAATGGCAGAATTCAGAAACTATCCCCCAGATTGAAAGCGGCTCAGATTTAGGGGGCTTAAAGAGTTTTTAATAACACAAAAATACAAGGAACATTATAGGAACATTATGGGATGCTGCCTCTTCCTGGGGCTGTGCACAGTTTCCAATCTTACCCCTGGCTCCTAGTTCTGCACCTGATCACCAAGCCTCTAGTGGCAAGTCAGAGCTGTGCAGGTGAAGGATGTCAGAGAGGTTTTTTTTGCCTTAAGGTGTGACTAGTCCACTAAGCCAAACTACACTAAATTGATTAACATGTTTACATCTTACAGGGTAAGGTGTAACAAGGTCCCTGATCTATCTTTTAAAAGTGTGTTTGGCTTGAATTACATGAAGCTTCTTCCATCAAAGTTCTCTCTCTAGCCAAACAGAACCATTCAAAATATAGTCTTGTGTTTTAAGTTTACCAAAGAGTGAAATCAAAATTAACAAAAGCTCATCACATTCAATCCTCAGGAGCAGAAATTAACCACATTTATCATTTCAAGCTATTATTGTAAAATGGAAAGTATGAAAATATGAAAGACAAAAGAATTAGCTGTTAACATTGGCTTTGCCTTTATTTTATTTGTATTTATGACGGGACCACAAAATGAAAAAAACTAACAGGATCGTGCCTTTTAAAAATGGGGGTGGGGAGAGAGTGGGAATGGTAGAATCCTTTTCTTACAGTAATCCTTAAAACCTTAATAGGCTGTAATTAACTTCAAAAAGTGTCCCTTCCTGTGGATCACAATAGTGACATACCAACAGAACTTTACGTTTTATTTTGTGAAACTGGTGAAGCTCTTCTTTTCACTTCTGTGGTATGTTTTCCTTCCAGATTCTATGCAAGAACAGTATTTTATGGTAATTTCGGGCATGTTTGATACCCTGTATGAAAATGGTTTAGAGCAACAATTCTAATATTATAAAAGCCTAAATCTGTCTGTCTGGCTTTCCATAATGCTTTATTCACACTCTGATTGGTTACTGGGAATAGCCAATCGGAGTGCTCCAACCATGCAGGAGTGCCACCATTATTCCGAAACCATGTCAAGGACCGAACAGAGGGTGCGGGAGCCGAAGCCAATAGCTCTGACCTTGGCTCCCCAACTCTGTTGGCCTCAGCTCCCTCACCCCACTCTCTGCAAGAAGTAGAACAGCAGCAGCCCCTTCCACCCCCTCACCTCCCGTCATTCTTGATGGGCTATTGGATAGCTATTTTAATATCTTTCTAATTTATTTCAAATGCTAAGTTTTATATTTGCACTGCAAGGCTGCGTATACCATGAACACCTTACTATGAGAACTCATTTTTAACTTTTGGGGTTTTAGCAAGTTCATAGTTTATAAGTTACCACACCATAGTGTACATGCAGGAAAATCTGAGTAGTGTTATTGTTTTAAAAGAGTTTTTATGCATTTTAAAATATAGCTTTTTTTCTTCATTTTCTTCTCATTAGTCCAGCTTTAAAGAAAATGGGGAAAAAAATCTGATGACCAAAAAAAAATGGTAGTTGCCTCTGGGCACCTGGAGGCTGATGTCATACTACAGAGGTTTGAAAATAAGAGATCTTTTTTTTCCCACTTGTACCTCATGTATTTCCTTTTCTGATATCTGATTATAATATTTGAAAATGAAAGGCTGTATATTTGCCCAGAGTTCAAAGTAGTGCCTTCTAATCTTAGAAAATTAATGTCTGATAGCACAGAATTACACATATAAGGCAGTACCCCATTTACAGAAGCTACTGGGGAAAATCATACAGATGGTAAACAAGCTGCCTTTCTTCCCTGAACAACACTGAGGAGCTTGGAAAGTATAATTCACAAAGTTGTATAGAAATATAAACACACACACATACATGCTTGTGTGTGTGTGTGTGTGTGTGTGTGTGTATGTATATGTGTATATGTATGTATGTGTGTATGAGTGTGTGTGTGTGTGTGTGTATATATATGTATATATATATGTGTGTGTGTGTGTGTATATATATGTATATATGTATATGTGTGTGTTTGTGTGTCTGTCCATAATGGCAAAATTATTTTTTAGAGGAAAAGATAAGGAATTCAACTATGCTGTCTCTCCTCAATATTCATTTGCATTGCCATAACTATAATTTGGGAGTTAGTATGCTATATTGAAATATATAGAGCAAAAATGGTTATAAACCTGTAGCATGGGACTTGGTATATAACAGGAAGTATAAAATTTAGTATTTTAATTATACTCTATAGCAGTGGTACTTAACTTTTTTTTGCCCCGCAGGTCAAATGAGTTGTCCAAAGACAGTCCACACCCTGGATTACACCAAACTGGGGGTGTCACCCTCAGGCCCAGCACTGCCTCCCTACCTGCTCTGCATACTGGTATTGGGCACTAGGGGCCCAGCACCACTCCCTCCTACACATAAGGATTGGGTCATAGAATCATAGAAAATTATGGTTGGAAGGAACCTCAGGAGGTCATCTAGTCCAACCCTCTGCTCAAATCAGGACCGTACCCAACTAGATCATCCCAGCCAAAGCTTTATCTATCTGGGTCTTAAAAACCTACAAAGATGGAGATTCCACCACCTCTCTGGGTAATGTATTTCAGTGTTTTATTAACCTCCTAGTGAGAAAATTCTTCATAATATCGAACATAAACTTCCCTTACTGCAACTTGAGAACATTACTCCATGTTCGGTCATCTGCCACCAATGAGAACAGTCTAGCTCCATCCTCTTTTGAACCCCACTTTACGTAGTCCTTAGGTGCAGGACTTTGCACTTGTCCTTGTTGAACCTCATGAGATTTCTTTTGGCCCAATCCTCTAATTTGCCTAGGTCACTCTGAATCTTAGCCCTACCCTTCATTGTATCTAGTACGTCCCCCAGTTTTGTGTCATCTGAAAATTTGCTGAGGGTGCACTCTATGGCATCTTTCAGATCACTGATGTAGACATTGACAAAACTGGCCCCAGGACTGATCCCTGAGGAACTCCACTTGATCCCAGCTGCCAACTAGACATTGAGCCATTGACTACTACCTTCTGAGCTATAGGACTACCCTCTGAGTTCTATGATTCAGCCAGTTTCCTATTCATCTTACAGGCCATTCATCCAGCCTGTACTTCTTCCTTAGCTTGCTTACAAGAATGTTGTGGGAGACCACATCAAAAGCCTTGCTCAAATCAAGGTATACCACATCCACTAGTCTCCATGTCCACAGTCATCTCATCATAGAAGTCAATCAGGTTAGTCAAGCATGACTTGCCCTTGGTGGATCCATGCTTACTATTCCTAATCACTTTCTTCTCCTCCAAGTGTTTTGGACTGGATTCACTGAAGACCGACTCCATGATTTTTCCAGAGACTGAGGTGAGGTGGTCTGGTATTTTGTTCCCTCAATCCTCCTTCTCCCCTTTCTTAAAGTTTGGCACTTTTCCAATTGTTCAGGACCCCTCCCAGTCACCCTGAGTTTTCATATGATGGCCAGCAGCTCTTCACTCTCATTGGCCAACGCCCTCGGGACCCTCAGGTGCATCCCGTCCAGCCCCATTAACTTCTACACATCCAGCTTTTCTAAATAGTCCCTAACCTGTTCATTTGACAACCTTGGCTACTCATCTCCTTCCAAAACTGTACTGTCAGGTGGATTAGTCTAGAATTACAGACCTGAATTGTCTTCACTTGGACTTCTAATTAAAGATCTCCTAATTTTGTTCTCAAATACCTGTTTGTTGATTCCCCCCTCCCCCCCCCAAACTGAAGTTGGTCTGTTCAGATTCATCAAAGAGTAATTGTGAATGCCACAGGTCTATTTAAATGAGGCCTGGGGTTGTTTTTCTTTCAATTCAAGGCATCTTGTTTTGCAAACCCTCTACTTTTTCTTAAGGTAAACACTGAAAAAACTGACAAAAACATATTACCAGGGAGTGGCATTTGTTGGAACAGAGTTGTTTACAAATTATTTTATTGTAAAAGGGCCCAGATATATGTTACAAAATGAAAAGGTAAAAATATGAAAACTATGAATATGTAGCAAACCCCCCAGTTTTTCTTTTTTTATTTATTTTAAAATGCATTCCCTCCCCTTCCCCAACTATTCCTGACTTTTTCTCTCCCTCTCTATTCCCTATAGATAAGTATAAGTAAACTAAGATGTGGATAAGCTTTAACATTTTATTTTAGGTAGTAAGTTTTATTTTCTCTCCCCTCTTTGTAAATTAGTTCCCTGGTATT
>NW_017728886.1:136557815-136559202 GCF_001723895.1 Crocodylus porosus
AGTTGGAGTAAGAAGGTCGAGTAGACAAATTAGTGAAGCTAAAAGAATCTGGCTTCAACAAGTCAGAATTTATTAACAATATTGGGGAAAAAAAAACCCACAAGAGAGGCAGTGACAGGAACAGGGGACAACTCTACATATACACTTATATCTACATTGTCTTCCTGACCGTTGCCTTCTGGACTCTAGGATGGGGGTCTCCAAGGGTCCTCATCCTCTGGCCTGTGATCCTGTTAGGATAGCTTTTTCACAGGAGTCTTCTCTTAATGGGAGTCTTCTCTTCATTCAAACTCCAAAGAAAAAATGAACCCTGAACTCTCACCACCCACATCCAAACAGAGGCAGCACATGCTTTGATAGCTTTCAAATGTTTGACAGAAATAACTGTCTTATTATTCCCACTTACTAACAACTTGTAACCGATCATACTTCCTCAGTAACAAAACCTGTCACTCATTCTCACTATCATTCTTGCTACCTTCCAACCAATTGCTCTTGCTTTTACCTCACAATCATGTAGCTCCTTCTTCTATCATTAATCTTACACTCCCACCAAAACTAGAACAGTGTGCATGCTCCACTTCCCAAACTAGGACAATGGAACAAAAGTGTAAAAACTTCCCAAACTTTCACACATATGCAGGGAACAAGCCTTGGCTACAAAAGCATCCATACCAGTGCTGTAATCTTGAGAAGAGGGGAAAACACTTAAAAACACATCTGTGAAAAATATTTTTTTCCTCAAGATGTTTTATGCATAAAAATAATCTTGAACATATTTGTTGTGATTTTTAGACAAGAAGTCTGTGATATCAAAAAGGTCATTACTGAATTGTTTTTGCATTTGATATTATGTATACATTGAACAAAAGAGCAAAATAATGTTGGAAACAGGGACTAAAACTCATGTCTTTCCACTCCCAACTGACTGGTCTAACAACTCAAGTTAGAGTCATGCTTCCTTGTCCCTATCTTCCTTTCGTCACAGCAGCACTCAGGTGCCCTGTTCCTAAGAAGGGAGAAGGCCAGCTGCCAATCTCCAGGGGCAGCTCAGGTGCTGGTTGCTGAGGCAACCGGGTTGGTCATGTGCCCAGAAGGGGGCAGGGCTGGGCCTTTATAAACAGCCTAGGCCCAAGCCTAGCCAGCAGTTTCTTCCTGGCAGTCTGAGGTGTAGGGGTTCTGCAGCAGTGCAGCGCAACGCAGCCTGACCACCTGAGCGGCTACAGCAGGGTGAGGGTGGAGAGGACCCTGACTAGGAGGCCTTTGTGAGAGAGCCAGGTGGGCTTAGATCTTATGTTATAGCCAGGAGGCTTATTGTTGTGTTTCAGCCATTTGGCTGATGGTTCTGTTTAGTTACTGTTACACCGGAGGACCGGGTGAGGCTGTA
>NW_017728886.1:136571664-136576350 GCF_001723895.1 Crocodylus porosus
CATTTAAATAGGCTGTATTAGTATAGCTTCCTCTGAATTAACAAATGCATGCTAAAGCAATACAAGCTGTGTTTAGGCTATCTATGCAGATAGCTTTTGTTTTAATTATTGTTCTCTGTTCCCTCCCCCTTGTACTTCCAGTTTCTCCATCTGCAAGTTGCATTTGTCTACTTCACAGCTTCTCTCTCTTACTGTTTCTTTTCCTTTTTTTGTTTGCCTGCCACAAGGAGTTATCTTATTTTTTCTCTTGCCTTTTGAGGGGTGCTCTTATTTACCCCCCTCTTTTCTCTTCTACTTTTTTATTTCTTTTCCCCCACCCTAACACCTACATGCTCCTTTCTCTTTTTCACTCCTCCTTTCTCCCCTCCAGGCACTCACCCCCCCTCCCTTTTTGCTTTTAATGGCTTCATTCCCAGACACTCATCTTTGTAGTTTATATATACAATTTTTTTTCATTCCTTTAGTTATAGCTTTTGAGATTAACCCTGTCCTAGCAGGAATGGCCCCTCCTACACCCAGCAGCTGGCATAGGGCTGCCTCTCAACCCCCCACCCCCCAATCATGGCTTGATGGTTCATACCCCTTCTGTTGTTGGGGTTGAGGTCTGTGCAGGTGCCCTAGATGATCTCCTGGGACATATGTTATGCAGCTCATGTTAATACAGTCCTAGTGACTTACCTGAGTGCTCCCACCATGGTCAACAGGGTATGTGTCAAGGGCCTGGACGCTGCAGGTATATACTACCTTGTCATCTCCCTAGACACCCAGGTGGTGATTTCCAACATCCCCTCACACCTGTCCAACCATGATTCAAGCCCTATGGGGTTCCTATGAGTCCCTTCCACCAACTGACAATTGGAAGCAAGGACCCAAAGCTGAAGCATGTCCTGCCCTTTCAAACACAGGTCTTCATGCTCCTCAGGAAGGGCCCCTGGTCTCTGCCTCAGTCCTTGAACCTTGAACCTCATGCTTAATGGCCAGAGGTTTTTCCTTGGGGGAGACCACATGTTTCTAGTGTGGTAGCTCTTCCCACCTAGCAGCCCAGCACCCACAGGGGAAAGCACAATTGTAGCGGTGCTGAAGGATGATGCATCCACTTATGGGACACAAGTCCCATCTAGTGAGGGCAGGATGTCTTCCCAACCTCCTTTCACCCCCATTCCACCTGAGGTGGCTGGGGTCTCTGGCATGAGACCCCCCCCCCATCCAGCAGAGTGTCTGGGACTACTACCCATGCCTCTTTCCCCCTATCTATGATGCCCACACCCCTGGTGCAGAGGCCCCACAAAGTGGAAGGACTAATGCCTCCACTTGCCCCCTGCCTGCCCCAACCACCCCCAGCTAAGATGCCAGTGATTGCAGCACCAGGGCCCTGTCAGGTGATGGGCCTCAGGCTTCTTCCTCGCCACCCTCAACCATGGCTTTGTCTGCGGTGGCTGGCCCTGGGGGATGGGCCAGGTGTGGCCTGGCCCATCCCCTTCAAAGGGTGGGGCACCTGCCATGAACAACAAGAACAAGGACAGGAACATAAAGCCTTTCAGAACACCCTATCCTCACCAGGACCCTCCTCATCCAGTACCAGGGTGGGGCCCTGCTAGAGAGCCTGACCCTGCTCCAGCTGTCCTGCTAGTGACCCCAATGCGTGTGACTGTGGATGGAGATGACTTGATGGTGGGGAAGGCAACAGCAGGGGTCACCAACTCCTTGCCTGTCTCCCAACCTCTGGAGTTGGGTGGCAGTAAAGATGATACAGAATGCCTCCCTTCTGAAGGCCTGACCCAGGGGGCAGCACAGAAGTTTGTTGACCTCTTGGTCATGTCCCAGCCTACTGGATTGGATGGGGAAGCTAGTGAGATGGAGATCCAGCTTTCTGAGTCTTGCAAGTGACCTTGAGAGCAGAATGACCTCTCCCCTGAAGACAGCAGAGATCATTCTCCTAGAGCTGGTTTTCAACCTGGACGAGAGGAGGCTGCTGTGTCTGGACATTGAGGGCACAGACACTGCATTTGTGGGTGAGCTCCCACCTTCGGTGTGGCCTCACCATTTTTCTGTTGGAAATGTCCAGCCCATGTTGCAGACCCCTCTGGGTCACCCCCAACTATAGGGGTCTCCTGACCTTACTCAAGCAGAGCAAAGGACAGAAAAGTGTAGCAGGGTGCATCACCCAGTGGTGTGAAGACCCTAAGCTTTTTGTCAAGGCAGCCAGAGCTGCGAACAAACTTATGCAAAAAGATCTAGGCACCCGACAGATGGCTTATGGTCTGGAGAAGCCTGCACAGTGGGTGAGAGGTGAGTGGGGCCTGAGGGGATCCTCAGAGTATAGTAGGGCATTATAGGTCTTCCCCAACCTGGCCCTGCTATCTTGTTCTGCTCTTGGGTGCTCACTCTTCCTCTCCCATATCTACACCTAAGACAGCCATGAACATTGGCACTCTTAACATCAATGGCTGTTAAAATCTGGTGAAATGGAAGGCTGTCCTGGAGCTCCTGAGCCAGAAGCAGTTGGCCGTCACCTTCCTTCAAGATGCACATTGCGATAGGCTCAACCAGGTGGCTTGCCATGCTGCCTGGCAAGGCCGCTTGTTTCTGAGCCATGGTACCAACCTTAGCACCAGGCTCTCCTATCACTACAACTACAGTATGACGTGCTGGTGGTATGGGGGGCTGTCTCCAGCCTCCTACTGACTGTCTGCGTCACCCTAGCACAACACTACTTGCAACTTGTCAATGTCTATGCACCTACTGATGCCCAAAAGAAGGTCACTTTCTTCAAGACCTTGGCTGCCTTCCTGCACAACGATATTTAGGATGATGACCTGCTTCTCATAGGCAGGGATTTTAATTACACCATTGATGTCTTGCTTGACAACCGGAGCCTGAGCCTCACCTGCCCTCAGCCTGCAAGCTTCAGTCTACCCTGGAGACTGCAGGCCTCACTGACATCTGGCGAGCACTGAATCCTGATGTGTGCCACTATGCCTGGGCCAGAATGAGTGCTAGTTGTCTCACCATAGCCCACCTTTGCCTCCTTTATGTCACCAGGCACCATCTGCCACATTGTTCCCTTGGGCTTGTCAGATCATGGCCTGGTCTGCTGTGAACCGAGCCTGCCAGGGAGAACCTACATGCAGGTACCCTATTCGTGCTTCAGTGTCAGCCTACTTCAAGACTCTTACTTCCAGGACTGCTTCACTCATTTTTGGTGGGGTCAGGAGCCTGCTCTTCAACCTGGAGCAGAAATGGGCGGTGAGCAAAGTCTTAGATCACCTCAAACCCCCCCAAGGGCTGGGTAATCACAGACCCAGGCAAAGTATGTGAACACATCATCACCTTCTATTGTGACCTGTTTGTGGCTGAGCCATCCTGCCCCAAGGCCACACAGGAACTCCACAAGGGCCTGCCACATCTGTGCCCTGGAGGTCACAGAGCTTGAGAGGGAATTGTTTTTGAAGAAGCTGGCAGCTGCTGCGGCTGGCCTCTCCTCCAGCAAAGCCCCAGGCCTTGATGGGTTACCTGCTGAGTTCTCCAAGACCTGGTGGCTTCACCTTGGCCCCTGCTTCCAGAAAAGCCTTGCTAACAAGATCCTGATGATCAGCTGCCAGTGAGCAGTGCTCACACTGCTGCCCAAGATGGTAGACCTTGGCTGCATTAAGAACTGGCAGCTGGTCTCCCTGCTGTGTGTGGACTACAAGAATCTGACCAAAGGACTGGTGAGCCGCCTCCACACCATCATGGCCTCTGTCACTGGGCCTGAGCAGAGCTACTGCATGCTGGGCAGGACTATCCAAGACAACCTGTTCCTGCTGTGTGACCTAATCACAGCCAGTGAACTCTTTGGCCTAGACATCGGCCTCATCTCTCTGGATCAGGAGAAGGCCTTTAACTGGGTGGGCCATGCCTACCACTTCCAGACCCTGGAGGCCTTTGGCTTTGGGCCCCAATTCACTGGGGCCCTCTGGGTCTTGTACTAAGACGCATCCAGCCTGCTCAAGGTGAATGGTATGCTCTGCACCATTCCCTGCATGCAGGGGCATCCTTCAGGGCTGCCTCCTGTTGGGCATGTTCTATGCCCTGGCTATCGAGCCACTGCTGCACACACTGTAGCACCACTTGAGTGGTGTGGCCTTGCCATCAGCTAGGGGCCCGTCAATTGGTCCTCTGCTCTGGCTTTCAGCATATGCAGATGATGTGATCATCTTCCCTAACACCCAGGAAGATGTGTGGGCCCAGACAGGCTGCCAGAAAGCCTATGAACACACCTCCTCCACCCATATCAACTGAGCCAAGAGTGATACCCTGCTGCTTGGTGCGTGAATCAGCGCAACCCCCTTGGATTTGCCAGGGGGCCTCACTTAGTGTCTCAAGGTCTGGGGTGTATTCCTGGGGGCACCAACCCTCATGGTGGGCAACTGGGATGGCCTTAAGGAGGGGGTGGAGGCCCACCTGCAATGGTAGTGTTGGAGCCTATCCAGCCTCTCCTACCATGGATGTGTCCTCATTGCAGATAAGCTAGTGCTGGTGACCCTGTGCCACTGGTGCACGGTAATCAACCTGTCACAGGATCTACTTGAGAGGCTCCAGTGCCTCCTGGTTGTTTTTTTTCTGGGATGGGTGCCATGGACTCCCACAAACTGTCCTTTTTCTACCTGTCACCAAGGGGGGCCAGAGCCTGGTCGACCTGGTGAG
>NW_017728886.1:136576497-136581599 GCF_001723895.1 Crocodylus porosus
GCCTCTGCCAGCCTCATGGCTGCCCTCATCTAAGTGCATGTCCTCTGCCTGAGCCATCTCCTTGACCCCACTCGGTCGGCCTGGCTCTCACCCAAGGCTCTGACTGCCTGGCTAGGTATGGGCTCTGTCTGCAGTGTGGGCTGTTTCCTGTGTGACATCCAGACTGCCCTCTCACTGAAGGCAGCAGCCACTCTGGATGACCATGTCTGGGCATGCCAGGTCTGCCAAGCCATGGATGCCCCAACCAAGACTTTTCTCATACTGCCAGTTAACCTGGCCACGGCTGGTGAGCTAGCTGGCAGGCCTGGCACCCTGCTGACTTTCCCTGTGCCTCCCAACAAGTGACACAGGTTGTCCCTTTCCTTCTCTGTTGTGTGGAAGGCTTTATGACTGGGTGGTTCATGCCCGCCATGCCCAAGTGCTGGCAGGCTACTCCAATACACTGTGGCAATGGTGCCTGGGGCCCCCAGATTCCCCACTGGCCCACCCAGCTTGGCACATATTGTATAAGCCAGCAACTGCCAAGAAGATTCACCTGCAGTGGCACTTGCTGCATGGCATCCTAGCCACTGGCATGTTTGCGTCCCACTTTGACCCAGCTGCCTCGATGGCCTGCCCCTTCTCTTTCATGCCTTCCTCAGCTGTCCCTGCCTGCAGCTGCTTTTTGTCGCTCTTGAGCCACTGCCACAGGCGCTTGGGCAGGAGCCTCTCAGAAAACATGTACATGTGCTCCTACCCATGCTGGGCAGCTGAGTGGGGGGCCTGTCTGCCTGGTCAAATTTCTACTGGGTCAGGCTAAGATGGGTGTCCTCATGAGTGCCACAACCAACTTGCTGGGACTGGCTCACACGATGCCCTGTGGCTTTTTGGCCTCCTGGTGTGGAGGTGCCTCTCACTAGAGTTTGAGTGTGCTGTGCTTCAGCGGGTGGTGCCTGCCTTTGAGGCATGCTTAGCCCTTGAGGGAGCACTGTGCCACATGAAAGACAGCCATCTTCAAAACATAGTCTGATGTCATAACCGGTCTGGGCAACTGGACAGGCTCTATCTTGGATTGCGACTCCTAGCTCATGCCATGCCCTGGGCCCTCTCCAGGCTTTTGTTTGTTTGTTTGTTTCTTTGTGTACAAAGTCTGTCACTGTGTGATGTTATGAATGTAATGGCAAGGTACTCTTGGTTTGATGGTAATTTGTTTGTCTTTGCTTTGTATATTGGTTCTGGACCCCAGAAAGGCCAACTTTTTATACCCAGAACCCCTGAATAAAGTAGCTAAAAAGTCAAATTCCTTCCTTCGTTCCACTTTGGATGCACCGGACCAGGCTGACGTGGAGCTGCGTGGGGTGATCCTGAGCATAAGATTCTCCAGCTTCCTATCTCTTTTCTTTTCTGACTCCCACCTGTCTAAAGGTCTCTAGCTTCTGTTTATCTCGCTTTCTGATTCTTTTCTTGCATTTTCTTGCATTTTTTTCCTTTTTCGTTCCTCTTTGTCCCCTCCTCCTGTACTTCCAGTTTCTTTGTCTTTGAGTTGCTTCTTTACAGCCTTCTTTCTTACTGTCTCTTTTCCTTTCTTTTCTGTTTGCTTGTTGTGTGGAGTTATCTTTTCCATTAGCTTGCCTTCTGAGGGCTGCTCTTAATATTACCCCTTCCTACCCCCCTTTGTTCTTTTTTTTTCACTCCTTAACCTCCCTCCCCCTACCACTTTTTTTCTTTTCCCTCCACCCCTTTCCCCCTCCCATCTAGAGTTTTATGGCCGCATTCCCAGAGAGTTATCTTTTTTAGTTTGTATAAACTTTCTTGTTTTCTTTTTCTCAGTTATAGTTTTGAAGTTAACCCTGTCTTAGAAGGAATGGCTTCTCCTACACCAAGCAGCTGGCATGAGGATGCCTCTCAGAACCTCCCCATTACCCATGGCTTCAGGGTTCACACCCCTCCCTACATCTACATGGAAGTCTGTGTAGATGCCCTTGCTAGTCCCCTGGGACAGCATAACATGTGTTACACAGGTCATGTCAACACAATCCCAATGATTTACCTGAGTGATTCAACCTTAGTTAACAGGGTGTGTGCAGAGGGCCTGGATGTTGTGGGCTCACACTATTTTGTCACACCCCTAGACACCTCAGCAGTGAGGGTGGTGATTTCTAATGTGCCCCCACATGTGACCAATTGGGAGCTGGCCAAGGAATTCGAGACCTATGGGGTTCTTACAAGTCCCTTTCACCAATTGACAATAGGAAGTAAGAACCCCAAGCTAAGTCACATCCTGTCTTTTTGAAGGCAGGTTTTCATGCTTCTCAGGAAGGGCCCACAGTCTCTGCCTCAGTCCTTGAGCCTCATGTTCAATCGACAGAGGTTTGTGGTCTATTTTTTCTTTTGGGAAACCACGTGTTTTTCAGTGTAGTAGGTCTTCACACCTAGCAGCCTAATGCCCACGGGAGAGATCAGCCAGAACATCAGTGACTACAGTGGCGCCGACAGATGGCACATCCACTTCTGGGATGCAGGCCCCACCCAGTGAGCCTGGAAGCTTTTCCTGACCTCCTTCTACCCCTGTTCCATCTGAGGGGGCTGGAGTCTCTGTCGTGAGAGTGCTGTCTAGCAGAGGGGCTGGGACTAGGCCCCAACCCTCCCCCCCCCCCCTCATTCCACCTACAGTGCCCACCCCCATCAGTACAGAGATGCCACCAGGGGGAGAGGCTGATGCCTCCACTTCCCCCCCGCCTTCCTTAACCTCCCCAATTGAGGTGGCTGGGGTGGTCAGCAATTGTGGCACTAAGGGCCTGTCGGATTATGGGCCTCAGGCCTCCTCCACCACAGCCTGGTCTGAGCTGGATGGCCCTGAGGAGGCAGGCCAGAAGCAACCTGGCGCATCCTCTATGAAGGGTGGGCCACCTGCCACAAAGAAGAAGAACAATGAGATGAAAGTTAAAGGAACCTCTCAGGACTCCCCATCCCCTTTGAGACCTTCCTCAGCTGGTACAGGGGGGGGCGCTGCTGGAGAGCCTGGCCCTGCTTCAGCTGTCATGCCAATGACCCTGTTGACTAGGGATGACGGCAGCTTGGAGGTGGGGGCAGTGAAGGCAGGGATCAATAACCCCTCACCTGTCTCCCAACTTCTGGAGGGGGGTGGTAGTAAGAGCTATGCAAAATTTCTCTCTCCTGGAGATCTAACCCAGGGAGCAGCAGGGGAGTCTGCTGATCTCTTGGTCACATCCCAGGCTACTGAATTAAATGAGGGGGCTAGTGAGATGGAGATCCAGCTTTATGAGTGTCGTGAGCAACCTCGAGAGCAGGATGACCTCTCTCCCCCCAAGAAGGTGGGGATTGCTCTTCAAGAGCCAGACCTTGACCTGGACAATAAGAGGAGGTTGATGGGTTTAGATATTGAGGGTGTAGATGCTGAGCTCCCAACTAGGGTTCAGTCTCACTGTGCATCTGTTGGAAATGTGCAGCCCATATTGGCAGACCCCGCTCTGGGTCACTCCTGACTATCGGGGGCTCCTGACCTTTTTGAAATAGACCAAGGGACAGAAGAACATAGCACGGTGCATCACTCAATGGTGCGCAGATCCTAAAGTTTTTTATCAAGGCTGCCAGAGATGCGGCCAAACTTATGCAACAAGATCTAGGCACACAGCAGAGGACTTATCATCTAGAGAAGCTCGCACAGCAGGTGAGAGACGAATGGGGCCTGGCGGGGTCCCTGGAATAGAGTAGGGCATGATAAGCCTTTTCCGACCTGTCTCTGATTTTTGCTCTGCTCTCGGGGGCTTCCTCTTCTATCTATGCCTTACTTCACTCTTCCTCTTCAATACCCCCACCTACGGCAGTCACAACCATTGGTACTTTTAACATCAATGGTTATTGAGATGCAGTGAAATGGGAGCCCATCCTGGAGCTCCTGAGCCAGAAGTGGCTGGCTGTCACCTTCCTCCAAGAGGCGCATTCTGACAGGCTCAACCAGTTGGCTTGGCACACTGCCTGGCAAGGCCACTTGTTCTTGAGTCATGGCACCAACCTTAGTGCCAGGATGGTAACTGTCTTATAATCACAATTATGGCATGACACAGTGGTGGTGTGGGAGATTGTCCCTGGCTGCCTGCTGACTGTCTGTGTCACCCTAGCACAACACCACCTGCTACTTGTCACCGTTAATGCACCTACTGATGACCAGGAAAGGGTCACTTTCTTTGAGACTTTAGCCACCATTTTGCTCAATGTTAGTGAGGATGGTGACCTGCTTCTTGTAGGTGGGGACTTTTATTGTGCCACTGACACCCCACCTGCCCTCAGCCCGCAAGCTGCAGTCCATGTTGGAGATTACAAGCCTTGTTGACATCCTGGCTAGCCCTGCACCACGACATGCACCAGTACACCTGGGCCAGGATGAATGCCAGCGGTCTCACTATAGCCCACCTTGCACCTGGCACCATCTGCCACTCCTATGCAGTGGCAGCATCATTCCCTCAGGCCTGTAAGATCATGGCCTGGCTTGCTGTGAATTGAGCCTGCCAGGGAGAACCTGCACATGAGCATTCTATTGGTGCTTCACCATGAGTCTGCTTCAAGACTCATACTTCTGGGACTGATTTGCCAGCTTTTGGTGGGTCTGGGAGGCCACAAGACTGAATTACTCCTTCTGGAAGCCATGGTGGGATGTGGACAAGGTACAGATCCCGGCTTTGTGATAGCAGTACGCTCAGCAGTACACTCAGCTGGCCACAAATGAATTATACCGCCGTATCAGAGAGCTGGAGGAAGATGTGGTAGAGCTTGAGGTTGCCCTGCTGGCTGCTGGCAGTGATGCGGTGCTGAGCGAGAGCCTCCAGTCCTGTAGAAAGTGCCTGTGTGACTTGGCGGAGAGTGTGTCCCATGGAGTGAGGCTCCATGCCCACTGCCAAGACCTGGCTGAAACAGTTGCTCCAACCCACTACTTCAACCTGGAACAACAATGGGCAATGGGGAAAGTCTTAGATCACCTCAAGACCCCTGAGGGCCAGGTAATCACTGACCCAGATGAACTACATAAGCACACCGTTGCCTTCTATCGTGACCTGTTTGTGGCTGAGCCGTCCTGTCCTGAGGCCGTGCCGGAACTCCATGCG
>NW_017728886.1:136582329-136587985 GCF_001723895.1 Crocodylus porosus
GTGTGGCCTTACCACCGGCCATGTGCCTGTCCATTGCACCTCTGCTCCGGCTATCAGCATATGCAGATGACATGAGCTTCGGTCCTTAACACCCAAGAAGATGTGGAGACCCTGACACACTGCCAGCGAGCCTATGAATGTGCCTTTTCAGCCCCTATCAACTGGGCCAAAAGTGATACCCTGTTGTTTGGTGCCCCATGACCCGCCCCCCCAGATTTGCCAGGGGGCCTCACCTGGTGCCATAAGGGCCTTAAGATCCTGGGCATGTTCCTAGGGTCATCGCCCTTCATGGAGCACAACTGGGGCAGCCTCAAGGAAGGAGTGGAGGTCCACCTACAAAGATGGCACTGGCACCTACCCAGCTTCTCCTACCATGGATGTGTCCTCATTGTGAACAACCTAGTGGCAGTGACCTTGTGGCACTGGTGCACTGTACTCAATCCACCACAGGACCTATTCAAGAGACGCCAGTGCCTCCTGGTTGATTTTTTTCTGGGATGGGCACCACTGGCTCCCACGAGCTGTCTTTACCTACCTGTAGCTGAGGGGTGTTAGAATTTGGATGACCTTGTGAGCAAGGTGGTCGCCTTCCACCTGCAGGCCCTTCAATGACTCCTATACAGTGAGGAGTGCCTACCTTGGCGACAACTGGTGTGCCGGTTTCTGCTGAGGTTGGGAACCCTCAGCTTTAACCAGGAGCTCTTCCTGTTGGATCTCATGCTTTTGAACAGCAGTGCTTCTGGCTTTCTACCATGGCATGGTATGAGCCTGGCAAACCACTTTCCACCTCCAGCTCCAGGCCCATCACCTGCAGTTTCCGCAGCTGCTGAGGGAAACCCTGGTGCACAACCCAGCTCTGAGGTGACCCGTGCCGAGCCTGGCCTCTGCCAGTCTCAAGGCCGTTCTCAGCTCAGATGATGCCCTGCAGCTTTTCCTCCTTCTGGTGCAGGCGCGCCTTGCTGGAGTTTGAGTACGCTGTGCTCTAGTGGATGGTGCCCACCTTTAAGACATGCTGGGACCTTGAGGGAGCTCTGTGCCATGTGAAGGACAGCCGTCTCAAAATACGCGCTCTGATGTCATGACTGGTCTGGGTGACTGAGCTGGCTTGGTGTCAGACTACGATTTCCAGCTCATGCCATGTCCTGGGCCCACACCAGGCTTCTTTTTTTGCTTTTTTTTTGTGTGGGAGGTTGAAGGTGTTGTCACATATATGACTGGATGGAGCAGGGTATGAATTGTTTATTTATAGTTATGACCATGTGGCCAGCACTCCGACTGCATAATTAGCATGTAAGACACAACGTGGAATGTAGTGAAGGTGTCTGTCATGGTGTGATGTGATGAATGCAATGACATGGTGTTTTTGGTTTGATAGTAATTTGTTTTTTGCTTTGTAAGTGGCCACCCTTTTTGTATCCCCGAACCCCTGAATAAAGTAGTTAAAAAGTCAAAGTCCTTCCTACTTTCCCTCTTCCTGTCCTTTTCCCTCTCCTTCTCCCTTCACAGTTCTATCATTCTCATTTTAGAATGTTATTCCACATCATCTTTGGTTTTCTTAGTAGAATTCTTGTGTGAGAGATGTAATTCCAGAGATGAGTATTTGAGAATTGCCACATTTTGGTTGATATTGTATCACTTACTTTAAAAAGGGTGGCATTATGTCATTGTCAGGCATTGAAGATAACAGTATCAAGAAACCAAAATGGAAAAGGTTTGAAGAAGTTTAACTAAAAATTTCAAAGCTTCTCTAGCTTAGTTTTCAGTAAGGGAAAGGAAAGTTTGTAGCCAGTTGCAACACATGTTGATAAAAATCTAGTAGAGATAAAGAACAAGTATTTTTTACCTTTTACAAGCTAGTTAAGGTTAACCTTACATGTGAAGCATAGAATTGACCACTACTATAACAGCATAAGTACTATTTGTGCTTCGCATTCACTAAGATGTAGTGTCAAGAATAGCTAACTAGAGATTGTTATCTTCATGTAATAATATTTATTTCTGCAAAGAAGACATAAGCAACAGACCCTTATAAGCTAGAAAAGGCCTTAATTGTGTAAAAAGCATGATATGGAGGAAGGTACAGTATTAGTTAATAATAAATTAGGCCAAGTTATGCATTATAAGGACACAATTATGTGCTCAATTCTATTTTTTAAATTTACAATTTGTCTTTAGCTAGTTGATAAGCTTGGTATATCAGTAGTTGCTTTTAACTGTCACCCTGATTTCTTTCTGATGCTCAGTACAATAATGAGACTAATGTACTGAATATACCAAAACAGGACTAATTTTCTGAATGACATTTTAACCTTTTTATAGCATAGGTAAGTTACTACTTCTGAGATTGTTCTGTATGATCTCAAGAGATTCAAATACAAAGTAGGACAAGAACTACATTGTGTGAAGAAAATTATGGGAGGAAAGAATGAATTAATTTCTTTAATGTTCTAGAAAGAGGCTTTCTACTTTGATAAGTGAATAAGTGCTCTGCATTTTTATAAAGATGCAGAAGACTAAAAGGACAGTTTGAACAGATAGTTTAAACCTTTTATCTTTTCCAGGAAAATATTTTGCTTCTTATCCCATCCTTGAGTTTTTGTAAAATATAGTTCTGTGTTTATTATATATGATTTTTATAGCATATTATTGTCAAAATCAATACATTAGAAGTACTTGTTTGTATTCAGAAATTCCTGACAATGTGAGAGAGAACATAGGGTTAAACTTGTGTATTTGCTTTATAGAATGGCTGCTATCATAAAATTCTATAGCTCAGTGGCTTGATGTCTAAATAAATGTTTTCTATTTTAAGACTATTTTACCTTTTATAAGGAATGAGAACTCATGGAAGAGGTGATATCTTTTATTAGACCAACTATATATTTGCAAAAAAAGTCTTTATTTGTGAGCTTTCAAGTGCACTCACCCTTCCTCAGGCATAGGGGAATGCAAAGATTGTAAAATTTCTCCTACATGGAAAAGAAAATTCATATTTCACAGGAGAGCTGAAAGTGTTATAGGATATTTAGAATAGTTAATTCTGTTCCAATTAGGCTCAGATAAAAGTTGGAATAGTTTATTTACTTCAATGTTGTCTGCTGTCAAGCAGGATATTGAATTATATTTCATTCTGGTTATGATATTTCATAGTTCCCAGGAGTGTGGGGTGATGGAATGTTCTCCTGAGCAAGGAATTTCTCCTGTATTGAGGCATCTTTGACCTCTGTGAACATGCAAGTTTAGCTGGAACAAGGAGCTAGGGTGTCAGCTTTCAGGTTCCAAGATATTTAATTTGCTTCCTTTTTGTAAAATTATGGAATTTTCATTTTAAAAAAGGCTAAATTCAGTATCTTCCATGTTTCAGGGGTGCAGGTTGTATCTTACAGGCAGATGGAATCAGAATTAATTGCAGAGGCGATATCTTTTATTAGGTCAACCAGATACGTGTTCATGGACTTTGATCTTTATTTATTCATTCAGATTCTTTTGACTCTGCAGTGGTATTGTGCTGTCACTTTGAGTGGAAGCAGGAAGCATAGTAGTCACACAAAAACAAAGTCAAACTATTCCAAATCTCTGAAGTGTTACAATAAAGGTAGAATTTACTAGATTTAATTTAACATACACTATCCAGGGGTTAGACTGAGAATGCATTGATGTCTGCTTCTGATTCACTTTTACATATAGCTGAATGAATAGAAGCATATCATGCTGCAGAAGAATTTGTAAAGAAACAACCATTTTATTTCAGTTCAGATGCAGAAAGCCTGAGCAAATTAATGAGTTGTTAACTTTTTCTTTCTTATACTTATTCAATCTTCATCAGTGCTCTATTGGGCAGGCAAGGTTCTTTGGGCAGATGTGATATCTTTTACTAGACCAACTAAATAGTTGGAAAAAACATTTTCCAAGCTTTTGGGTACCGGCACCTTTTGTCATAGGAAGACACTGCTGGCTACAACTAACCACCATGCTCTATTAGATCATTTTTCAAAGACAAAAAAGGGTATTGTAACAGGGAGCTAGAGACTCCTGTAACTCAGAAAAGGCTGGTTTGTCAGAATGGCTGCTGTGAGAGTAAACAGGCAGCCAGGATCAGGATAGCAAGTCTGAGATTAGGTAGTCTCAGGAGGGAAGGGCAGCCAATCAGCTCAAACAACAGACTAACACTTGGGGCTAGTGAGTCACTGGATACAGGTGATAATGAGAGGAGCTAGATAAAGGCATACTGAGAAGCAGAAGCAGCAGCCAGGGAGAGGAGTTCAGTGAGCAAAGAAGCAACTGGAAATTCCTGGAAAACCAAGCCAGTCCCACAAGGAAAGAGACTGAATGCTGAGAAACCACAGCAGAGGAGCTGGACCATCAGGAGCGGGGCAGGTGGGCCCTGTAGTTGACCAGGAAGGAGGCTCTGGGTGGGAAGTTGCCCGGAGACTGTGGGGCTCCTTTCCTCTCACTTGTCCATGCACGTTTCTGGGCAGAGCATCAGTGGGCAGGGTTCACCAGGTCCCTGGATGCCTTTGAGGGCCAGTGGGTGCAGCACACGGGGCTCTGCTCTGTGTCCCCCTCAGGCACACTTATTTTCATGTTTTGACCCTTTGACCCACACAACACACCTATCCTGTTCTTTCATTAGTTGTCTCAAGAATTTAGTTGTACCACCTACTTATTAGCCCCACAAGGGGTTACTAGTTAGCCAGGTGGGCCTTAGGACCCATGGCATGAGTGTTGCAAATAGACAGGAGCAGGGCAGTGAGAGACCCAGGGTGGGACTGCCTAGAGAGAGGTTTATATACTCAAAATGGGAGGATTCAGCTGGGTCAAAGATCCACTCTTTCCTTCCATATGATTGTCTGAACAGGGCTGCTTGTGTTAAAGTAGGCCCTTTGGTTATAGGGTTATTACTCAGGGTGGGGTGTGTTTAGTGTGTAAGGCACTAGCCTAATTTCATGTTTTGATGTTACTGATAGTTTGTCTATTTTTAGCCCTCCAACTGTCCCCACCACCCAAATAAGCAACCCTACTCTGGCCAATCAACCTTCCTCCATCTCACCCACCTTTCCTCCCCGCTGTCCCCCACCAGTTTATTTCCTTGGCTCCTAGCACTGGTGAACACTTGTAAAAGTGGCACCAGTGATAGCTTGAAGAATGTGTGGTTTGGCAGGCTCAGAGGAGGCTGGCTGGTCCGCAGCTGGGGGTTGTCTATCTCAGGATTGGGCAAGGGGTAAGCGGGGCTAAAAATAGCCCAATGCTGGGGGCTAGGAAAAATGCAGCTCCAAGTCTAGGGCCAGTGGCTTGGCTTTCCCAGACCTGGGGCAGCACTGGGAACTGTACGAAAGTTCTATTAGATCAGTCTTGCCAGACCCATTCTAAGTTAAGTTACCTTCAAGGTAGGCTTACATTAGATCAAGTTGGCCATTTTTAGACCAGTCTAACTTTCCTAACTTCTTTAGTTGAAATGAAGGAGGATTACTCTGCGCTGGTCCGGTCCTGCATGGACCAAACCAGGAAAGCCAAGGCTGCAACTGAACTCCAACTAGCTTCAGGCATCAAGGACAACAAAAAGTCCTTTTTCAGATATGTGGGGAGTCGGAGGAAAAGCAAGGGCAATGTTGGACCCCTGCTAAACCAGATGGGGCAACTGACAACTGACGCCCAG
>NW_017728886.1:136588085-136621536 GCF_001723895.1 Crocodylus porosus
ACTCGATGATCTCCCGAGGTCCCTTCCAGCCCTAATGTCTATGAAATCTATGAAAGGCCATACAGCTATATAAGTTGGGTTCAAACCTAGAGTAACAAAATCTTATAACCAGTTCTATTTCAACTTCATATTTGTGATCTACTGAGACTGTTATCCACATTTTGGTGGCATTGCTTATAAACTGCGCGGTGCAAATTAATTCAAATTCATATTTTTGACTATGCAATGCTAGCACAATCTAATATTGTGGGGGAAATCCAATTTAAATAATTATCAGTAGCTCTTAACAATCACAATGAGTCTTCAGTTGTGTTGATCATGCATAATAGAGAATAAAATGATGCAATTTTCATATCCATTGTTACATTTAATTCATATTGACAAAACAATTTTTAAAGCAAATTAAATAAATGAAATTAATATGAGAGATGAAATACATGTGCAAATTAGATTACTTTTACATTCAGTTTTTAACAGGACCAATGTGGATGCTTTTCACTAATCTGCTTTTGTATTTTAAAAAAATTAATATTATGAAACTATGATTTTATTAATCACCCCCAAACAAAGTTGCCTTTGAGTTGAATACATGAGAATTTTCCTAAATTAGATTTACTTCTATAGGGTGCTTAAAGATGTTTAAAAAAAATGGCACTTTAAATTCGTAGTGTTCCCATGCTGAGTCTTGCACCTGCTCAGAAGAGGCAGTGGGTTACTTCAACCCACTTCACCCGACATCTATAAAGATAGGGTGCTTTAGTGAGGCTTTTTTGGTGCTTTTATCTAATATCTGATTGAGCGCACTTTGGCTTTTTTGTCTATTTGGGAGCTCTTGGCCGTGAGAGACATTACGAGGGATCACTACGTGCAAGTGGCTCTCGTCGATCCCTGCTGATAGAGTCATCTTCAGTTACAAGTACCAAAAAGCTCTGCTGAAGCACCCAGTCTTTACAGATGCTGCACAGCTGGGTTTAAGTAACATGCTGCTTCTTCCAGTAAAGTAGGTTCATTTATTTATTTAGTTAGTTTAATGTCTGAAAACAGCCATAGTGTTTAGTCTCTATTTGTAGCTAGAGTTAATCTGGATTCAGTTTTGTCATTTTAATGTCTGTATGCATTTTAGTATGTGATATAAATGTAATTTCAATAGATATTTATATTATAGCTAAAGCTGTTTTTGATGTAGTGATTAATTTAGTAGTCCTCAATAATTCACGTTTAAAAGACGTAATCTCTTGGAATTAATATTTAACACAGGTTTGTTAACCCATCACTCTAGTGTACACAGAAGCCAAGTTATGATCAGACATTGGTGAATTTACATTTTAAAATGGAAAACTCTAGTATAAAGTAACACCTAGCAACAGACTGTATATTGGATTATGGAATCTCCATGTCTGAGAGGATGTATAAATGTTCCTGGTCTTAATTAAATTGGGAAAGATTTCTTCTTTAGTAAAGATGTACTTTTGAAGTTTCTGGCACAATGTGATTTCTCCCCTAGAAATAAAGAGGTGATGACCATAAATAAAGACGTGATGATATGTTATGCCCAGATAGGCAACTGTACTTAAGATAAACTTTGTCTTCAGTCTTTCTGGTAACATGGGGGTTGTGGTCCCTCAGCCAAAGCAAGCTGACAGGAGAACTTGCAAAAGGTCCTTGAAAGTGTTGGCACTGGATTTAGGAACCACATGCCTTGTTCCAGGGGGGACCCAACCCTCAGACCAACCACGACCTTTCCATTTGATAATAGCCACATTTATTGATACACAGTGATAACAGAAAAAAAACCAATACAAGCAATTAAGAAGTTCTATATATATATCAATCCTAGGGTTATCATCAGAGTCAAGACACATTTGGCCACGGTGCAGGCTTCACTCTGAGGCTTTCTTAGGGGTAGCATTGTCAGCAGCCTGGAGGTGGGATGCCAAGCCCCCCAGTGGGGTGAATGAGATGGGCTGGTGGTGTTCCCTGTGTTCATGGTGGCCTAAGGGACCTCTCTCAGGGACTCTCTTGGGGAGGAGGACCCTCTGTTACTCTCAAGTCTCTGCTTTTGTATTCTCCTTCCCTCCTGATGAGTCTCCATCCATGGCTATCACTGATTGGTCTCTCCATGATCACCATACTGTTCACATTCTGTTTCATCAACACAGTCCAACCCCATCACATGCACACCTTTCCCAAAACAGGAATTTCAGGCCACCCTCTTTGGCCTTGTCAGATAGTACCACCTTATCTCATGCTATGCAATAGTGGTACATACCTCCAATTTCTCAGACTCTGCCCTTGTTTTTTAGACAGTCTGTCTACTTCTGAAGGCTGAGATAACAATTTGTGTAAGACCCAGGCTTTTAGAAATCAATTAACTCCTGCTGTCCATCCTGAACCATTCTAATGTGCATGCGCGTGTGTGCGTACGCACGCACACACACACACACATGTGCACACACACACACACACACACACCCTGACCTATAAGTCAATTTCCAAAAAGCAAACCTTCAAGCCATCAGACAGAAGGGTCAGAGGCAGGATCTGCCTTCTAACATGTTGAAGCTGACTAGATGCTGAAATTTTGAATTTAAGGTGCAGGGTAGGAACAAATTATTGTCTTGATATTTGATTTTGTTTGTTCTCTGTCTGCATCTTAACATATGGTTAGTGATTTCTTATGATTGGTTATGCTCTTTATAATAAATTTCTTTTGTTATCTTTTTACAAAGCACTTGATGGCAGTAATACCAGTTTCCAGGATATCTGACTATGCAGACTGTCCTATTCCATGGAAGCGGGAACCATCTCTTCTGAGTACATGGCCAGATAACGGTGTGATCTGTCTATATGGCAAAATCCCCTCTGCTAAATGCTGATAAGGCCTGAGCAAGACAAATAGGGCTGAAGCACCACAGGCCAATAAGCTAGTCTTTGGTGCACCTTACCTTGTTCTCAGTGGGCAAGCAGCAGACAGCAGAGAGGGGTTTTGGGCAGAAGGTCACCCCAAGGGTGTAGAAGCACCCTGGGATTGTCTCAGCTGCCACACTCAGGCTGCATTAGGGGCCACGGTGTGTTACACATACCAAAGACAGACCTCTCACTGAAGAAATGTTCACATAGGTGCGTCATCAAGTATTAGGTTGCATAAATAAATAAACAAAAAAGTGTGTAGTATTGTGTACCACCTTCAGTTTCATTAGCTGTTTTACAAGAGACAAGAATGTCTTTTAGAATTTCTCCTTTGTAAAATTAAGAAAACACACAGTCTTAGAGATGTCTTCTAAATACTTTGAAGAGTAGATGTGAAAGAGTTTCTTGGTCACTTTCAAGTGTATTTTCCAAAAGAGAATAAAGATTTATTTATTCTCCATTTCAAATCATGATTCCAGAGGGCACAAGACAATGAGTAGGAATATTTTCCATTCAATTTCTATTCCTATGATATCAGGAGGTTAAACAATGCCCGCAGATTGGAAGCCTCTGAATAAACATGTAAAGAAACTGAAATTAATCATAGATACCTTAAACAATTCCAAAACTGTCCAAAGTTTGGACTTGGAGGTGACAGATACAAATTTATGGGCAAGTGAGAAGAGAGATTCTCCTTGAAGCTCTCTGTGCCTATTAATTATTAAGAAAAAGTGGAGTTTTCCCAGGGGTTTCTCTAATTACCTTGACTATTTAATTTAATCAAATACACAACTAAAAACAATTACATACACTTTTCTTCTTCATATGCCATACTTATGAAAGTGTTTATTCAAATGTAATACAGGCACCATGATGTTTGTAACAATCTAACATAAAAATAAATACAATATTTTTTTTACTTACCCTTCTGCATCAATATTAAGGTTTATACTTCCCACAAAAGTGTACATTCTCCAAGAAGTCAGTAAAGCGCTGATAGTATTTTCTGACTCAGGTTCTCATAGGACCTTGACATCTCAGAACCAAACATAGCCAAAGGTACAAAAAATGCTTCTTTGGAATGTCAAGGAATATGCTCAGACAAGACAACCAAGTAATATGGAACATATATTTTAATATACTGTATGATTCCCCAGATGAAACCTAGAACAAAAGTTGTCTTGGCAGTCACAAATGCCTCTACAAACCCTAGATTTTCCTTTGTTCTATATATTAAGGTTGTTTTGTTTTGTTTTGTTTTGTTTTGTTTTGTTTTGTTTTGTTTTATTGGGGAGTTATAGATATATAAAAATATTGCTTTTTAGCTATATATATATTAGCTACATTTAAAAATATGCACAGATTACATCTGCTACAACTACAACAAAGGAATTACTTTGTGTAGAATAGATGGCACTTATGCATTTTTTGCAAATTACCCATCTAAAGTTATCTTTGCTTGGCACTGAAGCCCTAGTAGAACTGGCATACAGACTGATATTCAGGCACAATGCCTTTGCAGCAGATGGCTATGGATACAGACAGCCAAAACTATATATTAGCATCATGTGTTAGTGAAAGCCAAAATTTCTTTTGAAAGATTTTTGAAGTCACTGATTATCCAGATTGGGACTGGATCTGTTTTGCACAACAAAAGCTACAGCTTCTGCAACAATATATGGCTTGCTTAAGAATCTTACAGTATTATTAGGTTACCATCTAACCTCTTGTAGCTCTGGGTTTCACTGAAGGTCTGAATTCTAAGCATTATACAATCTTGAAGGTTTAGACCTAGCCTATTTCCCCCCTCCCCTATAGTTGCCTCTTCACTCACAACAGGGTTGACCCTTCTTATTCCCTTCCTGCCTCCTGCCCCCAACTATTACCTACCTGCATTTAGTGTCAATATGTGGTGTAATGATACTTTTCCTGGTGTGTTCAGTTAATGGCATGTCTAGGCTGACCCAGAACCATAGACATAAACCTCTCCATCCAAGAATTTTGATGATGTTTGAACCAAATTTTAGGAATTTGGGCATGGCATATAAAAGAGCTGAAGAGAACATTAAATCAAAGCGCTATTGAATTTAGAAGTAGTTTTATCACAGAGATGATCCTAGTCAGTGTTTCAAAATTTGTTACCACTTGCAACACCATCTGAAGAGTTAATTGTGAAAACACTCTGAGTATAAAGAACCTACTTTTGCAAGAGTAAGATTGGGAAACACTCATCAGATTCTGCTGCTGTTGCCTTTGAATTACTTTGAGACAACTACACCCTGGAATAGGGAAATCCTCTCCCCATATCTCATGTTTTACAAACCCTTGACAGAAAATTAGTTTGTCCACAAAGAAGGCAACACTGCATAAGCACTCAGCTCAGGTTTCTGGATACAGTTCATACATGTTATGGTCAGAGACTTACCATGCTCCATGTATTGGCTTTGTTTTGTTTTGGTTGTCTTAATTGTGTTACTAATACATAACAGTTGTGAGTACCCCAGGTACATATTTACTGGTTTATCTACTAAGCATCCTAAAACTCTCTTCTGTGAATTTCAAGAGGGATCCTCCTCTATATTTAAAACAAGGCATAGATTTAATGAAAGATGCCAACATGCAGACATATGCTAGCAGTGAGACGGAGAACCTCTCCTTTTTTAGGATTAATAAAGCACTCCTTGGCCTAGAAACCTGTCTGTTGTGTAAAACTTCAAACAATGAGAGGCCATTACTAGCCTGAGATTCACTCTGAGATCTGCAGTTGGCATGGGCAGGTGGTGTCAGACCTCATATTGAGACAGATTATGTAAATCAGTATTTATGGTCTTGCTTGCTTTTTTAAAGAAATAAGAGGAAAATGGAACTTTCCATTGATAGGAAATTTCAAACACTAGGCTAATGAAGAAATCATAATCTAGCCTCTCTCTAACAATTTGGAGTCTGTTCTAAACGACTTAAGTGCATTTGTGTTACTTGAACAAAGAATAAATGTGTAGACCCTCAGATGGGTTCTGAGAACCAGGGAAGGGATAAATTCCAGGCTAAACACTAAACATTTATAACATGAATATCTAAATCATTAATTGTAAATCCAATAACAAGAGGCATAAAAAGTATAAATAATCAAAAAGTACCGATAAGGCATATCAAGGAAACGAATAAAATTTATAAAATGCACACTTATCGTAAGGTATAATAATTTTATCAATATTTGAAAGCAAAGTTTTCTTTAAATTTCTAAGTATTAAAGTCTCAAATAGTTTCTACCAGGTAGTCATCCTGTTAGTCACTTGGGGGCGGGGGGGACTCAAATCTGCCCCTACCCACTCCAGTGGATCCCTGGATACACCCAAATTTGATCCTCCATGGATCCGTTCCAAATTGGAGCCAATCCTCCACCCTCCTGATCCAACAACTGACGTCTGTTGGGTTGGGACAATCAGTCTAACTCATGGCAATTTTTATGAATATATAGATTACTGTTTGTTTTATGCTATCATTTTAGCAAATGCTATAAATAAGCTGCTGCTGCTACTACTACTACTAGGTACATATGGCCCTAGAATATAAAGATAACCGGCATAACTGCCTGTTGTGTAAAGTATGCTAAACAGGAAAAATGGTTGTCCAGTAACTTCCCAAAGACCCAAGAGGAGGAGACTGTCCATGTTCCCAAACCGAAAGTGAAATGGTCTGCATGTCATCAAGCAAATTATGTAAAAAACATTTTCTAAGCAAGCAGTGTTTCCAAGGTTTGGAACAAATGTGATAGCTTGAAAGGCAAGTAAGGAAGGCCGCAGGAAGTCTGAGGCCAGAAAATTGTGCCTATGGAAGGAATTAATGTATTTTATATATAATTATGTAGATTAACTAGGTCTTCTCTGAGAATTCAGACTTGCTTCAAAGTGTGAAACAAAATAAATGCTAGTTAGTTGAAGAGAGAATCCTTATATAGAATGAGGAAGATATTTTTGCATTTTTATTAGCTTAATAATTTATCTTACTTTACACAATTGAGATTTAACCTGACTCAATGAGATTAAATCAAAATGCTGGAACAAACAAGAAGGGAAAGAAACAAAGATGGATGTAAAGTGCATTCAGGTGAAACAGTGAGAGACCTGAAGGAAAAAATCTGGGAGGCATTCATCTGCTTACCTCCAGCCAGGGTTGTAAGTTTGTTCCCAAGAGTCAAACCAAAAATAAAAGAGATGCTTAAAAGTCCCTGCGCTTAGAAAAAAAGAGCAAAGAGGCAATAGCAACGAGAGAGAATGCAGAAGAGAAAATGTGACAAGGGCCAAGAGAGGGGGTATTTTTAATTATGTATTTGTTTAAATTTCATGTGTAGAGGATCCAGTGTGTTAGGTGCTATACAAATGCAAAATAAAAATACAATCTCTGCTCCAAGGAACTTATAACCTAAGTATAAGATGAGCTAATGGATGAGAATATAAAGAAAATTGAGGTAGTATAGCACAGTATGATGAAGCGTTCTTACACATCTGGAATTTAAATATTGTTAGCTTTCTATATGCATCACAGAGAAGCTAAGTTTAAAGAGGGATGACTTAGCTTCCTGGATGATTACCCAAGTACAAGGAAAAGCATGGAGTAAAAAGTAAATGGGCTTGTTTGAAAATTTAACAAATTGGCAATGAATACTGGCTCTTTTCAGACTAATCAAAATTGGAAGTTGATTATATCAATGGAAAATGAGAGATTTTAGGCCCTGAAATTGAAGGCTATCATCATATGGTCATTTCAGGACTACAAAAAATGTTAAAAGTGCAGATAAAATTTAGCTCCAGTGAAATGCAGGTAACTTTTTTCCATAGGTGCTGACTCTGGAAGTTCTGAGGCTCAAGCACTCACCAAAAAAAATTAGCAGGTGCTCAGCACCCACAAGCCACAACTGTTTTGGTTATGCATTTTTGCTTGCAGATGGAAAAAGACACTAAAAAACTGCTCTTTTCTGAAAAAAGCAGTCCATTACTTCAGCCCAGCTCTGCAGCATCTGTAAAGATCAGGTACTTCAGTGGGACTTTTGGGGGATTTTAGCTAAAGATGATTCAATCAGTTATTATATAAATGCACCAAAAAAGCTGCATTAAAGTGCCTGATCTTAACAGATGTTAGGCAAACTGGGTTGTAGTAACAGGTTGAATCTTCTGGCCATGTGCAGCATGGGGACATGCTGAGTTTAAAGTAAAGTGTCAGTTTCTTTTCTGGGGGCGGGGGGAGTGGGGAAAGTGTTTTATCTGCAAGCACCAACTGGCAAAAACCAGAGTTGGTGGCTATGCTTTTTTCCAACCTTTTTTCTCAGCTTGCTTATTCACTGACTAAGGGGTTTCTTTGAGAGTTATTTCAACCATGAACTGCAGGCTCCTAAAGAATTGTCCTAAAATTGTCCTTTTCTGCAAGCTTTTGGGATCAAAGTCCCTTCATCAACCCATCAAAGAACTACTCAGCACAGTTCAGACACTCTCATGGAGCCAGAGGGACACCCTTCCATCTTCAGCTCCCTCTGTGCAAAAAGGAAGTTTATTTCCTACCTATGGGGACTTTTTACCATCTTGTACCATCTACACTGTTCTCAGAGCCTGACAAAGGGACTTTGATCCCAAAAGCTTGCAGAAAAAAAGACAATTTTCTTTCTATTTTCGAGTTGGTATAATAAAAGGTATCATTTTGGAACCAAGAGTTCCAGTTTTTTGTATGGCTTTTTGTCTTAGACCAACACGGCTACCAAGTACACCTCTGAGACTCCTAAACAGGAATTTTTGTGCCAGTGCCTGAAATAGGAAATCAGGCTCAAAGAGCCATTTTAAAAGTGGCTGAACAAAAGTTTCCACTCTTCACCACTGTGAAGAAAACCAAGTTTGTCACCTGAAGGGTACTGACGTTGAGGTGCGTTGTAACATCACATGATTTCTATGATTTTTATGTACATGAACAAATTATCATACACACAAGCACACTCTGAAAAGAAACATATCCTGTTTATATTGAACAAAACCCTGACCTATGGAAGTGGCCATCCACAACTTTTATTGAACTTGTATAAGAGATGTTCAATCCTTGTCTTCCTTTGGATCTACATTACTTAATAAGGAATTCAAGCTTGGGCAGTGTGAGCAATATTTTCCCTTCTGTTCTATTGTAGGATAGGCTTCATTTAATCCAAAATTCTAAGGTTTACTTTGAATATTGCTATTCATTCAATAACATTTTTCTTTCTTTGTTTTCCCTAAAAGTTCTGTTTGGACATGATACTTAAAAATCCATTAGAAAATTTACCTTTGTTAGCATGTTCAAATAATCTGAGAAAATTCTGATGCTGCCCAGCAGGGGACCTCTCTACATACATCTCAGTATGCTCTGCAGGCTCCCTCAGTCTACCTGTTGATAGATGGCAGCAGTGCACAAGGCACTCTAAA
The DNA here is from genome assembly GCF_001723895.1 of Crocodylus porosus. Taxonomy (NCBI): domain Eukaryota; kingdom Metazoa; phylum Chordata; order Crocodylia; family Crocodylidae; genus Crocodylus; species Crocodylus porosus. The sequence continues at coordinate 136,597,436 of NW_017728886.1, forward strand.
TTGGCTGATCCATGTCACCTGTGTCTTTCTGCAACACAAGTCAAGGATTGTGAAAGTGGCGTGTTTTGCTCCCTGCTTGGCTACAGCAGTAGAGCCCACCAAGTGGCATGTGATTGTCTTAGGGCAGCATGAAGAAGAAGCAAAGCACCCTGGAATCCCAGAAGACTGTGCTGTAGCTTCTCTCAGAAAATAATATGTACAGACATCTGCTTTCCCAGGAGAAACTGTCCTGCTACTGATATAACTTTTGGTGTTCCCCAAATATTTGTTTTCTCCTGGAATGGCCAACATTTGGTCTGGGAGAAAAATCTTAAGCATCTGTATACTTGTAGTTTCTCTTGGGAGAGCAGTGACTCTCCCAAAAGAAACTGAATGTTTGTATACAGCCTTAGTCATGGTGACTGTATTCTCTCCATAGAAGAAGTCATTCTTTCAGGTGTTAGTTTTTCTTTAAAGTATGCATCATGCAATTCTATTCCTGTGAGTACATTTAAGTGGCATGTAGATCAAGGACAATATATTTCCAATGCTTTATTTTGAAAGAAATTCTTCTTTTTTTTTTTTTTTTTTTTACCTTTTCTATATTGTGGCTATTGTCACAATATGTGAATATTCTGTAACTGCATTTGCCATGTTCAAAATCCTGAATGGCATTACCCGCAGTCCAAAAGGAAAACTTCCAACAGCTGGTAATAAAAAGTAAGGGGTTGTGCAAATATCTGCAACAATGTAAGAACTCCAATACCCCTGGGCTCACACAAAATGATCTTTATTTCTGTATTCCAGATAATACCAACTGAATCCATAGCATCTGCTTGAGCTTCACATACACTAGTTGAATAATTATGAATTTGTGTATTTTGGATTACATCATGTGTTCATGTGGCAAATTGAGAATTGACCAGATGCTGAAACCATATGACACCACATGGTGGAGTAAGACCTCAAAACTGGTATTTATAGAGTACAGCTGGTTATAATATAATGTCTTTGTAATTTATAATATTATGACATCTGGTCCTGTCCTGTCCATTTTGAATTTTCAGACAGCCATAATATTCAATTTAATCTGTGCCAGTAAAGTGAAAAAATAGGTGGGGGTTGCAGTTGACGCCACTTGCCAGGCTCATGAAGAGACTTTTTGTTACCCTTCTACCCTCCTCTTAAATGTGCTTGGCTCCTCTTGCCATACTCCTTCCCTCTCTGCATGCTTTATTTCCTGTGCCATGTGAAATCTAATAAACATCTTAGAACAGATAAAGTTTATGTTATACAGCAAGCAGAGACCTTTAAAAATCAGTTTCTGCAATAATCTTACTAGCCAGTTCTCTGGATAGGAGTCCTTTCAAATGCATGGCTTCTCTACAAAATTTGGAAGGACACATTTAGACATAAAATCTTCCAGATCCTAATTTAATTTTTCTGTGTCTAATAAAGAACTTTATTATATTTTGCAATTGTAAACAGCTAGATGAAGCAGCTGGTGCACAATAGTATACATGCCCTTTTTATATAGAACTGGCACCTTACATTGGAATGCAACTGTCTTGATGTTACAGAAATAGGTTTTCATATAGAGCCAATTATAATTTTGAATTACAAGATGTAAAGACCAAGAAAATCTGCCATATAAGGCAGCAGGTCTGTAATGGTAGCTTCTATAAGACATGAAAATTCCATGGCTCCCAGAAGACAGCTAGTTAATAACGCACAGATTGTAATGTATTTGGTGATAGTTGCTTCAAGAGGCACTATACGGATGTTAAGCTTGAAGATATTTTATTCATCATCTCTTTAACCTTCATTTGATACAGAGTCTAATATCATATATTGTTAGATATGACTTGCTGCCTCATTAGTATTTTACTAGTTTGAGCACACTGTAAGAGGATGGGTGACATTCACCAAGTTTCCACATAATTCACAAAAATTCAAGGTCTTTTGTTGCTTTCTGGATGGAAGGAGCTGTAAATCCAAGCAAAATTACAAATACAAATAGCAGGTAACTCCTTCTTATACAGCAGTGTATCTGTGTTCATTATATGAAAAACTTTCACTATACAAAGTTATCAGCTTTTTTCTATATTCAGTTTTCAAGTTATAGAGCAGCTAACCATTAATTTAATAAATGCAACATCTATAATTTTAAAAAGGCAGTACAACTCCTGATGCCAGACTGCACTTCCTAAACAGAAGTACATTATTCTGGAAAATAAATTTTCAGTTTACAGTCATATCAAAAAGCATGTGTACTTCAGGTTCTTCTCATTATATGGTTCCTATTCATTTAAGATTGTCTTAGTGGTATTATCAGCAGCCCTTGGAAACAGCAGTCCAATAGGTTATGCCTATCAAGTGACCTCTGAATGTATGCATATCAAAAGTGACTTCTAAAAGTATGTGACATATAGTAAGAGTTGGCAGGAGAGACAATTCAGTACTTTTTGCTTTATTAATTTTTTCCTATTTATCCCTCCTATCAGGATCATATGAAAAGACTGAATTATGGGGTACCTAGATATGCAGTGACAAAATTGTGCAAGCAGCCCACTGGCATGTATCTGGTGCCCCCTGAAAATTTTTGTCTGACTAGTCAGCTGTGAGTTAGCATAAATGGAAGAGCATGTTGTAGGGTCACTGAGTGCCATCTTGTAAAGCTTGGTCACAGGGAATATGTGACTGGATCATTGTGGAAAACAATTTGAAGAATCAGTAAAAAGTTAGGACAAAAGGTACCAATGTCTTTAGTTCAGAAGATTCATACGCCTACACATTGTGTAAATTTTTTAGGTGACTAAATTATAAATATGGTAATTGTTGTTGAGTATGTATTTTGAAATTGCATAGGGCTTGGAGGGAGACAGGGTGCTTTCAAATGAGGCCCAACCGGAGAATGAGACTTGACTTGCATATAAATGTGCTAATTTTGCTGTTTTATTCAGTTTTCTGGAACAAAGAAATAGGTCATGATATCTGGCAGTTGTTTGTGTGGACACAGCACTGCACTGTGTATTGTTGTTCTAGGCGGGCAGCCATATCACCTGGTGGTTGACAACTGGGTCCCACTGGTGAGCCAAATCCAAGATAGCATAGCCAGAGGGAGGAGCTCTGAGACCAGCTGATGTCCCTCTTACATGGTTTGGCAGCCAAATGGCAGCCACCTGAAATAACTAATGTACACTTCGGTGAAAACAAGTTGGTATTTTTAAGGCCGTCGAAAAAGGAACTAGGACATATCTAGAAATGTCTCGTGGTGTAAGAGAAATGCTGCAGTGAAGAGGGAATATGAAGGAGTTATTAGGCCTCCATGGGACAACAAAACCAGGAGATGTTTGAATCTTTGAGAGTGAGGAACATTGTTAATTACCCACCACAAATATCATTTGGCACCTGAGTTTTTTAGGAAGGAGGTGGTATGCCTTCCCGATTAATGGAGCATATGTCATTTTGGCCAGTATAAAAGACTGAATTTATCACACCCTATGAGGGGAGGGCAATATGATTCTAGAGATGGAGGTGTGTAAGGCTGAGAGCAATCCCCCACCAGATGGAAATAATTGGGAAGGAATGATTGCCTGCCCTCCGATTTATTGCCAGATATTTCCCAAATGAGCTAAAGATGCAACCCATATAAATTAAATTTTTTTGAATCTTATCTTTCCTGTAATCTTTCAGGTGGGTGGGGGAGGACTTCACTTGGACAGGTAGGAAAAAAATAGGTAGTGGCTCTTTTAAGGATAGCTGTCCCCTTGGATTGGAAGATTGAAGGGAGGAGCACTGGGTGGACATGGGCAACAGGTCTCAGGTAAACCATTAACTCCTGTGCACCTGAGGCAGGGTATAGAAACCATGTTCATCTCTAGTCCAAACTCATGGCCAAATTAACAGATTCAAACATAGGATTAGGGGAGGGCTAGCCTTTTTTTTTCTATCTTATGGGTGTCCTACTAGCTATCTTTTATAGTGCTTTGAAAGAACATTTTCTGCATTCCTAAGTTAGCTATTGCAGGGCAGGAAATTTTCCACCACCCTGCCCTGCTCCATAGCATCTAGGGACCTGTTTAGGGAGATGAGGTTTAAATAACTTGAACAATTACATTAATACACGTATTTTCTATACTAAAATGTAGGGGAAAGACCAGCACTTTCAGCTGCAATTGTGTGGTAACTCTTGCCAAATGCTAGCACATTTCTGCGAAACACTATGTAAATCTTCATTTCTATTTTATGTGTGTGTGTGTGTGTATTTGTGTGTATGGGGAGGTGAATGTGTATATGTGTGTGTGTATATATATATATATATAAATGTGTGTGTATGTGTGTGTATATTCATATGTATGTAGTATATGAGTGTGTGTATATATATCAGTGTCTATGTACGTATGCATATGTGGGTGTGTGTATATGTGTGTATGTATACATGTGTATTTGTTTATGTATACACGTGTAAAGGTATACATTTGTATGTATGTATATGTATGTATGTATATGTGTTTGTGTATATATATGTGTGTATATATTTGTGTGAGTATGTATATATATGTAATAGAAAAGAACACCAGTGTGCTATGACTTGACTTATTGCACAACATAAAAGTTAATTTAATGATAAGATATGTAAAGGACAGCACATGCTACTGTGAAATTGTGTCTAATAATAGACTCTTAAAAGTACAATACCTATTTTAATGAACAAAGGAGTTATGGAATGGTTTATTTATACATTTTGGGACTTTCTGTCTCAGATAATTCTATAGAAATTGCGAACAAGAATTGCTTCACTTATCACCAAAATGTAGCTTTCTGTATGCACCCGCTGGACCTCGATCATCCGGTCCCTTGCCGCTCGGCTCTAGATTTTGATGATGGTTTTCTGCTCCATCCCAATGGTATTAGGGCCATGAGTTCTCACCTCAGGCAGTCTTATCCCCTCCTAATCCTGCCTGCCACGACTTTGATGACCCTATCAGTTGGGGGTGGGGGTCCAACTGCCCGGGTTTGGTTATCTCAGGGCAAAGAGTGATAGTTTTCACGAGGCTCCCACCTCCCCTGTATCTCGCCCTATACCCAGCCACGATGGTATGCTGGTGTTGTTTTCTGCGGCCAGCCCTCACTATATGAGATCGTATCCCTGGGTCTCACTCGATCCTGGGCCGTATGGCCAAGTCATACTAGGCCCTCTAGATCCTCGGCTTTTCGTAGCCCTCTGCCTTATTTTTACACCAGCATCCAGGGCGATAAAAATAACAAAAGGAAAAGACACTAGCAACAAAACTGCTTACAGCCTCCCAATAATCCACTAATCACTATCCTGGGGCATCTTAGTTACAGCGTATCCCCCCCATGATTATACCGTCCCTCCACCGACTGCTCCCTTAATGCTACCTATTCCCTACCCCTAGTGTACTCTGTATAAATCCAACCTTGATGTCCCTTCCGCCTTGGAAAAGAAACCTTCCTCCGAAGGACTCTCCCGGGTCTTCCATCCAGGACGTGATGGTCTTAGCTAGCCTCTTAACCATTCACCTCTCCCCTGGGCAATTCGCTGGAACCAGACTCTGTCTGTGGGGACACTGCTGTAGGCTCTCCTTGTGGCTTTAGGATGATATGCAGCCTGGCCACCTCCGTCTTTCTAAGTCTGGTAACAGCATTTTTATATTGATGCTTCTCAGGGCATTCTCCTCCCCTATGGGCAGCGTTCTTCAGCTCTCCCTCCTCCTTGGTGGGTCCAGCAGATACTTTCCGTGTGCTCTTTCTCAGCCTCTCCTCCCCTTCCGTCTTGCTGTTTCCCCTTCTTATCCTTCCATGCCGGCTCTCCTCCCCTTTCTCTCCAGCTGGTTTCACTTTAAAAAAACCGTGGCTAATGAACCGCATGGGTCCCGCCGCCGCTTCCAGTCTGGCCACGGTTCCTACAGTAGGTAGGGCGTTTTTACTTGTTTTTTCTTTTCCTATGTTTTCCCTGGGGCGTGTTGTCCCCCAGAGCCCCTCCTTGACCCTTCGGGGTCCATGTCCTACCCTTTTCCTGGGACACTGTAAAATAAAATTGCTTAACTGTAACCCTTGATGAGCCAGGGGAGAGAAAGAGAGAAAATAATATTATATGTAATTGAACTTATTAGGGTGAGTTTATATGAGCATAAGTATTATTTAATCAATTAGAAACCTGTACTCCTGTCCAAACTCCACAATTCTTTAAAAATATGATATGAAATTTCAAATTACTTGAAATCTATAGGGCTTGGCTTATATATCATCTGAGAATCATTATATCCAGCTGCAATAGTGTGTTTTGATTCCTTGATGGAATTTTGGTTCATTACTGATCATTCAAAAGAGTACAGAAGAGCTAGGCAGCTTGTAGAAAAGTTGTTTAAGAGGGGACATATAACACTCTTCACATACTTAAAGGGCTGCCATAAAGAAGAAAAACTCCTTTTCTCTCAACTCAGGGAGTGAGATGAGGACCAATGACTTGAAATTGTAATGAAGTAAGCTTAGCCTGTATATCTGGAAAAACTTCTTCATTTCTTCATAATGGTGAGGCAGTAGAATAGACTGCCTAGGGAAGTTGTGGACTCTCCATCACTGTAGGTGTTCAAGAATAGGTTGGACAGCCACTGGTCAGGGATGATCTAGGTGTAGATATTGCTATGTTCTACCATGGGTATTTCCTGTGCTTCTGGGCTTTGCCCATTTTCTCTTGTGCATGTCAGGATGTTTTTAAGCCTTCCTCAGAGATGCTGGATATTGGCTACAGCTAAGGCTGGGGACTTTGACAGAGGTGTGATAGTGCTCCTGCTGGGACCAAACTAGAGGTTCCGGGCTAGAGGGTCTTGCGTTTCCATTAAGAGTCAGACCAATCTCCATACTTGGGGTCAGGAAAGAATTTTACCTGATGGTAAGATTAGTACAGACTGTGGGGGGTTTGTCTTCCTCTGTAGAGGGGGCATGGACCTCTATCTGGTACCTTCTGAAAATATATTGGAAAAAAAATTCTAGAAGGAGGACATTGGCTGCTATGGTTCCCCTGGTTTACCTGTGGCAGGTTAGGGTGTTAGGTCTGTGTTGTGTCAGGATTGATGGTAGTTTTATATACAGTTTTGATTATGGTTGTATGGTATCATTTGCACAAGGATGATCCTGCCTTAGGCATGGAGTTGGACTAGATGACCTATGGAAGCCCCTTTCAGCCCTACTTCTCTATGACCATGATTAAAATTAAAGGTAGGGTGTTTGCATTTGGACATAGCTGGTTAGGTACTAAGCTGCCATGTGTGAGTGATTAATCGTAATATTTAAAGAGTCACATTAAGCATAGGCTTTTTAAATCTGGCCCAAAGTAAAGAGGGAATTTTTCATTACTGAAGACCAGAGAGATATTAAAACACCTTAGATTTGTTCAGCTTTAGTGTTAATCAAAGCCTCGGAATTTTCACTAATAAAGCATTGTTTATTTTGGAAGGAAATTCATCACTGGCACTTGCACAACATGTCATATACTATCTGCCAGCTTAGGTGTTTGGTTTAAGATGCAATGGCAATAATTCAGCGATTTGTTCTCTACTGAAAGATTTTTGCAGTTCAGGAAATCATGGAATCCCATGTCCCTAGCAGTATGCTGCTTAGTACAATGAAGGTTTTTGAGAATTTTCTGAACAGCACTTCTGGCTGTTTTCAAGACAAACCTCATAGAAAAAGAAATTGAGGTTTCTAAAGCATCACTATTTAATGTATAAAAATTCCATGAAGGGCCACAATATAGTCAACATCATCAGATTTCACTTCAGTTAAGGGGATTTCTGTCACTGAGAATTCTCTTATCTAGGAAACGTGTATTGCAGTGTTAAAGTATTTGAGTTCTTTGTGGGTTATATGTCATAATGATTCACTGCTGTGTATCTTGCTGTGTATCTTAACTTTTATAGAGCAAGTGCAAAGTGGGTGTAAAATGCACACAGAACAGACTATGCCTTTCATTTACCATGGTAATAACATTTTGCTCATACTTTATTCATTCTTTCATTCTTTATTCATTCATTTTTTGCACAGAAGAATATGTGGATTTACAAAGTGTAAAGTGATTGCAAATCAAGCCTCTTCTCTACTATGAATAAACAGAGTAAAATATGTTTGTTTTCCTTTACTCAAGCTTTTTCTAATGAGATGGAGGTAACTTTATTTCTAGGCACTATCATTTGCAGTGAGGATTCAAGAGATGTGTATCTGCTGCTGAAGAAAGAACTTCGAATTATCCTGTGGTACTGTAGTGCTTTAGGATGCCTTTATTATGTGACTCCTCTGTCCCTGTCCCCTGCCCCCCCCCCCCCGCAACCTATTTTAAGAGACGAGGTCTCATTTATACATGTTGGGAGTATTGTAGGGATTAAGTCTTCTTTTATTAACAAGATTTTTAGGGATTCTGATTATAAGCCTTAAAGTCTTGTGACTAGAAGCCAGATCATATAAATATAACAAAGGACAGGATAATTGCAGCAATATACATGAAAGAAACAATTGTACATGTCTTGCCAGGCAGAAAAGAGACAACAGCTGCTACATCGATAAACTACTTCATAGTTTTAAGTGTCAATCTCTGCTTTAAGGACTCATATATTTTACATGTAATGCTCATTGAATAAAATTGCTTTTGACTCATGTAAATTCATTAAAAATGATATATCTAATTGACTGCCTGTTTCAAGTATAAACTATATAAATATCTCTTAGAGCAAAGACTGGTGAGGTTTCGTGGATCAAATTCTTGGTCTTGCATGTCTTAACATGACCAAAAGTCTTTCTGTGAGACTGGGCTTTACTAAAGGTGGTTGTGCCGTGCAGTCAGAAGTAGCCATGTATAGTATCTGTAGCTGGGACTTTTTTTGGTTGCTTCTCTGATGCCTGAGTTAACTTGACAGTTAGGTAGAGTAGCCAAAAGACTTGATATAGTCCAAATCTTCTGCATTAGACTCCAGTCAACGCATTATTCATTCTTCTGTTCAAGTACTGTCAAGTGTTAGAGATTCCTGTAACTGAATCCTATATGTATATTCATTTCTGACCATGCTTTTGGCTGATTCATTCTGTATGTGTCCTACAAAGCATGTTATCTTGTTGTTTCTGCTAAAATGGGGATAGATAATCTTTAACTGGTATGAATGGAAGAGTATATGAAATAGTTACAGAATGTAATGATTCCCTTTTTTAGAGCCTAGACAGGAAAATTCCCCCCTACAGTGGTACCATATTTAGTTGAATCCAAGACAAGTCCTCCCCCACCACCCTGCCCCAAACAAAATGGGGTTGGTGGTGGTGGGGAGGTGGGAAAGCTTGTCTTAGATTTAAGTACTGGCCTGGGGTAAGAGGTGGCTCAGCTACAGCTTTGGCCTCAAGGTCATAGGTTGTCCCAGGCTAGGAAGGCCTATGGAGCAGGGGAAAAGGGACTCATGGCTGGGGGAGTAGATATGGGACATGCGAGGCATGTGATGAGGATAGGGGAAGCACAGGAGACAGCCTGCAGCTTGTACCCCTTCCCCTGTACCCCAGGCTAACCATTAGGTTCTGGCTCCTGTCCGGGTTCCAGCCCCAGCTGAGCTGGGACCTCTGCAGCTGTTTTTTGCCTAGCTGGTCTGGTCTGGGGCTGGGGACATGGCTATGGCCACTGCCACTGCTGTCTACCCTGGATCTGCATCCAGGCACACTCTAGAGCCACTCCAAAGTGTGAGACCAGATACTGGGAGGATAGGTGGCAGGGAGGCAGGCACACTTACGGGGTTAAGAGGTTGGATAACAGACAGTAGGAGACAAGGGGGCAAGATGAAGAGAAGACAGGTAGCAGAGGTACAAGGTTTAGCTCATCAACCCCTGCCATGGATTTTCCCTGACAGATGTTGTGGGGGAAGGGCAGACAGATTTAAGACAATCTTGCCATAATTATAGATTCTATACGAGGAAAATTATAAAAATTTCATAATTTTCCATGTATAGAATCTAATTACTGGGTGGTGTCTTAAATTCAGTCATCTTGGAATTAGGGATATGTGGTGAATAAATGGGAGTGCATTACAGGTTATATTTCATCCATAATAGTGAGTATTTTCTAAGAATGGGGCTGTAGTGACTGGGGAAGGAAGCCTGAGATGATTTCCAATTCAACCTTAGTAAAATTGCTTAAGTTTTATTAAAATTTCTTTCACAGTGAACCAAACCGTTGAAGCTTTTCATATAACAAAATATTGTTGTTTCTTTTCTGGAAATATCCCTATTATATGAGACTATAACCTGAAAATCATAACACCGTAATTATTTTCAGGTGGAATTGTGATTTAAAATTAAGAGGAGAGAGAGTATGACAGTACTGGCAGTGTTAAAATGATGTTTATCCTCTGATAGATTGTATGAGATCTGTCAACATGTTGATGAAACCTGACAGAAAATGTCAAATATTGTTGTGCATCAACTGGAAAAATGAGAAAACAATGCCTCTTACTGAAAAAGTATAGGGGAGACTAAAAAAAGCTTCTCACCTTCTTGACATACAGCTAAATGCATGGAGACCTCACCAGATTTTTTAATATGATTTGAAGGTGTGGAGTCAAAATTACAATATTATAACACTTTGATTATTTCTGTCATAATGCCCTTACGAGAAAGATACTCTACACTTTATGCACATGCCTCTTAGTATGACATTGCCATAGAATAATAGGCAGCTGTTTTATCATATAACAACTCATTTTACGCTGAGATGCCATCACAGAAGCAAGATTTACAGGGTAATACTGTCACAGAATCCTTTGCCCATGACACTTTAAGACATAATGTCATGAATTTGACATGGTCATGAAAGAAATAAGTTCCTCCCTTGCCAATCCTCTTCTCCTCCTTTTTTCTTTCTATTTCTAAAGCACCTGTCACCCTACTGTCTAGATGTTTAAACACTAGTAGAAACAAAAAATCAGACAGATTTGTCCAGAAGACAGTTAGCTTTTTATCCTTCTGTTGAATTTTGTCATTAGTCTGTGTCTGAGTACTTTGCTGGCTTTTAATCCTCTTCCAGTTACTTCACAAATCATTTGACTAGAGTATGAACTGAAAATGGTAAGGGTTAAGTTTATCCTGATTTATTTTGGAATGATATACTGGTACCTTTGTCTTCTTTTTGGAAGGAAAACAAAAGCAAATCTTATTCTGGTTTTCTTTGGTTTATGTGACAGATCTTTTTAGTAGCAGCATGCCTGGTGATCGTAGCTGCTGTGGTGGCCCATTGAAGGACTGATAGCATGATTCCACTGCAGTGTTTCTTAAGCTGATCTATTACTCCATGGACAGCTTAGGCAGGCTTTAGACCCACCAATTTTTAATAGGTTTTCTTTGGCTCATTTGTCTCCAGAGACATAGGTTCAAATTACTGCACTTAGGCCATACTAAGAGCACTTAAAACGTAAGTGTCTGCATGTTCAAAGCTCATTAACTAATGCTAGGTGTCCTCTGAGAGTCTCAAAGTTACACCACTTCAGGCAAGGGTTAACTGTGCTACCTAACTTCTGTTAGGGTAATTTCAGTCTACTCCACAGAAATAAAACAAGTAATTTGCAGTCTTCCATCCTCCCAGGATGCACCACATCCAGCCTCCTCCTTCTCCTCCTGTCCCAATCAGAGCTGGAACTCAGATGCCCCGGTTCTAAATCACGCCCCTACCTGCCAGCCCTCTTAGTCACATCCCTGCCCACCCATGGCAAGTCAGAGCTGTACAGGCAAGAAATTATACTAACCCTTAACATGGGACAGCTCACCACTCATTGTGCCTTTAGCACTACTTAAGTTTCCACAGATGTAGCAAGTTCTCAGTGTAACATGTAACTTTACTTATAGTTCTTCTAATGTACAAACCACATCTGCTGCCTTAGAGGGAAGGGGGATAATAAATGAGATATTTATTTCTTGATAGGCTAACTTAAGGAGGGCATTCTTGCCACTGTCAGCAAGGAAGTACTAGTCCCTTTAGGGAACGTACGAGTATTACATTTCTACTGGTGGAATGGCAGTTCCACCAGAAGAAACTCCAAGTGTACAAGTGTTCAGCTTCTACCAGTAACTGAAATTGCAGGTCCAATAGAAACATCCACCTTATCCAGTGAGGCAGAAGATGCCTTTGATAGAGTTTCTATTAGAAACATGAATGCTTGTACACTTGCATTATCAATAGGGAGCTACCATGCCACCCTCTGGTTTCCCAGTGTGCTTTGCTTCTGCTTCTCCTTTCTCTCTAAGGAGACAGTTTGTGCCTCAGCTGGACTCGACTGCTCCAGCTGAGGAGAAGATAAATCTCTCCCTGAATCAATCCCAGACCTCTGGCAGTAAATCAGAGCATTTGGGGACAAATGTAGGGTCTAAGGTTTAGGAAGTATGGTCAGGGGACTTGGGAAAAGGTGGGGAGGCTCATGGTGTCCAGGTTACTGGCCTCTCTCCATAGCCCCAAGGCTTTAAAGTTCTTGACCCCACTGACCCTGAGTAGGTGTGGTGAAATGTCCTTTCAGCACTTCCCTGGACAAAGACCCTGCAAACTCCAGACTCTATGAAATTCCCTGCGTCCCCTAACTAACCCCAAAAACCTCAGACCCTATGATGTTTCCTAGTCCTCTGACTAATCCCCACCAGAGACCTGAACACCTCAGGCTTCCCCCTCATTTCTGACCTCTGACCCTTCACCCCCCTCACAAAGGCATCAGACCCTAGATTGGCCCCTTAGCTCTATGATTCAATCATACTAACACAGTCCACCAACCTGGCAATCCTAGTGGGTAGAGCTGTACATGGAGTGGGGGATTGCAGGGATAAAGGTCAGAAGTCACAAGTTTGGAGTTAAAATGCAAAGCCAAGGTCAGAAGCTAGGAATCAGAAAACTAGGCCTTTGTTATACATTGTGCTTTGAGCTGCTCAAATGTTGTTTAGTGTTAGTGCTAGCTCAAGTTTGGAGCAGTCACACCTTAAGGCAAAAAACCTTCTGTCTGCCACCTACACAGCTGTGACATGCCACTAGAGAACTGACAAGCAGGGGCTTGACTAGGAACTAGTGATGTGTGTGACCATTATAGGGCTGGTGACAGGCTTCTAGCTCTGCTTTAGATGGGGGTCTGTGAGAGATGGATTGGGGGAGGGCAGAAACATGAAGCTTGGAGGTGGAGAACTAATAGGCTAGGGTAAGTAATGAAATGAGATGTAGAAAGGAAATGGGGGTGGGGGAAGGATGGTAAATTGAGGGAAGTCAGCCACTGAAGGATAAAATAAGAAGTAAAAAAGAAATAATTTTAAAAAGAGGAAGTAAAGTAAATAAGATCTCTTGTTTTAGTAATTTGGGATTGGGGTGTTGCAGGTACTGGTCATGGTTTCTGGGATATCTGGGAGGTAAGAGAAGTGTGGGAAGGAAATTTTGAGGGAGTTACTTCCCCTGCCCCAGGAAAGTAGCCCCAACTCATGGGGACCCACTCTCCTCCCCTTCCTAGTTCACTGCTCAATGTCCCCTAGATCCCAATCCTTGACCCATCTGTGACTGCAACCTGGCTAGGTAGCTTGCACTATGCAGGCTGTTTGCACAGGTTTGCACACCGGGGTTGGGAAGGTCACACCCCTGGGTACAGAAGGGAGAGTATGACTGAGCAGAAAGTAAATTCCTGCCTCTGTAGACCCAAGACCCCTTGAAAGGCTGGTTCATGTTGGTGGCTTGCATTCCCAGCAGGGACTGGTCAATGCTGTATTGGTGTGAGGGGGGTCAGGTCTGGGAGATCGTGTTCCCACCCCTTCTGCAGACAGCATTTACAGGTACCCACTGGAAAGAAAGCCTACTGCCGCCTCCCACAGCAGCACCCAACATGAACCTGCCAGCCTTCAATCCCCAGTCCCACCAGCACTTAACCCACTAGCACCCAACCCTGTCCAGGCTTACCTCACCTGCACTGGAGCTGTGTCTGTCAGTTGATTTCAGAGGGGTAAGGCTCCATTGTGGGCTGCTGGAGGAGAAATTTACATGGCTGAAAAGACAGCTGGAAGGAAGAGAATGGGAGCTGTAAGTGGGAGGCATGGTCCCTTGGGACTGCCAGCCACTCAGTCCTGACCCATGCCTTTGGGTGGTCATCTCTCTCTGGCTGGGGTAGCCAGCAAAGCAAGCTGGAATGTGTGCACCTTAGTGCTGTCAGCAGTGTAAGGTGTCTGCAGAGCACTCAGGATGATGCTTGAAACATTCTTTACCAATAGGGTTTCCAACCACTCGGACTAAACTTCCACGGATTTATTTGAATGCTTGCATATACTATTAGAAGCTGAAGGTGGATGAAATGCTATCCTTTCTGTCATGCACATTGGACTATGTCTCAGGGAAAAACTGTATAGTATTTGCTGAAAATAGATGATCTCATATCCATTTGGAAAGCATATCATTTTGGGGTAGATACAATACTATTAATATACTCTAGTACTTATTAAAGAAGTGAATAGGAATGGACTGTTCATATAAAAATAATGAGTATGCTTTAGCAATTGTGTGAGTAATGAAGCACAGCATCATTTGCAGGAGTTCTAAAAATATAAATATCTTCACTTGCCTTAAATCTGAGAGCATATATATTTTATAAAGGTATTAATCGGGACCTTGGGAAGTTCAACTGAAGGGCAGTGTGGCAGCACGTGACCTAGGGGTGCCGTGAACTTCCCTAGCACCCTGCTACCAGGCCAAATTGGTTTTAAATGCACCCTCTTTATCTCGCCTGCCACATCTGTGATGTTAATATGTTAAAGGGAGGCTGCCTTTCTAACCTCTTTGGCACGGTGCCTTGATGTGGTCTCGGTCTAGTTGCCTGGTGCACTCCAACCTCTGGAGCTACACGTGAGTCCTACAGTCACCCATGCCCTCACGGGTCCCTGGACTCATCTCCGTTGCCTGCCTGTGCCCTCGTGGGTGCCTCCTGGCTTCTCCTGCGGCTCCTGCCCCCACCGGGGCCGGTCCCCCCACGGCTCTCGCAGCCCACACCGGGGCCTTGCCTCGCAATCCCCTGCAATTGAGGCTCAGGTGGCTGTAGCCGTGCCTGGCCCCCAGACCCCTTTCCTGGGTCTCACGCCCACTGGGCTCCTCACAATCGAGGCTCGGGTGGCCATAGCCGTGCCTGGTCTCCAGACCCCCTTTCCGGGTCTTGCGCTCCACTGGGGCTTCTCGCCTGCGCCCACACTGGGCTCCTCCTGATTCTGCCCACACTGGGGCTGGGGTCGGGACCCCCCAAAACGCAGCGCCCTCTCCGGTGCCAGGAACCCCCCCACTACTGGGGAGCTCCTATGAGGCCTCCTCCAACCCCTTATAACCGCACCCGGTCCTCTGGTGTAACAATAAACAATCAACATAATAACCCAAGCCAATGAGCTGTAACTCAAACATAAGTCTCCTGGCTAGAACCTAACTCTAAACAAATGTTCTCTACCCCACGCCATATTGCATCTGTAACAAATGACTTATACCTCCTGGCCTTTCTCCTTTCTTTCCTTTCAGGGTCAAGCTCTTTTCCTCAACCTAACCGTACCCCTTCAACCCAGCCACCAGTCAAGAGAGGGAGGGAGAGACAGAGAGAGAGCTTCCCTAGCCTCCTGTCTCTGTTTTATGGCGGTCAGCCTTGCCCCTTCCGGTCAGCTAGCCGACAAGGTGCCAGCCCTTAGCTCCTCCTGGTTGGCCTTAGCAACCAGCAGCTGAGCCCATACTACTGCTTTTCAGTAGCAGGCACCTTTGTGCCCTGCTACAGGCAGTTTGGGGCTATTTATGGCTGATTTCATCCAGCCCACACAGCTGAACCAGTGGTGGCAGTTTGGTGATCAGGGAAGTAGAAGCTAGGTCAGAACCATGCCAGCTGTAATTGAGTGTCAGTGGGGACTGGGTTGCAAATGGTAGCCCATCTTTGGACTGAGCTGTGTTAGTTTGGCCTGCCCCTCCTGAAAGATTGTGGACCCCTGCTGCAGAGGGCCACTGACTTCCAGCATGCTCCTATTGATGGGATACTTGAGATGTTATGGTAGGGTTTTATTGCTTCCCTCCTCCTTACTCTTATTGTGAAAAAGAAATGTTCAATCTTAGATTTCAGAGGGATTTTTAGGTAGTCAAAGTTATTATTTAGTGCAGACCATCATATAGTAAAGCATTTTGCTTGTTTCTGTATTCCTTGTATGTCAAGAAGTCCCATCTATTGAAGTTTTCATTGTAGATTCTATATAGAATTTAATATTTGAATTGCACGTACAAAAAGGTAATCTGCTGAATATGAAACCAGGTTGCTTTGCATACCTTAGCCAGTAGGGAAATACAATGACCACTTATTAAGAAAGTAATTCTGAAAGGATGGAAATATTTTTAAAATTTTTTTTTTCCAATGCTAATATGTCCTTATGAAATAGTTTTGTAAAGTAATAACATTACAATAACAGAATATTAACAGAGTCAAGCTAATACTCAGTTTCTTTACTGACCTGGATACTGTTTGTTGGGGTTTTTTTATCTGACAGTAGCCAGATATGATTTGGGTCTATGGATATCCAGTGTATTCCTCCGTCTAGAAAGTTTTCAGTAGATGTTGCTTATTCTTTCAGGTTTAATCACTTGCCTTTTTGGAAAATCAAACTAATATGTGAATAAGATTTCCTTTCATCTGGATACAATGCATGGGTTTCTTGAATAAAGTTCTTTTTCTCCAGCAGTTGATTTTAATAAGATCAGTCATCTCTTATATACTTTGAATATTTTGCATGCTGCATATATGCCCAGAGGCCTTCACTAGCTTCTCTCAATATACACTTTCTTTTTTTATGTTTGTTCTTTGAGATTAGATTTCTATCTAATAAAAGATGCTGCCAGCTACCCTGAGGGTCACATTGTATAATTTATGGGTTAAAAAAAAACACTTTGTGAATATTGCTATCTCAGCTACCAACCTTTCTCCCTGTGTTACAATCTACTCTTGGAAGAGAAGAAAGAACTTTGATGAACCTGTAGAACTTCTGCTGTGACTTATATCCCTGAGGTTATCCAAGCAGTAGGGGCAGACATTTAATGCTTTTTCTCTTACTATGTCATTTACACATCAGAGGAATATTTTCTGCATTCATCTGAGTTTCATTTCGATACATGCCTTGGTCTCTCAGTGCCAGCCACATGCCTCTTTAATACCACTGGGAACTGAGTGTTGCAATCTGAAAGTAATGTTCATCAGGAATTAAAAGAACTTCACAATATTCTGTAATTTTAACCTCTAGTGTATGTGTGTGTTTTTGTTTTCCTTTATCCATGTTAATCCAGTAGCAAGATTTCTGAAGCAGAGATTTGGTGTCTTTCTCTAAAAACAAAACTAATAAATAACAGAATGGCATTGTCATGGCGTGGGGACCTAGGAGTGGCTGTGATCTCCCTAATGCCCCCTACCGTGCCAAGTAGGTGATTCAGCACCATCTTTCTCTCCCAGCACATCTTTGATGTTGTCTAAATTTTATAAAGGAGGCTGCCCTTTGTCCCCTTGGACACAGTGCTATGTTAATCCTGTCCCCTGTTCTATATGGAGTGACAGGTGCACCCCGGCCTTATGGGCTATGCGTGCTTCCAACCTCCCCTGTAGCATGCCCCAAGCCTTGCTGATGTACCGGACGTTGTCTGGTCAGTTTCCTTCCTGAGCCCTGACTGGTGCCCCCAGGCTTGTCACGCAACCGGCGCCCCTCTGCTTTCTGCCCCATGACTGGCGCCCTGGGCTTGTCACACAACCGGTGCCCTGACTGGCGCCCCTAGGCTTGTCACACAACCGGTGCCCCTCTGCTTTCTGCACCCTGACTGGTACCCCTAGGCTTGTCACGCAACCAGCGCCCCTCTGCTTTCTGCCCCCTGACTGGTGCCCCACTTGTTAGCCCTCTCGGGCCTGCTCAATATGTCTGCCACTCTTAGGCCTGCTTAATATGCTCGCCCCTTCCTGGGGCTCCTCCGCATACAGAAGGTGCCCCCTGAGTCCTGTCTCTCCGCGCACATGCCCTCTCCGGGCTTTCTGACCACGCACTCATCCTCACTGGGCTCGTCTTTATAACAGCACCTCACCCTGGGTTTCACTTCATGTATGCCCCCTGGGTCTTAACATGAACACCCTCCGGGTGTTTGGCTGGTGCCCACACTAGTTCTCTTAGCAACTGAGGCTCAAGTGGCCTTAGCCGTGCCTGGCCCCTCCAAAATCGTCTGTTCCCCTTCTCAGGGTTGGGGTATTGCACCCCTAAACTATGGTGCCCGGCTGGCACCAGGGCCTCCACCACTGTGGAGCCCTACTGAGCTTTCCCGACACTACCTCCCTGGGTCAGAGTCGGGACACCCCCAAAGTGCAGCGCCCTCTCCAGCGCTGAGAGCACCTCACTTTACTGGGGAGCTCCTAATGAGGCCTCCTCCACCCCTACAGCCTCACCCGGTCCTCCAGTGTAACCATAACTAAACAGAACCATAAGCCAATCGGCTGTAATGCAACAATAAGTCTCCTGGCTATAACATACAATCTAGGCCCACCCAGCTTTCCTGCAAAATCTTCCCGTTAGGGTTCTCTCCCCTCATACTATGGTGCAGCCGCTTAGGTGCTCGGGCTGCTTTGCTCGACTCTGCTGCAGGGCTCTGGCTCCTCAGGCTGCCAGAAAGGAACTGCCGGCCAGGCTTCAGCCTGGGCTGTTTATAAAGGCCAGGCCCAGCCCTCTTCTGGTCACTGACCCACTGCGGTTGCCATGGAGGCCAACACCTGTTCTCTCATCATAGGAACAGGGCACCAGAGTGCCCCTGTGACAGGCATTTAATCATTTCTGCCATAGAAGACTACCATTTTACATATTTTTGCAAAGCTTGCCCTTTAGATACATTACACAAATGAATTGGATGAGTATAGTAAAGATGTTTGTTTGTCTTGTCTAAGCTGTTATAAGTATTTACACAGTCACATCACATTTTAAATGAGAATAAAGCAGTTTGAGCTTTGAAATGTTATTAATCAGCACAGGAACTTTTATACACTGATTTGACTGAACATGTGCCAACATGCCATTTTGGGTAGGAAAGTAATAGTGTAGTTTTCTCAGTTTTTGATAAGGTAAAATATTCCATTGTTTTCTTGTTCTGAATTACCTTTTGCTATGGTCTTTCCTTCCTTTTTGTACCTTTGTGACAAGGTACTCAGTAACATGTACCGATTTCATTAGAGCACTTCTGCTATGGCCTTGAAATTGTGACTGGACTGTCACCCATTCCCCCTCTGTTATGGTGACAGCAGACGGTTTCAAAGGTCAGATCAATTAGCATGGCAATTTGGATCATATGATGCTAGATTTTATGGTAAACTTTCAATTGCTTTGTATAACTGTTGAGACTGTTTTTCTCACTTGGTGACAAATAATATATTTTTATCAACAATTTATCACCAAAGAAAATTAGTAATATTTTCACAGGTAGAACTCATTACATATGTTTAATAGAACAAATATATATATGCCTTATGTAAAGAGAATATCACTATTTTGTAACCTTATAAAATGTGATGGGTCAGAATATCTGAGAGAGAATTCTATGCTTCCACGTGTATAGGATAAACCTTTCTATCCCATATATTGTTAATGTTTGAATTATAGATACATGAGGATAGCTACATATTTAGTTACTTACATTACTTGAATTCACTTTCTTTACAAAAAAGCTACATCAAGCTTTGCCTCTTTCTTTCCAAGGAACTGATATAATGCTTACAGAAGTAAAAGTAAAGACTTAATTCCCCCTTCAGTGTACTAGGTCTCATAGGCATGCTAGTGTCCTCCACAATCCTTATGCAGCCTTCCTAACAAGTCAAGAGATAAATATATTTTAATATCATATCTCAGGTAATAGTTACCAAACATCATCACCAGCTGTAATTCTTCTTGAGTCAGAAAATTTAGTATTTTCTTTCCCACCAGGATTAGTATAACTTTAAAAATCAGTATCCCCGGGTGAATACTTGCAAATTTAAAATTCAATTTTCACAAATTCAATAATATTAGCTTGACATTTGTAATGTCACAAAATATCCTTGGCACTCATCTAATGGACTAAATTATTTACAGAAAATGACAGTTCTTTCTGATTTTGGTTACTTTGTTTTCTGAATGTTAAACTTGAGATAGCTGTGGAGTATTTGATTTTTAAAACTTGCTGAATATTCAGCACTCCATCTGAAATCAATATGAGGAGCAGGTGCCCAAACACAAATAATCTCAAATTCAGTGCCCCAAGAGAGACCCATTTTGAAAATGTGGTTGTAAATAATTTATCTAGTGCCTGAGCTGGTGACAGATTAAGTAGGCTTCTAGTCTTATGTCTGTTGGGTCTCATTCTGGTGCTGTAATTCCTGGGTAATAATTCATAGAGTCATAGAACCATAGAAAATTATGGTTGGAAGGGACCTCAGGAGGATATCTAGTCCACCCCCCCGCTCAACTAAGGAACATCCCCAACTAGTTCATTCCAGCCAAGGCTTTGTTAAGCCTGGCCTTAAAAAACCTCCAAAGATAGTGATTCCTCCACCTCCCTAGGTAACCCATTCTAGTGTTTTACCACCCTCCTAGTGAAAGTATTTCCTAATATCCAAATTATCCAAATGCCCCTTGCTGCAACTTGAGACCATTGCTTTTTGTTTTGTCATCTGCCTCTACTGAGAACATCCTCTTTGGAACCCTCTTCAACTAGCTAAAGACAGAAATCAAATACCCTGTCTTCTCTGCTGCAGACTAAATAAGACCAGTTTCCTCAGCCTCTCCTTAGAAATCATGTGCCCCAGCCCCCTAACCATTTTTGTTGCCTTCTTCTGTATTTTCTCCAGCTTGTCAACATCCTTTCTTTAGTAGGGGGTCCAAAACTGGAAACAGTACTCCAGATGTAGCAGAAGAGAGTGGAATAATTACTTCCAATGATCTGCTGGCAACACTCCTACTGATTCAGCCCAATATATTTTTAGCCTTTTTGGCAATGAGGGTATACTGTTGATTCATATCCAGCATATTGTCCACTGTATCCCTTAGGTCCTTTTCAGCAGAACTGCTGCTTACCCAGTAATTTCCCAGCCTGTACCAGTGTGTGGGATTGTTCCATCCTAAGTTTAGGACTTTGCACTTGTCCTTATTGAACCTCAATGAGATTTCTTTCAGACCAATCCTCCAATTTGTCTCTCTGAATCCTAGCCCAACCCTCCAATATATCTACTACTCCACCAGCCTTCTGTCATTTGTGGACCTGGGTGAGGGTGCACTCTCTGTCCCATCTTCCAGATAGTTAATAAAGATATTGAACAAAACTGTCCCCAGACCAACCCCTAGGGCACTCCCATTTGATACCAGCAGTGAAATAGACCTCAAGCCATTGATCACTGGCTGTCAAGCCCAATGATCCAGCCAGCTTTCTATCCATCTTACAGTCAATTCATCCAGCCCGTAATTCCTTAGCTTGCTTGCAAGAATGTGGGCATGGGGGAGGTGAGGCATATCAAAGCCTTGTTAAAGTCAAGCCTTGCTAAAGTCTAGATATATCATGTCCACTGCTTTCCCCACATCCACAGAGCTAGTCATATCATAGAAGGAAATCAGGTCTGTTAGGCATGACATTCCCTTGGTAAATCCATGCTGGCTGTTTCTGATCACCTCCCCTTGTGGGGTCTTCTCCCTACTGGGGTCCCTGGCATGCCAGCTGAAGGAGCTCCAGGATGCAGTCCAGAAACTGTGTGCCATCAGGGACTGTGATCAGGAGAAAGACTCCTACTGCCAGGCCCTTTTCCCCTGGGAGTCTCCCTCCAGGACAAGGGAGGACTCGGGGACCTCCACTTCTGTCCAGCCATGGGGTTGGACCAAGATGGTCAAGGGCCCCAGGGCCGACTGCACCAAGGCCCCTGCCTCGCTGGAGCTTTGCAACAGGTATGAGCCTCTTGCAGCCCCAGCAGAGCCGGGTGAGTTGCCAGTTCCTGCAGGCAACACAGAGAACACTGTAGCTACCATCCCCACTCTCCCCAAGACTAAACACAAAATGTTTGTTGTGGGAGACTCCATCCTGAGGGGGACTGAAGGGGCAATCTGCTGCCCCAACCCCTTAGCCCAGGAAGTTTGCTGCTTCCCGGGGGACAACATCCATAACATTGTGGAGAAGATCCATAAACTTCTCCAGCCCTTAGACCTCTATGCCATGCTCCTCATCCATGTGGGCACCAATGACATGGCTCGGAGTGCTCCTAGCCAGGTCATGAGGTGCTTCAGAAATTTGGGTGTGGGGCTAAAGGGTCTGGGGGCACAGGTGGTGTTTTCTTCGATCCTCCCAGTCTCAGGCTATAGGCTGAGGAGGGAGGGGAGGATTCACATAGTCAACCAAATACTGCGGTGCTGGTGTCATTGGAAAGGCTTTGGCTTCCATGACCACAGTCCACTCTTTGGAGAGAAAGACAGCAAGCTGTTGGGAAGGGATGACCTCCACCTCTCTCTGTTGGGGAGGAGGCTCTTCTCAGTTAGATTGGCTGACCTGCTCCACCAGGATTTAAAATAAGCCTGCCGGGGGATGGGGGGACTACTGCCACTGCTGGACCACCGAATGGGCCTTGCAAAGCCAGCAGGCCAAGGCACATAAGGAATCCCACCCCAGTCCCAGCCCTGGAACAAAAAGTAAGCAAGGCAAGAGCCCCTAAGGAGACACTTGCATGTCTATACACAAATGCCAGGAGCCTGGGGAATAAACAGGAGGAACTAGTTCTCCTGCTAAATGCAAATAACTATGATGTCATTGGGATAAACAGAGACCTGGTGGGACTCCACCCATGACTGCACCATGGGTATAGATGGCTATACCCTGTAAAGGAGGGATTGGGTGGACAAAAGGGGCAGGGGTGTAGCTCTCTATGTCAAGGAAAGTTACACATCCCTGCAAGCTGACATTGGCACCCACAGTGGATGACTTGAGACCCCCTGGGTTAAAATCCATGGGGAACATGGCGCAGGGGATACTATGTTGGGGGTTTACTACAGACCGCTACCCAGAGTCAAGACTTTGACCAGGAGTTCACCAGGGAATTGGCTGAGGCTGCATAATCCCGGTGTATGGTTGTCATGGGAGGCTTTAACTACCCATACATCTCATGGGAGGAGTGCTTAGCCAAATCCAAGCGGTTACAATGCTTTCTCTCATGTATGAATAACCTCTATCTGACGCAGGAAGTCTACAGGCTGACAAGAGGTAAAGCACTGCTTGACCTCGTACTGGCAACCGGGGATGACCCAACTGGCAAACTAACAATCAAAGGGAAACTGGGTGACAGTGATCATGAACTGATCAGCTTCATCATCTGCCATAAAGCTGGCAAGTCAGTTAGTTGTACAGAAGTCCTTGACTTCAAGAAAGCTGACTTTGATAAGCTAAGGAGGCTTGTCAGAGAGGCCCTAAAAGACCACAACACAGTGGAGAGGGGAGTTCAGGATGTGTGGATGCTCCTCAAGGGAGCAATTCTGGATGTGCAAGCAAAGTCCATCTGATCTTGGAGGAAAGGCAGAAAAAGGGCATTGCAGCCCTCTTGGCTCTCCAGGGAACTGGTGGACCTCCTGCATCTTAAAAGGAAGACCTATAAAGGATGGAGGACTGGAACCGCCACCAAGGAAGAATACTCTGCTTTAGTCTGGACTTGCAGACAGCAAATCAGGAAAGCCAAGGCTGTGATGGAACTCCAGCTAGCTACAAATATCAAGGAAAATAAAAAGTCCTTTTTTAGATATGTGGGGAGATGGAGGAAAAGCAAGGGCAACATTGGACTCCCGCTTAACCAGATGGGGCAACTGACAACTCACGCCCAAGAAAAAGCAAACTTGCTAAATGGCTACTTTGTGTCAGTTTTCCATCAGCCCCATGGGACAGCCCTGCCCACTGTGGGTCAGGGAGGCCCAGGTGAGGGAGATTCCTTGCTGTCCATCAAAGCTGACCTCATGAAAGAACACCTCAACAGGCTGGATACCTTCAAGTCAGCCGGCCCTGATGGGTTACACCCAAGGGTACTCAGGGAGCTGGTGAGCATCAT
>NW_017728886.1:136621636-136649031 GCF_001723895.1 Crocodylus porosus
TCAGAAGTCAGGAAAACAAGGGGTGATCTGGTGGCCATCTATAAGCTTATCAGGGGTGCTCATCAGGATCTGGGGGAATGACTGTTGACCAAAGCCCCCCAAGGGATGATAAGATTGAATGGTCACTGTGACTGGTTCAGGCTGGACATAAGAAAGAACTTCTTTACTGTCCAAGCCCCCAAGTTTTGGAACAGACTGCCACCTGAGCGGTTTCAAGCACCCACTTTTAATGCCTTCAAAACACATTTGGATGCTGATCTTCCTGGGATCCTATGATCTCTGCTGACTTCCTGCCCCTGGGGCGGGGGAGCTGGACTCAATCATCCTCCAGGGTCCCTTCCAGCCCAAATGTCTATGAAATCTATGAAATCACTTTCTTCTCTTCCAAGGACTTAGAAATGGATTTCTTGAGGACCTGTTCCTTGATTTTTCTGGGGACTAAGGTGAAGCTGACTGGTCTGTGCTTCCCTTGATCTTCCTTCTTCCCTTTCTTAAAGATGACTACTATATTTCCTCTTTTCAAGTCATCTAGGTCCTACCACAATCATAATGAGTTTTCAAAAATAATGGGTAGTGGTTCTGCAGTCATATCAGTTCATCAGCCTTGGAGACATTGTATCCAGCCCTATGGACTTGTACACATCCAGATTTTCTAAATAGTCCCTAACCCATTCTTTCATCACCAAGGGCTGCTTATCTTTTTCCCAGACTGTGCTGCCTGGTCTGGGACCTGACCTTGGTTGTGAAGACCAAGGTAAAAAAACATTGAGTACTTCAGCGTTTTGTTCCTGATCTGTCATCTGAGGTTGCCTCCCCCATTCAGTATGGGATCCACACTTTCCTAACATACTTGTAGAAACCCTACTTGTTACCCTTCATGTCCCTTGCTAAGCTGTAACTCCAATAGTGCTTTGGCCTTCCTGTTTTTATCCCGGCATGCCTGAGCAATATTCTTATATTCCTCCCTAATCATCTGTCCAAGATTCTACTTCTTGTATGCTTCATTTTTGAGTCTAAGCTCACCAAAGTATTCTGTTAAGCCAACCTGGGCACGTGCCATAGTTACTATTCTTCCTGCACATCAGGATGGTTTGTTCCTGCACCCTCAGTAATGTTTCTTTAAAATACAACCATCTCTCCTGGACTCCTTTTCCCATCAGACTGTCCTCCCAAGGGATCCTTCTCATCAGTTTCCTGAGGGAGTCAAAGTCCATGGTCCATACTCTGCTGCTCTCTTTTCTTCCTTTTGTCAGGATACTGAACATGATCATCATGTGGTCATCACTGCTGCCCAAGTTGCCTTCCACTTGGATATCCCCTATCACTTCTTCCCTGTTTGTAAGCAATGAGTCAAGAAGAGCATGGCCCCTAGTCGGCCTCTCCAACACTCTCCAAACACTTCCTGAGTTTCCTGTGCACTGCTGTATTGCCTTCCCAGGAGATGTCAGGGTAACTGAAGTCCCCCATGAGAACAAGGACCTGGGATCTGGAAACTTCTGCTAGTCACCTGAAGAAAGCCTCATCTACTTCATCATCCTGGTCTGGTGATAACAGAGTGATAACAAAAAGCAACAATACAAACAATCAGACAGTTCTATGTCTACCAATCCTACGGCTTTTATCAGAGTCAAAGTACATGTTGTCAGGTTGCATGCTCCACTCTGAGGCTCTCTCTCGTGGGTGCCAGAAGTCTGGAGGTGAGATGCTGAGGCCCACAACCCCCCTCCAGTGGAGTGCATGAGATGGGCTGCTGGTATGCCCTCTGTCCATGGTGGCTTTGGGGACCCTTCCCAGGGGATGGGAACAAGGATGGGGATCCCTTCTAGGGAGCAAGATGGGGAGGTACAAGAAGGAAGAGAAGGAGGCATGGGTGGGACTCTCTGCTTTTGCATTCTCCTTCCCCCTCGATGACTCCTGATGACTCTTCATCTTCGGCTATCTCTGGTTGGTTGTCTCTCTGTGGTCACACATCCACGTAGCTTTCTGGGCCTTCTCCTAATTTGGTCTGTTCCCCCAAAATCAGGACTTGGGCTCTCCTCTGCTCTGGGGCCTGATAGCTAGTGTTACTTAGCTCATGTTATGGGACTGTATGGTATATACTTCCTTGGTTCCCAGGCTTTGTATCCTTGCTGTGTTAGACAACCTGTCTTCCTTGAAGGCTGCGATCTCATGTTATGGGATGCCCCCTTCTTACACCCCCAGTTCTCAGGCTATATCCATCCATTGGCCTTGTCATGCTAGACAGCCCATATGCTTTCAGGGCTCTATGGAACTCTGTGTGTGAAACCCAAACTCTTAGAAATTAGTTAACCCCTGCTGCCCAACTTGACCCCTTATAATGCATATATTTATACCTACACAGCAATTCCCAAAAAATAGGCCTTTAAATACCATTTTCTAAGCCAATGATAGCCATAGAATGTTAAGTTAATGAGGGGAAAGTATTTATCAATAGAAGGTATTGGCATCTCTGTAAGGTGTTGGGTATCCTTAGGCATAGAAATCTCTGGGGCTTAAAAGTGTTTATCACTTCACAAGACAGTAGAATGAGTGGAGATTTTAATACAGATTTCTCATTCCATTATTCAAAATCTGTGCTTTCTCCTTGTGCTTTAAGACACTCGATAGTTCCATCCCTTCTGGGGTATCTATGCCACAAGAAACATTTCAAAAGGTGGCAGCTGAACAAAGTAAGGCAAGTAGAGTTTCAATAGGCTGTAAAGGATACTGCACAAGAAAATACTGTCTAAATTGCTTTTCTTTTTATATTATGTGTACATAAATAGCCTCAGCACTTGTAAAAGTCACTGTATGAAAATGATAGCAGTTACTCTAATCGATGTTCATGGTTGTTGTTTTTTTTTAATATTCTCTTGTTTTTCTGAAGTATAAACCTGCATACATTATAGTAGAATGAAATAAGGGTGGATTCAACATTTCAGCCTCTATCTATTCTCCTAGTAGATGTTGATATAAGAATTCATTTAATTATTGTCCCCTCACTCTAACCCAAGTAAATAGGAAATATAGAAAACTCAGATTTCAGGTGTTGTTTCAGATGATATTTAACATTTAGAAATAAAGAGATGAATTCTTGTCCTGCAAAGTACTGAATGCCCTGGCAGGAAGTACTGGGCATCTTGCATTTTTTGTTTGTTTTTACTAGGTATTGAATACGTTTTATAAGTTTTATAAGTTCTGAATTATGTTTCCAGGTGGGCTGAAGTCTTGATTTTTAAATAATTTAAAATATTTGTTAATAATTCACTGCATCTAATCTCCCATGTTTCTAAATCTATTTTAACCATGCCCAATATTGTATTTGAGTGCAAAATGAATTTGCACAAACACCACTGGATGCTAATTGTGGTTTTCACTAGTTTTTGTGAAGCAAATAACATACCTGTAGTTAATGTCACCCATCATTTTAGAGAAGATTTGAAAATGTTGATTATCCATCTTCAAGCACCTTTATATTTTATTTTTAAGAACTACTAAGTAAATGGCTTCAAGATTAGAAAGTAATTCTAAGATGAGTTTTGATTTCATTGATACAGTCAATGCCTTGGGCTTATGAATTATGTAGTACTACCTTCCTCAAGCTCATCAAACCTGATGGTGCTTTAATAGCTTAATTACATTGTTAAGTGAAAATAAATTGTGATTTGGGAAAATATAAAATAATCATTCTAGTATGCTGCACTTTTTGGCTCAACAAGTAGTAACTATATTGCTGAACCTAATAGAGACATATCAGGCTATTTGTGAATCTGCTTAGAGTTCATTTTGGTCTCTTGCCTCACTGGCTTGCTGGTATCCTAGAAGTATCTACAGTTGAGAAGGAGATTCAGTTCTTATTTTTATGCTCCTGCATTTTGGGCAGGGTAAAGAAAAAGACTTGGAATTTGGATAAACCAAGCTTCATATTACTCTTTAAAACTCTTGAAATAATCAGTGCTTTAATCCATCCTGTTCCATTAATAGCTGTTACTTTCAACAGTGATAAATAGGCACAGGTAGTGAAGAAGCAGGACCCGAATTGTATTCCTGGTTTCACAGTAAAGTTATAAATGGACACAAATGGTACCACAGAGACTGCTGTGGAGTATCAAGAGCCAGGAATTTATTTTAGCTGATGCAACTCCTAGGACATATGTTATAGGTTGCATACGACCATTTGATGCACCTGATCTATGTTCACGTGGATTACCTAAAGCTGCGTGAATACAGACCAAGAGCAGAATGTACAACAATTCTCCAGTGCTAAGAGCCGCTTTGAGAACCCGGTATAACTTGGGATGGGTGGGTCTACAGTGGGGTTTAGCAGGTCCGCAGTATGTGGTTGGCAGGTCCAGGGATTTGAAGGGCTGGAGAGCTAAAAATAGCCCAGTATGGATGAGGGGGATAGAAAGAACACAGCCCCATAGCGCTCCAAATACCTACAGGCTTTTTATAGACTTGGCTAACCCACATCCAGTCTAAATTTACTTCACCTGCCCAGGTAAGCTAATTTAGATCAGACCCATTATTTTTTTAACCAATTTAACCCCTCTACACATTTGCACAGATGGGCATTTAGATTAACCTAGCTCTAATTAGGCTGATTTAAATGCAACAACTGTATGTACTTGTAACATCCATATTTGGTTGTAGACCACACAGTAGAATCTAAATATTTCCTTCCATTTTTCAGACCAGACTTTTGTCAGGAAGTTGAGGGCAAAGGTTTTCTAATAAGAATTTACCAAAACATTTACACACAAATTAGAACAATTTTAAATGTTATAATTTGCGATGCCAGTATACTTAAATGTCACACACCTGTCAAGTACATTCAACTACAATTGCATATTAACTTCTGTTATGCCTCCTATAATTTTATGATGAGAGTTAATTTGCCACTTACCAGTGGTAATCAGTTCCCACTGATTTTTTCCATTAGGTTCCAAACACATTGTATAGAAAGATTAATTGGGCAGGGCAGGGGAAAGGAGATATTAACAGGGATGGTACTAGTGGATGTAATGATGAGAATTTTTACTTATAAGTCTGTAATTAGTGGTACTGGAAAAATAATAAACAGTTCATAGAATATCTGAAGTTTATGGAGAATTTCTACTCATTTATTTCTTTTCATTCCTGTACTCCAAAATCTTCTTCCCTGTTAACCTTCATGTTCCAAAATGTCACCCAATCCCTAAACCCTTCTTTTTGACCATAAGGCCCTCTCTGTTTATTGAACTAGCAACTTTATTCACTGCCTTTTATAGTGATTTTACAAAATTAAATATGACTAAGTTAGCATACAACTAGTATTATGCAGCAGCGAATCCAGTAATGAATAACGTTCAAGTATAATTCACTGACTGGCAAACTCGGGCTGAATTGCTGTGCTCCCTGGTGTGCAAATCACCTGGAGCAAATAAAATGACCAATTATGAGCTAGAGTCACCTCAGAGAAAGAAGTAGATTGGGACATTACATGGGCAGAGTGGAAAAAAAATCTACTCTACTTTGGTATTGAAACAATTAGTGGAATTATTGGGAATTAGGGTTATGATTCTTCTTGATCACATACTGTAAATGAAAAGTAACTTCAGTGAAGTCATTTGACTCAAACTGATGAGATCAGCAGGTGGCTCTCTGTGTTGGTCAACTGTATTGGATATCCAACTTAAAATTATAAACTCCTTTAGCAAGTCTTAGCTTTTGTATTGCCCAGCCCCTGTGGAGGCAGCATGCTGGAGCAGAAGGCAATGAAACAGCCATGGAGATGCTCTGGCCAGCTTCCAGTGAGTCTTCTTCAAAGATGCAGCCTCCAGTTGCTCCTGGACATTCTCCAAGAGCACATCCCTCACCACTTTTATCTGGCTCAGGCTTTTTTCATACTGGGATTCCTTGGTATCAAATGTAGAGTCTGTGCTGCAAATATGCAGTGTGGGAACCATTTTCTTGTGAGCGGTGTGCTTTCTGCAGTGTCTCAATCTCCTTTGAGATGTCACAGCACACCCATGCACACTCATGTGGATGTGGCATTAGTGTGTGGGTCCTCTGCACAAAGAACATGAACTAGAAAAGATGGTATTTTTATTTTTTGCAAGAATATGGGGGAAAGTAAATCATTCAAAAGTTATTGTATTTAAGCAAGGGGTTTCCATTAGGTAAGACTACCACAGTGTGATCTGAGGTTCTGTTTCTAAGTCGGGAAGATGAATAGAATACTCCCTCCTACTGACTTCAATAAAACTTTGCACCTGAACTTTTCTAGTTTGTCCTCAGTGAAATGTAAGTCTTTAACTTATTGTAGGTGCATCATTTAAAGGGCTAAAAAAATTACTTGAGAAGCTTTGCTTTTTATGTCAAGTTAAATATGGCTCTGTGTAATTGTTCTTTTTTCAACTTAGAAATAAGTTAGTTAATATATTTTGCTTCTTTAATATAGTTCTATATAGTCTGTGAAGATTCAAGAAAAAAGAGAACGGGGCTAATAAAAATATCCTCCCTTCACCTCCATATAGTGACATTTATTTTTGATGTTTCTCCAAATGTAAACAGATCTTTTTTTCTGTTCAATCCCATATGGTTCTTTAAAAGATGATGAGTATAATCCTCATTCTGTTCTCAAAACCATTTAATCCCAGAATATGTCCAATGACTTCAGTATTATTCTGATTTACACCAGTGAGATCAGAATAGAGTCAAAAGATGCTATTTATTTCCCCTCATAGACTGGGTATTCATTATACTTCCCTCAGCTATTTTGTTGTTTTTGTTTCATATATTTATTATGTGTTGCATCTTGAATTACAAAATTAAATTAACATCAAATTTTCTCACAAGTGTACAATAGGGGCAAAGTGAGAAGTGATTTGTAACACTGCATTCCCTTTATAGTGCTTGTCTCTCAAAAATAATCTTAAAAAGCACTATTTAGTTGGTAAAATCCAAAGTGCTTAATAAGAAAGGTAGAAGTTTTCCACATTTTATAATTGAAGGAACTGAGCCACAGGACTTATTAGGGTAATCCAAAGTCATATACGATTCATGAACAAAGCCAAGTAATATAATCAAGGTATCCTGAAACTAGATGGAAATGCACCAGAGCCTCAAATTTTAGAATCCAGTTTTGAGCAGCTTGAACTTTTCAAAATGTTGCTATCACTTTTTTGTTTTAGTTCATTACAAAATTTCATGCTGTTTGCAGACTGGGTGTTCAAATTTGTGTGTTTTATTAGAGAGAGGTATTTTAGCAAAACATGTTTTTAGGGGTAATCAGCTATATGTTCTGTATTAAATTGTTCCCCATGCGTCTTGGTTACTTTGAGCTGAAAGTACTTTTATAAAACCCCACATAGGCTGCTCAGCAATATTCCCCTTTTGGAAGTCTCTCTTTTTTTTTTTAAGTCTTCTCCTTGGAGTGTTATCAAATCAGGAGGAATAGACGTACTTTATATAACTCAGACTTTCATTATGATGAATTCCCATCAGCAGTTTTATAAAGCTCTTTTCATTTACTCTTTCAAGTGTTTCTAAATCCTCTACAATTATCATGTGTTTCCCAAGTCAGTAACAATGATCCCTGAAATGTTTCTTCTTCAACTGCCAATATTACTGATTTATTTTTTTCCTCTGGAAACCATCTTTTTCTGTACCAATAATATAGCAGTTTTATGTCACTAAACAGTAACATGATGAAAATAAATAGACTTTGTTTACTATTGGCATTGTTAGCTATCCAGCACTGCAGCTGTTTTAAAGAAAACATGATATTCCTGTCTTTTTTGTATGCTGTCATCTTTCACTTTGTTACATGAATGACATTCATATGAGTTGTTATAAATTAGGGTTTTTCCCCCTTTATTGTTTCACAATGAATTCCTGTAATCTTACAGGAAACAATAGTGCAGGCAACCCATGTAAACAGAGAAAATAGGATTATGAATGAATGAAAAGATATATAAAGTATAGGCAGCACTATAATAATTCAGCTGCTTAATAAGAAACATAACAATATTGTTTATTAGGTTAGTAAAAATGTTTCTTTTACTATTCTTATTTTAGGGTGACAATTTTACTTCAAAATCTATATAAATATAGGGTGATTAGAAATGACTATGAGAACGTTGACCAACTAAGACTAAAACTTTGGAGAAATGAAAAAAAATGTTGAGTTTACTATTGAATTTGAACCTCATTTGCAAATTTTTCAGAACTATTGAAAAAATTATAATATTTTAAAAGTCTGTCTGCCTGTCTAGCTGTAATACTTTCTTTACACTCTGATTGGCTGATAGAAACAGCCAATCAGAGTGCTCCAAGCATGGGGAAGTGCCACATTTGGACAGAGGGTGGGGGAGCTGAGGCCACCTGGCCTCATAGTGAACTATTAAGTAGACTGAAAAAGAAACCTATAAATTTGACTGTATTACTAGGAAAAAAATATGAGAGTATCACAGGCAGAGAGAAAATCAGGACAGCCAGTATATGATTTCAGATGTAAATAGCAAGGAATATATAACAAGTATATGTGAGAAGTAAAATGAAGAATAAAGAAATTCTAGGAATCCTAGTGAATGCAGAAGACAATCTAGTAATAGATAATGCAGAGAAGGCTGAAATATTCAATTATTTATTTATTATTTTTATTTCAGCTGTCACAAAAATTGGCTACAAGATAACAAGTTCAGTTGACAGCAAGGAAAGAGGAATTCCTAAGAAGCCTAGAGTAGTGAAAGAACAGATTAAGATTAGTTAAAGAAGTTAGATGTTTCTAAATCAGTGGAGTTGGGTAAACTCCCAGATCTCTGGTGAAAAGGCAAATATAGTGGCCAGCTTTAAGGAAGGGAAGAAGGAGGATGAGGGAAATTGTAGACCATTGGGTGCATCTACGCATGCGCTGGACTAAGCAGTCACGAGAGTTACTGCAGGCCTGATGGCACACACAATTTTCCCCATGCTACTGTATAGTAGCAGTAAACTACTGTGCAGTAGTATCGGCATCATGGTTTGTGCCAGCTGGTGCCATGTCACTGTAGCAATGAGCTGTGGTGATGTAGGTCATTGCTATGGTGAAGAAAGACAGCAGGAGCTGTGAGACTTGTTGAGTGGAGCTCATGAGATGTACTGATAAGGATTTGAAGTATTACACTTCCTTGTCATATAATGGTCAATAAAACCAACACTGACTCCACCTTTCTTTGTACACCTTGGATCCTGTGCTTACAGCATTTAAGGGGGGGGTGGGGGGAAGAGTATGGCTTACGTGTTATCTTTGTTAGTATTTACTGCTACAAGACAAGTCTCAACAACTTGATCTTTTCCTGAAGTGTTCCGGAGATATACTTAGAAGCAGGTAGAATGAAGAACATATGATCTGGATCCAAGTAGTGTTAAGAAAAGTTAAAACCAGTATTAATGTATCTATCCTATGCTATGATACAGTTGATAGACACAAGCAGCACATTGTTTGAGAGTTGTGTTGTTTGTGTATTTGTCAACTGCATTACAGCATAAGATATGTGCATTTATACTGGGTTTTTCTTTCTTTATAAGCTCTCTGACATTAGGTTTCTGGACTTTGAGTCTAAACTACATTATTAAGCTTCATTACAATGACCCTCAGAAAATCACTTTTTGAAATCTCTAAATGCCCACTCAAATCCATGATATAACAGAGAAGAGGGTTCATTTTTTCCACACTTGGTCATATTTCCTTGTAATTTGAAAAGATTTTCAGATTACAGTCTGAAAATCAGTTTCCAGTGAAACCTCTTCCAATCTATAGCTTTCAAGGCACAGAAGTCATATCTAATCTTGCAACAAGGTACCTTGGAGTACATAGGGTATTGGATTTCCTGAGAGGTCAGGCAATGTTGGTAATGAACTATCAGCAGCACCCTTCCTATTTGACAGAAAAAGTGGCTTTGAGTCCTTAAATTTGTTTCCTGTCGTCTAAGGCTATATTAAGTGACACTTGTTTTTATAAAGACCTTAAATGATTGATAGTCTGGCATTTTAAAATACTCAGAGGATTTTCTAAATGTAGCTTTCAAGCCTATTTTCACTCGCTAGAACTTTAACTGTAAAAATAAAACAAAAACAAAAAGCCAAGTTGCTGATACTTTTTATGAAGTCAGAGTTATCAGTAATTGTACTGGGAATCTTGAAGGTAATACAGTTATGCTAAAAAAGTAATTACAATATTTTGAGCCTGCTTTTCCCTTCAATTTTATACAAATCATCTACCTCATCTTTCCCGGATTGGACTGGAGTGTGTCACATTTATCCTGTCCTCTCCTCGCGCCGTGGGCCAGAGTGACTCATTTCAGATCAGACACTAGGGGTGAAGTTACACATTACACCAAGAGGATACTAAATTTGTGGAATGTTAAGAGCTATTAGTTAGGCCATGCTGGGAGAAGTCCTACATTAAGGGTTAAATGACTGCACAGCTCTGACTTGTCACTAGAGGGTTGGGGGCATGTCAGGAATCAGGAGCTGGCTGACTTCAGATAGCTCATTTTATCTTTGTGGAGCACTGTAACAGGACCCACTCACTGGGTAAGCATCATGCCCCCTGGTGGCAACTTAACTCCTGCGGTGCTTGAACTCTAAGGTTTGTTCTTACCTGCCACACCTTGATCTTGTTAATAAAACTTGAAGAGGGTAGCTGCCTGCAGCCGTAAGCTATCCCCTGCTCATGTATCCCTCTCATACCCTGCTATATGGGCTATCCTGGCCCACACATACCTCCCAAGGGCACCTGTTGTTTTTTGGGCTAATCATGGCCTCTGAACCTCCCCTACAGCTATGCCTATGCCTATGCCTCACAAGTGTTTCCAGTCATTACTTTAATGGGCACTTCTTGCTCCAAACCACCAGGCCTCCATTCCCTTTGGGGGGCCTCAGCTTTCCTGGCCTCTGCCCCCCTACTCTGGCTGGTCCCTTTGACCTCAACCTATGGCACTGGACTTGGCTTCTTGGGCTCCAGCCCTTGTTTCACCCCCATGGGCTCTATTCTCTGGCCTTACTGGGCTGTTGGCCCCCTGGCCTCAAGCTCTGCCCCTCTCTGGGCTGTGGACTCCCTATCCCTGTTTCTGCCCCTCTTGGGTAACACTGAGCTCCCTGGCCCCTGTTTGTGCCTTCAGCTTTATCCCTGGCAGGGCTCAAAACAGCCACATGCCCCTTAGGCACCAATGGGACCTCCCTTTCTTGGTCCACTCCAACCACCAGTTCTAACTCTATTGTAAACCCGCTGGCTATAACCTGAAAAAAAAAAAGCATAAATAACCTGGCCATAACTAAAACATTCAGCACATCAGCTGTCTAACAAAGCCCCTACTTATCCTTGGTCTCAATTCCCTGTAAGCCCTCAACTCCTTACTTGTTCCCAGCCATAGCAGGATCATAAGCAGTAGTTTAGCCATAGTTGGCTTATTGAAAAGCTCTTCCGTCACTGGCTGGCAGGGACAAACTGACTACTCTGGCTTGTATGCCACTCCAACTCTGCCTGCTTCTGGTCAGGTAGTTGCTGCAGTACCCTGTCCTATAGTGCTATTGCTATGCTACTAGCACAGCAATAAGCAATCTCAGCTTCTAGCCTCTGCTTATCCCTTTGATTCTTCAAGCTCTGTCTACTGCAATTTTTTTTTTCTTATTAAAATAACAGTAGCCCCAGGCTTCTTGTTAGAAGCAGAGAGAAGTTACCCTAATATAAACTAGCTAGCATGGCGCCAAGTTAACCCTTGCCTGAAGTGGTGTGACTTTGAGAAGCTCAGAAGGCACTTAGGAGGAGTCAACAAGCTTTAATATATAGATGCCTGTGTTTTAAGTGTTTTTAATGTGATGGAAGTATAACTTCACCTTACGACTGTGGGGATAAGGTGGGTACTAGTATACAGCTGCTTTTCTCTTCAGCAGCACAGAGAGAATGGCTGCTGCTGAAGCACCCCAGTTGTTGAATGGTGCTGAGACTCTGCATTTGTGTATCAGATTCTGTAGCTCAGCAGATCATAGGTTGCCCACCCCAGATCCTGTAATCTTTTAGCTGTAGATGGGCATAATGTCTGAAGTGTGTCAAACAGACATATGTATCTTTTGAGACATTCAAAGTGGCTGAAGTGCTCCAAAATAATACCTAATTAACTGTGGTACTATTTAGAGACATTTAATTCCTTTTTCACCTTCAAAGCTCACTGTACCAAAGTAAATTAATTCCCCAGAAAATTGGTCTACAGCCTGACCCCAGTCAGAGCTAGGACACTATGCAAGAGCATTCCCAGGCTGGCACCCTCTGAAGATTTCTGGCTTTTCTTTTCACAAGGTAGTCAGCACCTCAGGACATTACCCAACTGTGGTGGAGGTGAGGCAAGTCAAATGTAAGTAGGATGGCTCCTCCCATCAGATGCTCCCTGACCTCTACACTACGCTCACCAAGTGTCTCACTGTTTCACATATCACAGCAAACTTCCAGTTGCCCTCTAACCTTCCCAGCCACTAGTCTAATATCAGTCACAAGCACTTAACTGATCTTCACTAACCCCAGAGGGAGATAACATGAGACAGAGCAAGTCTCAGCAAGCTCTAACCCCAATGATGACAACCCTGAAAAGCCACTACGGATCCCAAAGTGCCCACTGACCCTGCACTGGACAGGATTTATAACATTCAAATCACACCATATATCCTATACACTACCCCATTGTTAAGAAACTGCTTGTCTGAGCATTTACAATTTTACTTTTAATATATCATTCCACCTTGTGGTCAGCAGCTTTTGCTGAGACACAGATCAAAGCCTTTGTTCAGCTGCAAACCCAATGCTCCCCAAGATCCAAATAGTGTCACCTTAACAGAAACATACATCCACTAGAGCTGTAATGCCACCAAGCTTTAAAATCAGAACTGCGACCCAATCCCACTGTACCCTTTCCCCCACTCAGGCTTGGGAAGCTTTTGCAATATTTTTACCTGTGCTCAGTGAATGGAAAGGTTTTCACTCAGTCTTGGGAACTGAAGATAAGTCCAAGCTGTGAAGGCCAATTCCCTCTAATTCCCTCTAAATCAGAGGATAGTGGACAAATACATTACTATATCTGGTAGTTATACTGTTTTATAACTCTGCAGATAGGTTTCTTGGGCTCTTAGAAGCTATAGGTAATGTCTATGATAACCTTCTGCTAGATTAATGAAAGTCAGTTCATAGGAAACTTACAAATACATAGATCATCTTTTGACACGGTAAATAGATATTCAGAGCTATTTATAACTGTCTGATTTGTACAAAATGGAGGGCACCCATTACGGTACTGTTAATATAAATATTTAGCTATCAGCACCACACCGTGTCCTTTGACTAAGTCTTAGAGTCTAAGGAATGCAACATTGGTTTATAGGACAGCACTTGTATAGCTTGATATCATCCGAATGTAATGTAATAGCCCTTAAAAACATTAAATAAAAATAATGTGAACAGCAAATAATATTTGTCTGCTATAAATAGAGAAGTGTGTGTATGTGTTAATCAGGCTGCCATGTCTACTTCTTTTGACAATGGTGGTGTGTACAGTCCTTCACCACACCTGGTATACAGTCACACAACTTACTTTGATGTGAATAGACTGGAGCGACGTGTGTTCCTGGGAGCCAAGTGGGGAATTCAGGGTGTGGGTGAGGTAGGTGGGATCAGGTGAAGCTTGTGGGTCCAATGGTGGGTTTTGGTGGGGTCAGGGGGTTGGTGGGGCCAGAGCAAGGGAGTTACCTAGTTGGGGGCTGCAGCTCCTGGGATGGAGCTTGTGACTGGCCTTTCCTAGCTCCCTGGCTGCACTGCAAATGCATGCAGTCATTCACAAAATCAGATGAACCCTTTCTTAGATTGGGTTAACCATCTCAATTTAAGTTAATGCACCTCATCAGATAAATTAACTTAGATTGTATGTGCTATTTTGGGGGCAATTAAAGTCCTCCAAATGCCTGCACAATTGGATATTTAGATTGACCTAATCCTAGTTAGGTTGATCTGAAGGTAATGCCTGTACATATCCACTGTTTCATGTAAAAGTCTCCTCACAGCTCCTCAGTGGCATTTTGTATGACTATGAAATTCCAGTTCTGATCTTACACTTAATACAAGACTAGCTGTTGGCTTCAAGAGGAGTACAGTTGGTACTGTGACAGGGGGCTGTCTCACAGCCAGTCCAATCATTGGCCCTCCCACCTAAGGCATTCCGCCCACCTAAATTTCCTACTATGCCTTTGACGTAACTGAAGAGTTGTTCCTAAGTGGAAGACTGCTCATTTAATGCCCTGATGTCAAGGGCATAATACACTGCTCCATTTTGCCCCTACACCATTTCCCATGCCTCACAGCTGCCACTATATTCCTGACTGATGTTTGGATCCTCAACCTGGATGCCTCCTACTCAGGCAGCCTAACCTCTGCCATCAACCTGGGGTGCAATACGTCCTGCCCCTCCCCCCCCAACAAACCCCTTTCCCTCTTGGCAGTGGCCTCCTCCGGGACCTTTGCCCTCATAGGCTCTGGCCTTGCCTTAGGCCAGTCAGGACTCCAGGCAGCTAGCTCTGGCCATCCCTCTCAGTGCGAGCTCTGGCCCTTTGACCTTTATGGTTCTGGCCCCAGCATTGACCAGTCAAGGTTCTTTGGGTACATTCTTGAGCAGCAAGCCCTCTCTCCCGTATGGGTCCACCTGCCCAGGCCCCTCCAAATACTATCCCCACTTTCTGAGCTTGTGAACCACATAGTTACTTTAGACCCCTTGTGGGCCTGCACTTCTGCCCTCACTTGGGGCTCACTTGTTCTCTGCCCCTCACTGGGCCTCTACTCTGGCATGTGAAGTCCTTCAGGACTCCCATGGATCCCACTCTACACAGCCTCTGGCTCTCACTCTGCCCCCTCACTGGGGCTTCTGGGCCTTCCACACCATGGGCCTCAGGCCCCACTCTGTGGGCCTTGGCCCTGTGCTTTTCACTCAGGGTGTACTCCCTGAGCCTTTCCCCCACTTGGGGTCACCCTCAAGACAGTGGGAGCTGAGGCTGTTTTGGCACCCCATAGTCACCTTTCACTAGGGAGGCACAGGTGTGCCTTTGAGACTGCCCCACCACAGGCAGCTCAACCATACCATCCAACTGCAGCAGGATGAAGTTTCTGGTCATGTCCCAGGACCAGAAATCTCCTCCATCCCCATCCTTCCTACTCTTAATCTCCAGACTGTTCTGGGAGCAGCAGATCTCTGGTTGGGCAATATTGTTCCGTCAGCTCCCTGCAGCAACTGCCAGCTCAGCTCCTAGGACCTAGGCGTATACTGATCCTGCCTAGCCCTCCTCCAATCCAGGGGCCCTCTTGCAGTTATGTGACTGCCTAAATGGGCCTTGTAGACCTGCTGGCTGCTCCACAACTTTTTCAAACCTCTTAAAGTGGCAGGTACAACCCATGCCTTGCCACAGGTACCCTTTGAACATTTCTCATAAATCTTAAACTATGAACTTAAAAAATATTTAGTTACATGCTATTTATGAGAACTCTATTTAAATACCTGTAAGCTTGTAATTGACAAATCCCATTAGGCAGCTAAAACTGTTATAGGTTTTAGATGCAATTGTTTGCTAAACTTATGTTACTTATTTTAAAGTTATTTTTTAAATAATCCAAACTTCATTTTGTGAATACCAGATTCAATATTACTTTACTTATAAATTGTGTCCTTTTGTAAGTAGGCACTAGGGGTGTGCGAAACAGGCCATATTTGATTTGGATTTGAATTCGGCCCAAATTGAGGACAATGATTTGATTAATTGATTTGGATCACTGTCCCTTATTCACTTTGGCTGAATCCAAATCTGAAGATTTTATGCTGATTCAGAGAATCAGCAGTTTAGCCATAGCCGCAGCTTTACATGTTTTTCTACATACCTCAAGGTAACAGGCACAGCTCACGAATTCTGTAAAGCTGGGGTGGATGATGCGCCCCACAGGAGCTCATGGGGGGTGTTCGGTGGTGAACCCGGACATGAACTGGAAGTAGTTCCAGTTCACTTCCAGGTCTGCCGCTGAATGCATGGGGGAGATCCCTGTGCCCTCCCAGCTTGGCAATTGGCTGAGAGAGGACCCTGGGTGTCCCCCACCAGACCCAAGAGGCACCAGTCACTGAGCCAGGGTGGTGTCGGGGGGCAAGGCCTTAACATGCTTGCTGGCAGACCCAGAAATGCTCTGTTCCACTTCTGGGTCTGCTGCCTCGTGTGCTGGGGAGCCTCCTGCACTTCTGTTGGATGCTCCATCTTCCCCACCATCACAGCATTCATGAGCCACTTAGTTCCTTGAGATATTTAGAAAATATATTTAGAGCTGTGTCTATATCCAAATCTCTCTGAATTGATTTGGAAGGTTCCAATTTGTTTCTGAGAGACTAAAGGGTCTCCTGATTCGATCTGGATTGGGGCCGAATCTCCACTGAATCAAATCAGGGACCAAAGCTTTGCACAACTCTAGTAGGCACATGCTTCATGGACGTAAGTTAAATTTAAACTAGACACGAATATTGTCCAATATAATTGAGAAAAGAAGCTATATTGTGTAATTATTAAAAGGCCAAAAATGAAACAGAAAATGGAGATACAAGTTCAGTAGCTGTGATGTTTGACTCCTCTAAATTTTTGAGAGCATTTAAGTTGATCTTATTTTCACTGATAGAGAAGTTCAGAATGCAATCCTGTAAGCCTGAACACCATGTATGTGCCACGTGTAACCCATTTACTCTCTTGTCAATAGGTTTATATCAGAGATAAATTTAAACCTGTATAATAATGTAACACTTTCTAAATTTAGCTCAGTTACAGCTAGTGTTTGACTTTGAACTACAAGGCAGTCTTTAAGTAATAGAAATATAAATTGGCATAAAACACCATGTCAGTAACAGTGACTTTAAGTGCTGAGCACTTACCTTGGTTGACAGGTTTACCCTTTTGTTAAAAAATCAGAATGTGCAGCAGTACAATCTTCAGTAGTTATAATGTTTTATCCATGAAGCAAAAATTACTCTTCCAAATAGAAAAAAAAAGATGTTACAGAAGTGTCCTATTCTTCCTTTACTTATAATTGCAAGGAAGTTATAAGGCTTAGAGGGAAGCAGGATACAGCCAAAATTGTGTCATGTGACATATTATAAAAGTCATACCAAAAATGTACATAGACATTGTATGTGAACACAGTGTATTCATGAAATACAAAAACTCAGATACAAATTATAATGATGTTATGCTATTAAAGGATACATGCAATTACTTTATTAGTCCCTGTGTTCCAAAGTATTTAAATTACCAGTATTATTGATATTAGTATAATTAACTAATTAGAGTTGGTAAGAACCTAGTAATTATCTCTGCTGATAATTTTTTGGCAAGCTCAATTCTGGGACAGAGCATTGCCTTGTATGGTGCCAACATTGCACTATTTTTTCTCCAAATGTGCTATATAGTAGCTTAATCAAGAAACAGAATAAGTCAGAGGAAGATCTTTAAAATATTCTCCCCCCCCAACCAGAAAGGGGAATGTTATTTTGTTCTAGTTGTTGTGGTAGATTTATTTGCACTACATACTCAAGGAAGAGACACCACAACAGTTTGCATGCACTGGATTTAAAACCAGATTACCAGTATGTCTGTAAACTGGCAAAAAGTGATTGAGAGCTATTCAGCAGAAATAAACAAAATATGAATGATATTGCAACCCAGCAAATGTGGAGTAAGATGAAATGGAAGTCCAAAGCCTTGCTAGTAACAGCTTTTTTCTTCAGAGGGGGGATGGGTGGCAGGATATGGGGGTGTTTAGCATTTCTATGTTTACATAGCCATTATGTAACATTTGGACTCATGGAGTATGATTTGTAATTGTCTCTTTTTTCCATGTGATTTGAGTGCTGATTTCTTAGAGAGTGAAGGTCTATGGAGTCAGTCCTCAATAAAAAAAAGATGATCCCACATTCACTGTCTACCTACACTGCTAAGCCATAACCAGTTAGTGCAAAGGAACAAACTCATGAGCACCACAGAGATGCTAATGCATCTCCACTGGCACCACCCTCTTCCCTTGCTCTGCCTCAGCCTGGCACCAGTGGGAGCATACCAAAAGGGAAACCCCCCTCTCACTCCAAACACCCTGTCCTCTCAAAGCAGAGGCAGGCCACCCTTGAAGAGTGGCTGAAAGGTGGACAGAAATGGGGCCACGTTGCAAGGGTGAGCAAAATCACCCAGACCTTTGGGGAGATGATTGCTGTAGATGGCCAGCCTTTCTCCTTTGTTGAGCACTCATAGTTCAGGTGGCTCATGGCGCTTATGACCCCATCCTACCAAGTGCCCAGGCATACCACCTTTAGCAGGATGGTGGTGCCCTCCATATATGAGTCATGCAGGGAGTAATTGACAGAGGAGATGCACAAAACAGGTCTACAGGTGGCTTTAGACTTCACCTCAGACATCTGGAGCAGTTAGGGTGAAGATCACACCTACCTCTCCATCACATGGCACTGATGTGACCAGTCAGGCCATTGTGGACTCTCCTTGAAGTCGAGGTGATGGATGAGTCCCACACAGCAACAGAGATCATGGGGGCCATGAACTTCTTGGTACAGTGGTGGTTCATTGGGCAGGGTGAGCACACTCGCAGGTTTATGGTCATGGACAATGAGGCCAATATGGTCAAGGTGGTCAGTGATGCCAAATTTGTTAGCATCTGCTGTGTGGCACACAAATTTCACCTCATTTTCAAGGATGCCTTGGAGGGGGACAGGGCTGCTAGTGGTGGGGCCAGCACCACCAGCAAGCTCATTTCCAAATGCAGGAAGGTAGCAGGCTACTTCCACTGGAGCATCAAGGGGGGCAAGATGCTGTGGGACAAATAAGCAGAGCTGAACATCCCGCAGAACAAAATCATGCACAATATGGAGACTCAGTCGAACTCCATATACCTGATGCTCATGGGGCTGGCACAGCAACAGAAGGCCACCCATGAGAAGCCATGCTTGGGGAGATTAGAATTAGTGGCCCCCTTAACAGAGATGAGAGGGATACCATCTCCCAGATCTTGGTGCTCCTCAAGCTCTTCCTTGAGGCAGCCAAGACCTTCAGTGCTGGTGACCCCCTTCTTAGCCAGGTGATCTCCATAGTGAGGTAACTTCAGAGCCAAATGGA
This sequence comes from Crocodylus porosus, assembly GCF_001723895.1. NCBI lineage: Eukaryota > Metazoa > Chordata > Crocodylia > Crocodylidae > Crocodylus > Crocodylus porosus. Next base: position 136,640,837 of record NW_017728886.1, read on the forward strand.
GAGCTTCCAGGGGATCAACATTCCTGGCTGTGGCAAACCGCTATCACCAGACATGCAGGCACTGGTGAGGTGGCTAAAGGACAGCATCAGGAAATGTTTGATCCCTTGTGGTCCAGTACAGTCCACATGCTGGCTACCATGTGTGACCTGAGGGTGAAGGGCAGTATATGCAGCAGCCAAAGCCTGAATCTGTGGATGGAGGTGCTGGTGAAGAGAGTCAGGAAGGCAGAATGGTGAAGGCTGGAGGATGTAGAAGAGAGGAATCCACTATCCTATGCTAGCACACCATCTACCAGCCAGTCTCCTCCTCCACCACAGGTGCTGCCAATATGGGCCAAGGGCATGGCTTCCATGCTGGGGTCCACAGGCACCAGACCCCACCAACACTTAGGCCTTGGTGGCTGCCTATCTTGCTGAGGATGTGGAGCCATTGCTGTGTGATTCCTTGGCCTACTGGGCAAGCCAAAACCAGATGTGGCTGGATCTGGCCATGGTTGCCTGCGAACACCTGTCCTGTCCACTGGCCAGTGTTCTGAGAGACAGGGTGTTCAGCATTGCTAAGGATGTAGTGACAACCCACTATACCTGCTTGGATCTTGGTTTGGTGGAGCAGCTGGTGTTCCTGAAGGTGAACCTCCCACTGCTGGGGTTTCCCAAGCTCCAGGTGCACACAAAGTGAATGCCACCTCCTCACTCCATCTGCACCAATTTCCTTTTTTCATTTTTTAACAGCCAGTTAATTCCTCACTCTCAGAGATGGAGGGGGCACTCACTGCATCACCATCCAACATGGGAAAAACATGTCCCTGATGATCTTCTGTTCCTACCACCTGAAGCTGAGGAAGTGAAGTTCATAGGCCCTGCTGTGAAAAGTGGTTTGTAAATTCCCTTTCATATCTGGCCTGTGAGATTGGAGACACAGTAGTTATTTTGTAGAATGTATCCCCAACAGGTAGTTGGGTGTTCTTGCCTTTGATACATTCTGGTGTGCAGTTTGTGAGGGTACTGGAGATTGTTGGCAGGTTTTGTTTTGAGCTGTAGGAAGTTGGCTTCTAGTGATGAGGTTAAGTTAGCAAGAGTTGGTGCTTGTTTGAATTTACAAACCACTTTTCAAAGCCGGGCCTGTCAACTTGACTTTCATCAGTCTCCTAGGTACAGAAACTCATGGGCTCAATATAGGCATTGGATTTATGATACACTACAACCTGCCAGACATCTGGTTCTCCAGGTACCTCTCTCCACTTCTACCTGTGCTGCTACATCACCACCCCCTGCCCCCAGCCTATCCATCACCCTCTGATGCCTCCATTTCCATTTTCACTGACTGGCTTCCTTGCCTGCATTGCATGCCAGCCTCTGGATTCTTTACTATTCCTTCCATCCAGGACAAGCACACAAATCAACTGCATGTGCTTCCTCAGCCTGACAAAGGGTTTTTCAACCCAAAAGCTTGCTAAAATATATTTCTGTAATTATTTAGTTGGTTTGCTAAAACATACCAGATTAGATTGACCCAATGGAAAGGACCTTGTCTGCCAGTGCCATGTCCTTAGACCAACACCCCTACCACCTGATCAGAAGGACACAGGGCCCTGGGCACATCTAAGCTCCAGGGCTGGGGCTGGCAAGGAGACTTCTCTGACAGCTGCTGGAGAAGAAGGTCCTGCAGGAGAGAAAAGAAAGGCTCCATCATTGTTTGGCTGCTTGAGATGCTGCTGGTGCTATTGTGCTGCTTATTAAGTTATTACTTGTTGTGATTTAAAGTGGTGGACCAGACTGAGGTTGTAGGGGAGGAGGAGACCTCACTGGGGGGCACTACCATGTTTTGTAGTGGCCCCAGACAAGTGAGGGCATGCCTTTACACACACACAGTGTCACTCATGTTACAAGTTTTGCTTGTCAGCCACCTGAGATGCAGAAGCCCCTGTACCTATGTTCTTGAAGCCTGGCAGGCTTCATGGCCTCAGCAGGGGCTACTATGTCTTCAGTTTTCACCCCACTGTGCCTTAATACACATGTGACATGAGTTTTCCTTTCAAGACTTTGAGGTGAAGTTTCCCAGAAGCTGCTGCACATATCCCCTTGGCAGATGTCATGGCCTCAGAAATGGCTACCATCCCTGCACATTTCATCCAAATCAGGTAAGAAATTCAAACTTATAGGCAGTTTAATATTTCCCCATTGTAGCCTTTGGGCGAAACGTTGAAACAGTGTTGAGGCAGCAAAATAGTTTTGACGATATGAAACAATAGTGTTTTCAAAATGAAATGAAGCTCAGAACAAAATACTGTCCCATCAAAATGGAAGTCAGAATGGAATGGTGCTGTTTCGCAGAGCCCTAATAGTCATTAACCTTCTGCGATAGAGAGTAAGGTAGTGGGCTTTAAGTTACCTAGATGTAAGCAGAGTTTTCATGGGAATTTATTGGCCAAACTGGAGAAGATATGGATTAGTACCACCTCCATGGGTGAGAAAGGAATTGGTTCAAATAGAAACTACAGTTGATTATGAGGAAAGTTGGATGAACTGACTGGAAAGCAGTTGCCCCTGGAGTATCTTTGTTTTAGAAGTAAACATGTTTTCATGAAATTGGAGAACTACACTAATGTGGGATGGTGACATATTAATAGCGTTGAACAGGACCAGATTACCAGATTATCTAAATCTCCCTGTACCATAATCTTGTCAATAGGAACATTAAAAATGGAATAAAGCTTAATGATATAAAGTAGGAACCATATCCTTCAAGACAAATAACAAGAATTTGAATTTCAGATATAAGACATAGTGAATAGAGAGGAGACAACTGAGGAAAAAGGAGCCTGGATATATTGGTTAATCTTAAAAGGACTATGAGCTTCTAGTACAATGTAGTAAGGAAAAAATCTAAGACAATAATAGGCAAATTATATTTAGTAGAAATGAAAAAGTACTTGTTATTTACACACAGTTCTGTTTACTAGTGTTCAGAAAGACGAATTTAACCTGGAAGGGGTACAAGAAAGAGCCACTAATATGGTTAAAGGAGACCTTTTCTCTTACAGAAGAAGGTTAAAGGAGATTATTTTACTAAATTTAACAAAATATTGATTGAGCGTGGATCTGATCCCCCTACAGGCCTAAAAATGAAGTCTGTGACAGAGCTAGAGAGAGAACCTGTATCTCTGTGTTCTCTTAATGCTGAGTTTTTGTTACAAGCAACATTTCAATTACATTTTTGGTCCCTAGGGGTGCATCCAGACAAGTGTGTATGGTCAGGTTTTCCCCACACTGCTAATGTGTAGAGTGGGGGCAGGGTTGATATGGGGAAACACCCATACCTACAAAAAATAGTGTGGCACATGTGGTGGCAACCCACCACCCAAAATTGGAGCCTGGCTGGCCAGAACTATGCTCCGGCTGCCATCCAAGCTCCCTGCTGCTGGATTACCATGGCTGCAGCCCCAGGAGGCCAACAGGGCCCTAGGTAAGGCTTCTGGAGCCAGTTTAGATTCTGGTCCCAGCCTCCCATACCCCATCCAGGGCAAGTTGCTATGTGCCACATGGGCATTACCCGGGGACAAACAGTAATGGAACAAATGTGTATTATTGCTCTTTGTCACCAGGAAAATGCATGTGTGCTATTATCTGGATGCATCCTAGGAGGCTATGAGCTCTTTTGAGCTACTTTGGTAGTAATGTTAAAAAAAAACAAAAACCCTTTGAATTTACAATTTGTCCTCCATTCCCAATAATTATGCATTAAACAGCAAAACTTTTGATATAATTTTAAGAGTCTTTTAGTAGAAGGCATGATTTCCCTAAACACTCTGGTACATTTATTGTCAGTAGGGTTGGTAAGCTAGAAAATTGACTGTTCAAATATTATTCATTAACTGGTCGATCGACTACATACTTTTACCACTCAAAGTCTATAGTAACTTTATGGGAATTAATACATTTTTTGTAGTTTTCTTTGACAGAAAAATGCTTTTTTATTGTTTTTTGACACAATTCTTAATGGAAAAGTTGTGCTTTTTCTGTGTTTTATTTGACTGTATTGGCAATTTTTTACACTTTTTGATGGATATTTGACTGGTCAGTTGATTGAACTTTATTTGGCTGGTCAAATACCCAACCTAATTATCAGTTATGTATAAGGTGTTCTAGTTCAATGGCTATTTAATTTAGTTTTGATGATTTCAACTCTGGCTTGTTGTTCAACTACATACTTTATGAAGTTCTGATTAGTAGGGGCCCTATTTTGTTACTGTTTAATCAAATTCTCTTTATAAACCACCATTTTATATTTCATACAGTGCTAGCTCAATTTTAGTACTTTTTAAAATGAGAGCAGTCAAAAATACGCAGCCAATTGATGGCACAACTGACAATATTTCACTGGTCAATTGACCAGCTTGCCAACTCTTTAAAAAATCTACAATTTTTTGTAGTCTTCTTAACAAAAATATGATTTTTTAATTGTTTTGTACACATTGTTAATGGAAAATTTATGCGTTTCCATGTATTATTCAGACTTATTGGCAATTTTTACAGTTTTGGACTGATATTTGACTTGTCATTTGGGCAAACTTTATTTGACCAATTAAGTGCTCAACCCTAAAATTATGTGCCAGTTACTGGGGCTGCCTGAACTAGGGTTGGAATGCGAATCAGTTGACCAGTTAAATATTGCCATACTCTGAAACAACAAATATTAACAAATGTTATTATTGTTTTTCTCAAAATATGCTAAAATACAGCATCCACTAAAAAAGTTTTCAAGAGAAAAAGGTAGAGCAGCTAAAAACTACAAGCACAAAGCTCAGTTTCAGTTTTCTTGGGCTTCTATCAACAGATTTACATTGGTATACAGAGAGGTTAAATGAAACATTCACTTGCTTGCAGTTCACAATATGACAAGCTTGTATCTGCTATCTTGATCACCTCCCTTGCTACAAGTTTTTTTAGTCTGCCTAAAACACAACAAAAATACAAAAGGTAGATTGTAATTTGAAATACTTGACTAATTGAAGGTAATGAAACCTTGTGCAAATGCAGCTTTTACAGTTAGTGCCTGTGGCGCCCTTGCCTGCCTAAGGCAAGATCAGATTTATAAATGTTGTGACATTTTCTGGTTTTATTATTGAAAGAACAGTCTTCAATTAATAAATAGGTGCTTTTAATAATAATCAGTCTCTCATTTGTAACTGTCCAGATTCAGCAATTCTACTGGTCATGATTTTTTTTTTCAATGTCAGGTAAAATACCAAAAGAAATACCAATGTGTCTTGAATTCAAGCTTATCTTTTATTCAGTAGATAAAGGTAAATTTCCCTGTGTTTTGAAACACCATTAGTTAATAGATGGTAAATTATATGAATATGACAATCAGCTTCTACTTGTGGCTGATTAAAAGTTGTGGAAGTGTTGTATTGACCACAGTGTGGGTAGCAAAAATCTATTTTCTACCAATTTCTGTTTTGCCACAGCTGCTCAATGTCATTCTGCTTTCTGGTATAGGACCAGAGCAAATTACCTCCCTGTTAAAGTTGCATGATTTTTTTTTTTAATTACTCTGACAAATTTAAGGAAGTACTTTGAGCTAAGGTATAATACAGTGAACCAAAGACTCCAGAGAATCTGCGCTGTTTGTGTGAACTTCAGTAATTTGCTACTTCATGCTGCTGTTGCTGTTGTGTTTAGTAATTCTGCCAGTACAAAAAATCTCTACATGCATCTCCAAGAAATGAATTTTTAATTTTTGTTTGCATCACCAGGTTTCTAAAGTTTCTGCTTTTAATAAATATCAGTGATTTTCCCCAATATCTTTTGACTTTCATTTACAATTATTTATTATCGTCACAACTTTTATACTGGAGTCTAACAACTGCTGGCCTTCAGTTACCATCCATACTTAGGAGAATTGGTTTGCTGACTAATTTAGCCAGGGCCTTTGTTTACAGTAAAACAATTCATTCTTTTATCTTGTTTTCCAGTGATTTGTGTAAGTTTAATGGTTGTTTAAATTTGATGAGTGTTTATGTTTAAGAGATTTGTGGCTATTTCTTTTCTCTTGAAAAATTGGGTCCATCATCACAATATTTTTTTCTCTTAAGTCTTGCATATTCAGAATTGATTTAGATAATCCTTATTCTGTTATTTATGTTAATTTTAACAAAAGATGAAAAGTAGGAAACTATGTGTACATGTAATGCCTTATTTCTTAAATAATAACCTCAGTGTATCATCTTGTTTTTTGCCTATATATCATTATGAGTTCCACTATAGGTTCATGTGTGTCACAAAAACATTGGATGCACAACCTTTCTTTTCTTGAGCACTGCATGTTTATCCTTCAATGTGTTGGCCGATTTGATTAATTTAATTGAATGTTGGGCAAGGTTTAACTTACAGAACGCTGCCTTTGGAAGCTGCCTTTCTCTATTCTACACACTGCTGTCTACCTTGACATCTAACAGATGACAATTGAGGAAGCCATGGGAAGTGACAGCCATCCAATTCCATTATTTATCCACTCTCCACATCCACTGTTATCTTCTTTCCTTTTCAGAGGCTCTTTTTGTGACAGCCTATCATGATCAGTACCTTAAGACATGTGGAAAGAGGCATAATTGTGATACTTGTTCATTCACTCTATTGTCTTGATTGATTGATTGATTGATTGATTAGTTTATATGCTGCCTTTATACTGTCCGAAGTGAAAGTTCAATTCATGTTTTCAGCATTTCATTGCAGGGTCAAAACAAATTCATGACTTTTGACATCCTCTGGCTGTGGATGTAACTACACTCCAGTGCTTATGAAACTAAAGAGTCATGTAGATGTAAGTTACATAAGAACAGTTTACACAAATATAATTTGATAGCTCTGCAACTGGTCTATTTTGCTGTGCCCCCATCATATACTCAGTGACAGAACATACATGAGAACTACAGTGGCACCAAGTCATTATCAATAAAGAGTTCTTTCCTTCAGGATTTCAATCAGACCAAATATATTAATGAAGTCCTTGGCTGCAGGAACACCATATCACATTTGTAGATATTGGGTATACTCATCTACCTATATCTGGATGACAGACTGGTCAGAGACAAGACCTAGTAGGAGAACAAACCAGTTCTTGTTCACATTTTTTTTGCATTTTCTTTGCTAAGATTCCTGATGAGATGCAAGAAACCATCTCACATCATTTCAGATTATGGGATTTTTGTAGAAGCTCTGTGTCCAGTTCAGCAAGAATGTATATGCCAGAAGACAGCTCCTCATTCTTCAGTCAGTATAGCATGATCTACAGGCAGGAGACATGCTAAGAGCACTTTTGTGTTTTGGGTTAGGGTGCTAGCATATAGTTAGTACATACATGAAACTGCTTGCCAGATTTCACCTGTGTCATCTTGTAATAGAGCACCCCTGTTACTGGGAAGGAGATAGCAGAGCGGAACCAGAAAAGAAAGTAGTTCTTCTGGCAGGGATCCTAGCTGAAAGGGACAGCTGGTGTGAGCACAACAGTTAAATGGGCAGCAGGATCCTTCTTGCAGGCAGAAGAGTGCTCAGCTGCTTAGAGACAGCAGCACGGTTGCTGTTAATGGTGGCTATGGTCATGTTACTGGGACAGGGCTTAGGTCAGAGGTGAACAAAATATGGTCTGTGGTGGGTCCCTCAGTCCCACCCAGCCCAGGCATGAGAAACAGCCTGTGCCATGGTGTGTGTGGGCAGTCCCACTGCCCCTGTGTACACAGCAGGGCTGGGGCAGCATGGCAGCTAGACTCAATTTCCCAAAAGCCCCTGCAATGACAGCTTTTTGCTGCTGCTGCTGCTGACTTGGCACCCTGGCCCACCTGCCCTGAATCCACCTTCGGCAGCAGCACCCATGTGAGCAGGGGATGTGGTTGAGAGGCTGAGATGAGGCCATGGGCCAGTGGGGAATGGTGTCCAGGAACAAGATGGGTGGGTGGGTGTAGCAGGGCCATTGAGTTGCCTGCTACTGAAGATAGGGAATGGCTTAGCTACCACTTATTAAGGCAGCAGGTGCTAGTTGTTGGGAGCTGATTAGATCAGCTGACTGCCAGGGGGCGAGGCTTGGCTTTCATAAGCAGGGAAGGCTGAGGCCAGACACAGTTCCTCTCTGGCAGCTGCAGGAGCAGGAGCTCTGCAGGCAAGCTGAGCAGCCCGAGTCAGTGGTTGCAGCCTGA
>NW_017728886.1:136649131-136655059 GCF_001723895.1 Crocodylus porosus
CCTCATTCTTCAGTCAGTATAGCATGATCTACAGGCAGGAGACATGCTAAGAGCACTTTTGTGTTTTGGGTTAGGGTGCTAGCATATAGTTAGTACATACATGAAACTGCTTGCCAGATTTCACCTGTGTCATCTTGTAATAGAGCACCCCTGTTACTGGGAAGGAGATAGCAGAGCGGAACCAGAAAAGAAAGTAGTTCTTCTGGCAGGGATCCTAGCTGAAAGGGACAGCTGGTGTGAGCACAACAGTTAAATGGGCAGCAGGATCCTTCTTGCAGGCAGAAGAGTGCTCAGCTGCTTCGAGACAGCAGCACGGTTGCTGTTAATGGTGGCTATGGTCATGTTACTGGGACAGGGCTTAGGTCAGAGGTGAACAAAATATGGTCTGTGGTGGGTCCCTCAGTCCCACCCAGCCCAGGCATGAGAAACAGCCTGTGCCATGGTGTGTGTGGGCAGTCCCACTGCCCCTGTGTACACAGCAGGGCTGGGGCAGCATGGCAGCTAGACTCAATTTCCCAAAAGCCCCTGCAATGACAGCTTTTTGCTGCTGCTGCTGCTGACTTGGCACCCTGGCCCACCTGCCCTGAATCCACCTTCGGCAGCAGCACCCATGTGAGCAGGGGATGTGGTTGAGAGGCTGAGATGAGGCCATGGGCCAGTGGGGAATGGTGTCCAGGAACAAGATGGGTGGGTGGGTGTAGCAGGGCCATTGAGTTGCCTGCTACTGAAGATAGGGAATGGCTTAGCTACCACTTATTAAGGCAGCAGGTGCTAGTTGTTGGGAGCTGATTAGATCAGCTGACTGCCAGGGGGCGAGGCTTGGCTTTCATAAGCAGGGAAGGCTGAGGCCAGACACAGTTCCTCTCTGGCAGCTGCAGGAGCAGGAGCTCTGCAGGCAAGCTGAGCAGCCCGAGTCAGTGGTTGCAGCCTGAGCACTCTGACCGGCTGCAATGATGCAGGGGTAGAGAGAACCCTAATGGAGGTACGAGAGAGAGCCAGCATTGAGTGGAGTTGGCATTATGAGCTCGGGGGCTTATGATGCGTTATAGCTGGCTGACTTATAGTTTGTGGAGTTGTGATTATTAGACTGGAGGACCGGGCGAGGCTGTAGGGGTGGAGGAAGCCTCAGCAGGAGCTCCCCAGTAAGGTGGGGGAGGTCCTGGCACCACAGAGGGTACCGTGTTGTGGGGTTGTCCCGACCCCAGCCCTATGGGTGACTTCAGGAAGCGTTGAGTAGAGGCGGACGCCCAGTAGAGCGCAGGCCCAGGAAGGTGGGTCTAAGCAGTGGGGGGGTCCCGCCCCCAGCCCTGCATGGGCATTACCGGGACAGGGCCCAATTGGAAGCCCCAATTGGGAAGAGCCCCAGTGGGGCGTAGGCCCGAGTTGGGCATAGACACGCCCGAGTGCAGGCGGGGAGCACAAAGGGAATGATCACAGGCCTGAGTGTGGGTGGGGAGCGCAAGAGGCATGACCAAGGGCCCCACTGGGGGCATAGAAGGCCCAAGTGCAGGCAGCGGAGCGCAAGGAGCATGAGCAAGGGCCCAGTGGGGGCATAGAGACCGCATGGAGCGCAGGACGCAGGCCAGGACACAAGTGGCCGCGGAATATAAGGGAGGCAGGCCCGAGTGGGGCACTGCCTGTGAGATACGAAGCCCTGAGTGGGGCGTAAGCCCATTGGGAAGTCCGGGGTGGGCGAGAAGGGGCACAATCAGAGAGCCGGCCCAGGAGGGGGTGCGTGTATTGAGTTGGCCCCGGGAGAGGACCAGCCCAGGAACTAGAACCAAAGTCCCGGTACAGTAAGACCGGCCCCGTGCCAAGAAGGGCAGGAAGGCAGCCTTAACTGAACTAATAAGATCAAAGACGTGGCGGGCAAGACGGAGGATGTAAAGACCCAGACTTGGCACGGTAGGCAAGGGCACTAGGGGGGATCATGGCACCCCTAGGGGCGGCCCTGCCACAGTGGGGCTGGGGAGACCCTGGGATCTTGGGGCAGTGACGTTGCAGGGCAGAGGCCTAGGGCAGAGCTGCGGTATTCTCCCTGCATACCCCTGTGACAGGTGTGGGTTCCATAGGCAGGCATGTGCAGGGAGCGAATTGTGGTCCTGTCCCAGCCCCAGCCATGTGCTGTCAACTGCCCCATGGTCTTGCCATTGGAAACAGCTCCCTGCCTGGCTGCATGCCCTGCCCCTGACTTGTTCCCTAAGCCTCCAAGGTACCACGGAGACCCCAGGTTTATGAGGTCATGACAGTGAAGGACTCGGGCAGACCACCAGTTCTGTTGTCAGGGATCTGCAGTGACCATATCAGAGCTCTGCCCTGGCCCCATGCTCTCACTGCCCCACAATCTTGGGGTCTTCATCATACCTTAGAGGCTTAGGAAACAAGCCAGCTCCTTAGAATAGGTGTTAGAGACCTCAAAAAGGGTTTATGTCTGAGTTGTAACTGCATGGTTTATCCTTTGTGTTATGGTTGTTTTTTTTCTTTAAAGCTTATGCTCTAACTGGAGGGCTTGATTGTGGCTAGAGGGGTTATTAGAGGCCATGCAGCAGGTTGCCCATGACACTGTGGTTTGATACCTACTCTGGACAGGGAAGCAAGGGCTTGAGGCCAAGGAGCTGAGGTCCAAGGTAGTGGGGCAGTACTAGTATATTAGCCAGAGGAAAAAAAGCCACAGCTGTGAAGTTTGAAGTCTGAGCAAGGGACTTACAGGACACCTTTGTTGGTTGTATCAGAAGGCTCCATGGATCTACAGCTGTGTGAAACCTGTGAGGAGTGGAGGTGGGTGTTGGAGTGGCTGAAGTCCATAGTTATAGCCATATGGCACAATTAGGGCCTGGGATCCACATTTAGGTTCTCTAGGACCACAGGTGGTAGAAAAGGTCGACAGACCCTGAAGATTGTGTTAAATGGGAAGCACACACTAGGGAGGCATAAGGAGAGGCTAGGGCAATCATTTTTCAACCTTTTTAGACTTGAGGCACCCCTTGGAAAATGCCATCTCTTAGTTCTCACTCTTTATTTTTTTTCTGCCCACACAAAAATAATAAAGCATTTTTTCTGTTGCAGAGAAGTCAGACCACAGCTATGGGTTTTTATTTGAAATCTGGTTGAGAATCAGTGGGCTAAGGACAAGTTCCATGGACTGAATTAGGGGTTGGAGAAGACCCAAAAACTGGGCCAAGAGGGAAGGCAGGGAAAGAGCTTCTCTTTCCACTAAAGGAAGCCTGCATGGTATATTATTGTTAATGTAAAAGGTGTGACAGATGATGGACAAGAGGTAAGGAAGACCAGAGGGTGCAGCAAACAAATCTGAGCACTAAGTTTCATCAAGAACTGGAGTTAGACCCCTGAGCTTTTTTTTACCTAATGGTCTATAAATGGAGGCAGCTGAGGTCATAGTCCTGCTATAGCAGGAAGAAGTCACATGAAGAATAGGGGAAGAAAACTTGTCTGCATCCAAGCTGCTGGGGGAAAGGCAGGACAGTGTGGAGCACCAGGAACTCAAGTGTTCCCAATTGAATTCCACCCAGGCTCTGGTGGAAAAACACGTGCAAGCCAAGCCAGGGTGGATTGGCTCCCAGGGGAGGAGCTGGGAGGAAATAAGGAATACTGGTCAAGAGGGTAGACCCCAGGGAGGGGCCTGCTGGAGCAACAGGGGCCACACTGACCGGCAGAGCAGAGACTGGGGCAACATACTTCCAGAGTGTTGATGCAGCCTCAAGAATGCAGGTACTTACCAGATGCTGGGAAGTGGTGGAGATGTCCTTAGTGGGGGAAGAAACCAGCTGCACAGATGAGTGATGAACAGATGTGAGGCTTCTCCTGTGGGAAGGAATGACAGGATGAGTCAATTTACAGAGCAGAGGGAATTGGGCTATTCTCGTCTGAGCCTCAGGAAGGCTGCACTCCATGGGGAACTATTAGTGGGTCAGCGGATGCCCACGCTGAGAGGGGTGAAAGAATGCTGGGATCCTAAAGGGACAAGGGCCAGCCATTAATGCTGCCATTGAACCCCTAGCCGCTTATCAGGGATAACAGGAGGGCTGTGAAAAGAACAGCTTGAAGAAAAGGGCTAGCAGAAGAGTGTGAGCCCACTATAGGCAGCAGCAGCAAGCTAGTTAAAGGGATAGCTGGATGGTGCAATATGGGAGCAGAAGAGGGAGAGCCCCAGGGAGACATGGATGCCTGGAACACCACAGGTGTGGTCAGAAAAGGTGTAGGGATTGGATGAGCCTTGTGAAGAGGCCCACGGTCATGACCCAGATCCTTACTAGGAAGGTTACCTCCCAGTCTCCATTTTCCTTCTATATCTATCTGTTTTCCATCAAGGCGTGACATGAAAGTAAAGAAGGACAATGGGACTGTAGGTGGATAGTGACCACAACACCAGGAGTATCAGCATAACTTCTATAGTGACCCTATTTAATTTTATGGCCTACAAACTACCTGGTAGACTTCATGAGCAGAAATGTAGTAACCGACCATGAATAGCTGCTTCATAAATCCATCCTAGAAGCAACATTCCATGACCTGTTTGACATAGGAGATGCTGAGTGCCACTACCAAAATTGTATGTCATACTATAGGCTGGCATTGATTCAAATAAGTAGATATATCATTAAAACTAGAATTATTATTTAGCTGTTATGTACATGGGCAAACATAGATTAGCTGATGAGATCAGTAGCTGAGCAAGAGAGTGTATAAGTGCTTTTGAGATGAGATTTTAAAAAATGGCTATAGCAAGTGTGAACAAAGTGGCAAATCTAAATGTGAAGCAGAGAAGTGAAAAGTATCCAAAGGGAATGTTTCATGAAAGCAATAACATTGTGTTTTGTACAATGCATTATGTTCCAGTGGGTTTCAACAAAAAAGCAAGCTGTGACAAACATCCTGAGAATGCTTTGCATAAATGAAAGCTGTGAGTAACTGCATCTGCAGCAGGAAAGAACACTGAGGTTTATAAAAGGTGAGTGAGTTGGTTTTTTGTTTCATTTTTTTTATATAGTCAAACAAATTCCTCCTAGGAGAGTGGTTCACTTACTACAGAGGCGTTTTGTACTATTAATGTTACACTTCATGTTTTAGAAAACTGTGCTTAGGTAAAGCTGTTTGGGCAGGTCTTTGAAAAAAAAAATGGTGCCATACCTTGTTTGGATCACTTGAGAATACAGTATTTACCAAGGCCTTTTGAAAATCATGTAAATGGGTTGAAAGAACTATGGGTAGACTGGCTTAACTTTAGCCTTCTTGCAGATGAAAGAAAAGATGCTCAAAAGAGTTGAGCTCTAACCTTTGTAGCTGTGTCATATTATTTTTATATAGACAATCTACCAGGGGTGGAAATGACAGTTTGGAACTTGATTGTTCTTTCCCTTATTGAGCAACCCCAGAAACATCCCTCCAAAATGATTACTGATGGAAACTATTCAGGTATATGGTTCAAATATCCCTTTGAAAATAAAAATCTTGGATGTATGACTAGCATTTCACATGTGCTTAATTTCTTGAGGAAAAATATTTGTAGATTAATTAACTTATTGGTATAAAGCAGGCCTTTAGTGTCTGCTTTGTACAGTTTCATCAATACCCCTAGACAAAGAAGAAAGTACCTCTGTGCCTTTCACAGGAATCCCAAAGTGTAACAGTTAGTTTGAAGCCGTCTATTTTGGCAATATCCATCTTCAGGATTATGTGGAACTACTTGAACAATGTGACCAATTTGTAGTTTAGTAGCTGATAATGTGGTCACCGCATATCAGTCTGCAGAACTACATGTAGATTCTTCAGGCCCCTCACCCCTGCTTCAAAAGTAAATGGAGGCTTTTTTCCCATTTTTTTTTCTTTTTTTTTTCTGGGTTTGTGATGGTGCCTGAAGTTGTTGGGTTAGCCATGGGGGCCTGGGGCTGCAAGTTGGGGGGTAAGGCT
>NW_017728886.1:136655159-136656969 GCF_001723895.1 Crocodylus porosus
CCCCCCCAAGTCCTGCCCTGGCCTTCTCCATTCCCCCAAGCTCCCCGATCCCTGCCCCCCTCAACTCTACAGGTTAACCCCTCTCCCCAAAACCCCGACACTTACCAGCAGTTCTGCTGCTATCTGACTGACTGGGGCCCTGCCCACACAGTGTGGGGCACGCAAACAGACCCAGCAGCTACAGCCTGGGCCCTGCTGCCCCCCTGCTGTGCTGTGCTTCCTGGGGGCTCTGCCAGGAGGCCCTGGAGTCCCCCCCCAGCCCTGCTTCAAAGGTAAGCAGAGGCTTTTTTCCCCCTTTTTTTTAAGTGATGATTCCTGGGTTTGTGGTGGTGTCTTTGGGATGCAAGATGGGGCGGTGGGGCTGTGTGGGGCAGCCATTGGGGGGGCTGTAGCAACTGGTGGAGGATCAGGCTAGGAGGCAGCAGTTGGGGGGACATGTGGGGTGGTAGCCCCTTTAGGGGCCATTTGGCCCCCATTGGGGGGTATAGCCCTTGTGTGGGGGCTGAATTGTCTGTTAGGGGACCAAACAACTTGTTTGGGGCCAAACCATCTGTTGGGGGGCCAACCCCCTTGCTTGGGGGCTGTACCCCTTGTTTGGGAGTTGAAGCCCCTGTTGGGGAGCTGAATCCCTTGTTTGGGGGCTGTACACCTTGTTTGGGGGTTGAACCCCATGTTGGTGGGCCAGACCCCCTGTTGGGGGGCCAAACCCCTTGTGTGGGGGCCATCTCCCTGTGGGAGTGCAGCAGAACATGTATTCATGAATTCATGAAATGTATTTAGAGTTCACTTTATTATGATAAGAGACTTGCTTTACCACTGTAGATATATCAGTAAAACATTGTTCAACTGATCTCTGTCTCTGTCTTGCTCTTTTTCGTTATAGTGATCTTTTGTTTTACTTGTGGAGGAATCCTTTATGGTGAGGGTTGCCAACATATGGATTGGGCTTCCAAGGGAGGTGTTGCTTTCCTCTACCTTGGAGGTGTTCAAGAAGAGATTAGACAGTTATTTAAACCCAGCACTCTTTCCTGCCTAGAGCACAGGGCTGGACTTGATGATCTACAAGGTCCCTTCTGACCCTACAAATCTATGAAAACTATCTATGAAGATTATTTATTTCAATTCCAGGTTTCAGCTCACACCTGTCTTGGCTCAACCACCCTCAGTGTCTCCAGGAAACTCCATCACCCTATTCTGTGCCATCAACCGTGACACAAGCACCATGTCCTGGCACCTGGAGAAACATGGCAAGGCTTCTTGGTTAGTCCTTTGGGGGGGGATTGGATCCCATATGGTTTCACTGGTTTCATTTCTAGCAGCGCTGGCTATTTAACCATCAGCAATATCCAAGGAGGTGATGAGACTGATTATCACTAGGGATCGTAATTTTTTCTGATTAAAAAAATTGCAAACTCTCTGATAAAAAAAAAAAACTGCAGATTTTCAGTTTTTTTAATCACCCTCAAATCTGTGATTAAAATGGAAGGGATCCTATGACCCCAGCTGACTTCCTGCCCTTCGGGCAGGGGGCTGGACTTGATGATCTTCCAAGGTCCCTTCCAGCCCTAATGTCTATGAAATCTATGGATTTGGGGGTATTTTACAGAGTGATTTGGGATTTTTTTTTTTTTATCACGGATTGTTCAGTTTTCCAATAGGGAACAACAGAATTCCTGTTAGGGAGGCCAGTGGCAGGACCCTGCCTGCTCAGAGCTGGCACCTTGGGCCCACCTAGCTGTGACTGATCCCCTGGCCAAATGGGGCCAGGACATGTTTTGACAGTTCAAAGCAGGCCACCACACCTGGAACA
>NW_017728886.1:136657969-136663351 GCF_001723895.1 Crocodylus porosus
TTAGATATCAGGAGACGCTACTTCATGGTCAGGGCAGCTAGGATCTGGAACCAACTTCCAAGCAAAGTGGTGCTGGCTCCTACCCTGGGGGTTTTTAAGACAAGGCTTGACAATTACCTTGCTGGGGTCGTTTGACCCCAGTACTCTTTTCTGCCATGGCAGGGGGTCTGACTTGATGATGTGCTCAGGTCCCTTCCGACCCTACTATGAAACTGTGAAACATCTTCCGGGCGATAGCTGCCTGGATGGCTGGGCAGGGGGCACACATGGCAGTGGTTCACACAGAGGCCAACCCCACAACCACAGTTCACTGGCAGCTGGCCGAGAGGGGCAGATGCCTCTCCTGGCTGTGCAGTCCCTATCTAGGTTTGGCAGGTGCTCAGCAGGTCACAGACAGGTAGCAGCCCCCATTGCCAGACCTCTGTAGTGGGTATAGGGTACAGAAAACTCTCAGGGCTGCTTCAGCAGTTCAGCTGGCACAAGGGATAGTGTCCCCAGGTACCAATTGGCTGGGACCCAGAAGCTCCTGAGAGCTAGTAGCCCTGAGCTACTTGCCAGGATGGCTTTTTATACTGTTGGAGACAGGACAGGGCAGCTTTTTATGCTTCTGGGGACAGCATAGGTGCCAGCCCTGGGCTATAGCTCCCCCTGGCTGCAGACTGAGGAAGAGCCAGGCAGGATTATTTTGCCCCAAGTGGCACAATTTGCTCCACACCAAAGTTCATGTCTGAGCACGTGCCTGCTCAAATTTGCACTGCTTCTATTTGAACTGCTGCAGGCACACCTGCTTGCATGTGTGGATATGCCCAAGGTGCCCTTTCTTAGACTCAGGGGGCATTTATACATGTATTTTTTAGTCCCATGAAGGGTGGAGATCTACTGCTTCAGAGCAGACTTGATTAATCGAGTCTGCTCCACATGTGAGCTGACAAAGACTGTGCTGTGTTGCATGCAGTTATATAAGTAGCAAAATGTGTGTCTGTGCAAAAGAAAATGGTGGTGGTGCACTGTTGAACTAAAGCGCCTTCTATGTGTTTTAGTTGAAAAGAGTACCGCCACCATTTTCTCAGCACTGATGTGTGTGCTTATACTGTTGTCCTGTGAGACCAGGACAACTCTCAGGATCTCAAATTGCACTTCTAGGTGGGAGGGTGTGACACATTTGCACATATACACACACAAAAATGAATTAGGTGCACACACACCCACACCAGGCATATACACACACACACACACTACCAAAGTCAGGCATGCACACATGCAAAATTACCAGCCTTGGCACATGCACACCTATCACCAATTCAAGCACATACACACTACATGCACCAAAAATTAGACAAAATCAGTTAACAACACCCACTACACATACATGGATTGCTAATGTGTATGTCATGCACATGGCATATATATATTCACCAGTTCACACACATGCCACCCATCTACAGATACACACAGGTGAGTTCCTAACTTGGCTGGTACGGTTTGTATGTGTGTGCTTGGAGTACTTGGGAAACCTGGGGGGAAGGTTAAGGTGAGAGAGTGAAAGTGTAGGCAGTGGAAGTTGCTGGGACCAGGATTAGAACCAGTAGACTAGAGAGAAGATGGGCTGAGGAACTGAGGCTTGGGGTTACTTTAGGTTAATTGATGTTAGTTGATTAAAGGACAATGCTCAAAGTCAGCGGCACAGAGGAGCTGGCAGAGGAGCTGGCAGAGAAGCTGGGGCTGGGGCTGGAGCTGAAAGGTAGGTGGGAAGATGGAAACTGGGACTGGGAAGAACTGTAGGGTTTTGTGGGAGAACTGGGAACTAGGTCAGGGAGCTGCAGGTGCTGGAGAGGGGCTGCTGGGGAGATCAGAAGGCTGGGGAGGAGGGGCTCTGGGTACTGGGAGCTGGAAAAAAGCTGCAGGACTGCTGGGGGAGCTGGGAAGCTGCTGGGGAGACTAGAAAGCTGGGGGTGGGGCTCTGGATGCTGGAGCTGACTTGGGGCTTTGTAGCCTGGGGAAAAATTGCTTGCAGCTTCCAGAGAGACTGTGGGAGCTGAAGAAGGGCTCTGGGGAGATCAGTAAGCTGGGGGGGTGGGGAGGGCCCCCAGGTGCCGGAGCCAGGGGAGGGCTCTGGACACCAGGGAAAAGCTGCAGGGGCTAGATAGGGGCTACGGAGGAGTGGGGAAACTGTAGAGAGTGCCAGGAAAACTAGGTGCTGGGTCAGGGAGCTGGAGAAGTGTTCTGAGGAGATCACTAAGCTGTGGGGAGGGGTTCCGGGTGCCGGAAGCCAGATAAGGGCTCTGGCTGCTGGGAAAACTGGGGGGGCTGTTGGGGAGAAGGGGAAGGGCTCCGGGGCAGCTGGAGAAGCTGCAGGGAGTGGTGCTGGGAGCTGGAGAAGTGCTCCAGGTGCTGGGGGAACTGCAGGGCAGCACCAGGAGGACCGGGGCCAGGTCAAGAGACCTCAGGCTGGGCTAGAGGGCTGTGAGGGGAACCAGGGAAGACTGGGACCTGGTTGGGGGACCCAGGGCCAGGCTGGAGGTCTGCAGGGAAGTGCTAGGAAGACTGGGGCCAAGTTGAGAGACCTGGAGACAGGCTACAGGGTTGTAGGGGCCCTAGGAGCAGAGAGAGAGAGGCAGTGAGTGGCAAGAGCTGGGGAGAGAGAGACTGAGAGAGCTGAGAGGCGGCAGGAGGGGAACAGAAAATGATGGGTGCAGGGCAGAGACTGAGACAGAGAGGCAGCAAGTGGAATTAAGAGGAGATCAGGAGAATGGGGGTGGTTTAGAGCCAAGAGGGAATTAAGATAGGGATGGGGCTGGGATGCAATAACACACAACCCAACTTGGGGTTCCAAATAACAGTGGGTTTATTCAATCAGAAGAGATGGGGACACAATATGTGGGCTCTAGAGCTTATTGGTTCCTTTACACCCACTCATACATGTACACATACAATGGCAGCAGGGGTCGAAGATGCTTGGTAGAGGGGCTGAAGTCGGGGAGGAGAGAGACAGGGTCCAAGTTGGGCAATATCTACCTATCCCAGGCTGAAAGCTGATCCTCAATGGCCAGTTGGGTTCTCCTTCAGCAAGGTGTTATCCAGACGGGGTTGCCAGCAAGGCCTCTGGGGTGGATAGGCAGTGTGACACGGAGCTGGTCTGATCCATCTGATCCATATGGAAATGGCTTTCCCACTGGGTCTATCTTCACTACCCCTTTTTCTAGGGGCAGGTCTTCTATCACCTTAGTAGCAGGGGCATGTCCAGGCAAGGGTCTGCCCTGTTGTACTGAGCATGTGGACTCCAGACAAGGAAGTGCAGTCCCAGGTGTCTGTGTTGCAATAGTGGGCTGCCTGATTTCTGTAGGGTCTTTGTCTTTCAAATGCTGGGTCCATGGTTCCCGGGTGAGTCAGTGGAAGGCAATGGTCCAGTCCTTGAGCTGGTGGTCCAGTCATTGAGTTGATTTTTCAGTAGAAGCCTGCTACCATTTTATCTCAAGCACCCTTATTCATCCCCATTCATTCAGGAACCAATTTACATGAGACTGGTTAGATGTGAGTCATAGGTTACACACAGGCAGAGGACACAAGATAAAGGCTTGACATTCAAAATGGAAACTTAACATTACTTGACATTACTAATGCTAACTTACACATGTAGGCCTAAATCATATAGTATCAATTAAAAAAAACAGTCAAAAACAGTAAAACAGTAATCACACAGTAAACATCAATATAAACATAATAATTATAACATATAAAATAGTGGATCAAAGAAGAGAGAGAAGAAAAAAGCTTGCTACAAAAATGCTAAAGCTTATCTTACGTCTTAACTTACTCATATTTATTTATAGGGAATACTGAGGGAGAGAAAAAGTCAGAAATAGTTCAGGAAGGGAAGGAATGCATTTCAAAAGAAAAAAAAAAGAAAAACTGGGGGTTTTGCTACAATACAACTGTAAGCATCACAGCACTGGGTGTTTTTCAAAGTGCCCGGTGCTGCAGTGCTTGCATGTGTAAAAATGACCAAGGTACTCATAGCCAAATGCCAGTTCTTAGTTTTCACTTGTGTTTTTGATTGGAAAACAATAGTGTACATTTTTCTGTTGTAAAGGACTCAGAAATATCACAACAGGTCAGAATATTTTCAGAAGTATGGATTCCTACTTGAAATCTCTCTAGCTTTAATTTTTTAATCATGTTTGTACACCTTACAGTGCTAACATTGTGTGATACCCTGCAGCACTGGTGAAAGAATCTCAAAGCACCACAGGGTTTCGTAGCAACCTGATTGAGAATCACTGTTCTAAGTTGCCACCTTAATCTGGCTTCTGCCTTTACAATTTTACTACCAGCACACTATTAAAAGCTAAATTGGATGTCCCACTGATCAAGATATTCAATATCCAAATTAACATTGTTTAATGTTGGTGCCACTTTAAAAATCACCATCCCACGCTGCCCTTAGGAGAGGGCATTTTGCCAGCTAAAAGGATCACACCTTTGTCCAGTCATGGACTCATAAGAGATGCATCTCCCTTTCTGTAAATAGACATGCCTGTATGCTCAAATACTCTAGAATCACAAGTATCACTAATAATTCATTGTTATTATCTTTTTACTCACTGGTTATTATAAAAACCAAGAACAAGCACAAGAAGTTAGTAACCATGCTTGTATACACAGAATAATATGAGAATAAATGCATAAAAGAAAATAACAGAACATCAGCTTGTTCGTATCCCCCACCTTAAATTCAGCAATGCAGTCTTCATCCAGTTTGGGGCTCCCAGCTTCTTCCTATATGCTGGAAAAACTGAAGCCCCCTCCCTGCTCTCAAAAGAGGCTTAAGTACAGTTTCAATCTTACTAGTCTCATATGTCACATCTTGGATTCTTATATGCTTTGAATATAACTTCCTGCTCCTTCTCCCTCTCTCCTCCCCAGAAGTGCATGTTTACCAGTGCAGAAATCTTTCTTGAATTAATTAAGACCAAGAGGAAATGTGCATCTTTCAGTCGTGAAGATTCACTAATCTCTTGTCTCTCTTCCTCCAGTAGTTTGACTAGCCAGCTGTTATTTCTTTCAAAATGTAAATTCAAGGGAGACCTTAAACAACTCAAGTCCTATTTAATTCTAAGACATTATTGCTCTTCAAAGTGTGAGTAGGTGAGGACCATTTAACTTAATCACTCACGAAACAAGCTTCATTATAACATAAGGATATATCAAACTTACATTTATTTCCAATACCACAATTTATGCAGGCATAAAAGCAATAAGGTTGAAGAGTTTGATACTATCTATCTGTAGAGACTACATATGCCACATCAGCAAAACAAAGTCAAGAATCCATGTAAGAAAATCCACAACTCCTTAGGTTTGTGACACCTGGACATAATTCCA
>NW_017728886.1:136664816-136672314 GCF_001723895.1 Crocodylus porosus
TCCCATGTGGTCTTCAACATCACCATCTAAACCCTATGGAGCCTCCTGTTTAAAACTGCTATCAGAGTGCTCCACATACCTCCTTACCATCCAGGCAGCATTTTGCAGTTATTGCATCAGGCAGGTCCATTGGTCATCTGCAAGTTCCTATGACCAGATCATCTTATGTGTCCATCCACAGAGATAAGGAGATGCTGAAAATTCTCTCTCCCCCTGCCAAACTAAGAAAGGGCCAAACCATCTAAATCCAGGGAATCTCAAATGGATCGTATAATGTATTTCAACTTACTATCAACTGACTAATCAGCTTCTACCACTGAATGACGCTCAATTACACTCAACTAGGTAACAAGCTTCATCCTTCTGCTTTAGAAAGATTCTGCTTTCTCAGATCTGCAGAATAGTTATACAGAACAGCTAACTTTACCTTACTTAAACATTACCAATGAACAGAACTTCCCAGATGGATGGCAAATTTGGTGGAGTAATTGCATTTCCTTTGATACAGATCTTTTCATACCCACCATTCAGGAAACTATATTTACATGCCAATGGTGTGTTTACAATGCTCCAAGGAAGAATAACTTATATCTACCCTAGAACATCTTTGGTACTTCTAAGAGTTGTGGTCAGGATGGTTTTAATGGCTTGTCTTCACTTCTCATGTTTAGGAACAGGGGTGTCACATTGTGAAGAAAGTGAATGAGGGTTATAGCTGCCCTCAGAGGGACATGAAGAGGCAACATGTGCCTGCATAGATGCTTCTAGTTAAGAAATGTTGGATCCATACTGCCAAGAGACTTCATTATTTGTAAGGTAACTGCTTTTTCCTTGATATCATTTTATAATCTACCCATGACTTTTTCTCAATATATATATTTTTCTCCCTGTATATATTATAGAACTGAAAAATCATCATCTTTATTATTTGTTTATGGGACAGGAGGCTGGATGAAAACAGTTCTGATATCTCTATCAGTTGTAAAAATAATCCATGTACATTTCCTTTTTGGGGTATTAATGTCCCTTTAATAGCCCTCTAATTTGCTCTGGTAGCTGTAAGGGGCAACAACACAAGGTAGAATATAGATTTTTAACATTATAACTGTCCTTGGAAGGTAAAATATTTGTTTATTGCCAGAGATGGTGTCACTTATTTTACCCCTGCTATATTTACACAACACAGTATTGGTGTTGAACTCTCATATATACTTAAGCAGCCCACTACAGTCAGTCATAGAACCACAGAGCATCATAGAGAAATAGGGCTGGAAGGGAGAGACCTTGAGAGGTTTCATAGATTTCACAGATTTCATAGACATTTGGGCTTGAAGGGACCCCAGAGGATCATCAAGTCCAGCCCCCTGCCCCAGGGGCAGGAAGTCAGCTGGGGTCATAGGATCCCAGCAACATAAGCATCCAAATGTGTTTTGAAGGCATTCAAAGTGGGCGCTTGAACCACCTCAGGTGGCAGTCTGTTCCAAACCTTGGAAGCTCGGACAGTGAAGAAGTTCTTTCTTATGTCCAGCCCAAACCAGTCACAGTGGAGTTTGTGACCATTCGATCTTGTCATCCCTTGGGGGGCTCTGCTGAACAGCCATTCCCCCAGATCCTGATGAGCACCCCTGATAAGCTTATAGGTGGCCACCAGATCACCCCTGAGCCTGCGCTTTTCCAGGCTGAATAGCTCCATTGCTCTCAGCCTGTCATCATAAGGACTGTTTTCCTCACCTCTGATCATATGCGTGGCTCTCCTCTGCACCCAAGATCATCTAATCTAACCCATTACTGTATCCAAACCATCCCATACAAATCTTTTCTCTAAAGTCTTAGCAAATCTACACAGTGAACCCTGAAACAACACAAGAGATAACACCCTAACTGGCTATAGGTAAAGCATGTGGACCACAACAGCCAATGTCCTATTGCTACAAAGGTCTTGGTGCAGTATAGGATAAGGCTGCAGGACCTGACAGCCCTGTGCCCTGAGTGACTGTGCCATTGCCCAAGTCTTATCCTCAACGGAGATTATCCAATCCTCATCTGCCACACCTTGATGTTACATTTGTCTATGTTGGGAGGTGATCACTTCTGTTATGTACAACTCTGGGCATGCCAGGTTCATCTCTTCTTCGGGGCTCCAACATTCTCTAAACCCTGTCCCAGCACCAGCTAGTTGTTATTGAGTTTGTTGCACCTGTGTCTTTCAATAGATAAGCTCCAGATGTTCTTCCCTGGCCAGTCCATGTGTGTCTTGACCGTATTTACAGGGGCTAATCCTGTGTTAAATCTTTTGTCAGTCAGTCGCAGATTGATCAGTGGACCAAGAAGGTAAGAAGATTCAAACAATAAAGCAGAAACTCCAGTACAGCTTGACTGAGGGCTTCACTGCTGGACTTCTTCCCTCGGCTCTAAAAATTCTGTTCTTGGGACTACGGGTCTTTCTTCACTGCCTGGCCCTTCCCCAAAGAAAGAGAGTAAAAAAAAAAAAGAATAAAAAAGAAAGTTAATGGGCTTCCTGGTCCCCTTCACCTCACTCAGGCATTTCCCCAACTTAGATGTTTCAGAATCTGGTCTCAGCTTCAGCAGTTCCTGCTGCCTTTCCAGGGGTGATGGGTCCATCCACCAGTCCCTCTTTTCTTGGCTCTTGAATTAGCCTACAACCAACTTCTACACTGGCATATATAAGCTGGCCTGGACAGCATCCTGTCCCCTGCTCCTGGGGCTGTAGCCCTTTATTATTCTTGTCACATATTCTTGTCACATAGCTTTGGACTGTCTCTAACTTTCTCACATTCTTTTTTAAAATAAAAAATTGCCAAGTAGAGAGGCACTTTTATCTCTCATGTCTTGCACCTAATGCTTCTGTTGATGCATCCCAAAATCACACTTGCCTTTTGTACAGCTTCATTTCACTGCAGACTTATATTAAGTGTATGATTTAGAAAGGATCTCCGATCCTCACCCGTAATGCTACCATCCAGCCAGGTGTCACCCATATTGTATTTGTGTTTTTGATCATTCCTCCTGACATATAGCACCTTGCTTTTGTCAGCATTGAACTTCATCCTGCTAGCTCCAGGCCAGCTTCTCAGTCTGTCAAGGTGCTCCTGAATTGCACTCCCATTCTCCATGTTTGCAGTCCTTCCCAGTTTTGTGTTGTCTGCAAACTTGGTCAAGAAACTTTTTATGTTAACATCCAAATAGTTAATGAACACATTGAACAGTGCTAGGCACAGGACAGACCCCTGTAGGACTCCACTCAAAACGTCTTGCCATTCTTACATGAATCCATGTATAATTACCCTTTGCTTGTATCTTGAGTCAGGTGTCCATCCGTACTATTTGTCCATCTCACATTGCTCTGAGTTGTTTATAAAATGGTTGTGCAGGACCTTGTCAAAAGCCTTGCTGCTAAAGTCTAGGTACAGTATATCCTCAGCATTCCCTACATCCTGTCAAGCAGTTACATTGTCAAAGAAGAAAATCAATCCTGTGTAATACAATTTGTCCTTAGTACATCCATGCTATCTTCTTGTGATCAGCCTTTCCTCCCCCGGGTACTTGAAAATGGTCTTCCTTAGGATAGGCTCAGTAACTTTCTGGGTATTGAGGAGAGGCTAACTGGTCTGTAGTTCTCCAAGTCCACCTTCTTGCCTTTTTAAAAGAGTGCCAATGTCCTTTTCCAGTTCTTAGATATCTTGCTGGTCTTCCACAGCTTCATAAATATGATTGCCAAAGGCTCTGAGATCTTCTTTGCCATTTCCTTCAGTACCCTTGGTGGAAGTTCATCAGGGCCTGCTAATGTAGACTCATACAGACACATCAAAATCTCTCTTTCACTTTCATTGCCTGATCTATTATTTTATCCCCTTTCTTTTCCAAATAAATCTTATTAGATGTCTAGTTGCAGCTTAATATTTTGGAAGACCAAGGCAAAGTATCTGTTGAGTAGCTCCACCTCCTTTGTAACTTTTGTTAAGAGTTCCTCATACTATTTAACAGTGGACCCAAAGCTTCTTTAGTCTTTCTTTTCTGGCCATCATATTATATTGACTCTAATCCAAGATGAGCAGCCCCCTCCTCCTCCCATTTAACATGGGTGGTGGGAATGGTTCATTTCTTGGATTAGAGCACCAGGTCATGGGTGGACAGGCTGTGCTTGCAGCCCCAAGCTGGGGTGAAGGTCAGTGCTGCAGCTGCTATCTGCCTCCCTGCCACCTTTGTCCCTTCATAGTTTCATAGTTTCTAGGGTCGGAAGGGACCTAAGTAGATCATCTAGTCCGACCCCCTGCCATGGCAGGAAAGATTACTAGGGTCAAACGACCCCAGCAAGGTGTTCATCTAACCTTCTCTTAAAGACCCCCAGGGTAGGGGCCAGCACCACTTCTCTTGGAAGCTGGTTCCAGATCCTAGCCATCCTGACCGTGAAGTAGCACCTCCTGATATCTAGCTTAAATCTACCCTCTACCAGCTTGTGACCGGTATTCCTGGTCACTCCTGGCAGTGCTCAGGGGAACAGGGACTTCCCCAGTGCCTGTTGATCCCCCCTAACTAGTTTGGTTATCACATTTGCTTCTTCAGGCCCCTTACCTAGCCCTTCCTCCAGTCTCAGGACCCCTGCTACCTCTTCCCTGGTCTCTCCCATCTCAGCCTCTTCACTCCCTGCTTCTTGCCCTTCTTCCACTGTGTCAGGCTCTGGCCTTGCTCCAGTCTAGAACATGGACCATGGCCCCAGTCTGGCCCAGTACCAGCAGCAGTGGTGTGGCATATCTGGCCATGTCTCTCTCTTTGACTTCAATCTCCTTTTCTTCAGTTCTGGGGACAATTCTTCTTTGAATAGTCACATGCTACTACTTCTCTTTTTCCTTTAACTCTCCTGTTTCAACCTCTCATAACTCCTGTCCAAGTAATCTTCCTTTTTCTTGATTTAATGCAGTGTAGATATGGTATGGATTTTAAGCAAAATTATAGAAAGCTTAGTATAGGAAGTGATCAGTCAAGTGTTAAATGATAATAACATAATTAAGACCAATTTTAAAACCAAGTCACCCCTCCTCTTTAATGTGTATATGAAGCTGTTGAATGAAATTGTGCAGAGATTTAGAGTGAAGTCTGATCCATACGTTGGTAACACCCAGCTCTGTCTCTTTCTCATCTGACCCAGGCCTCATAGGCTCAGCCCTTCCCCAATGTCTGAGTGAATTTAGGAATAGATGCAGGTGAATTGATTGAAACTGTATCCAGACAACAGAGGTGATGGTGGTGGGCAGACCACTTTACTTGGGATGATGAGGAGATTAGAAAACCTATTATTGTTGGGGATTGCCCTTGTCACTCTGGTTCATAGCTTTGGGTGTTTGTGGTTTCTCCACTGCACTTGGATTCAGGTGGAACTGCCTTTCACAAGCTCCATCTGATGTGAAGGCTAAAGCATTTTTCTTTCAGTGTTAGATTGATACACTATCATCCATTCCTTCATGACTTCAAAGCAAGATTATTACAATGCACTTTATGTGGGGCTGCCCTTGAACACAGATGTAGAAGCTGCATCTAGTGGAGAACACTGCATCCTGGCTACTGATGGGGGAGGGGGGATGTAGCTCCAGAGTCTGAACTGTCTTTCAGTAGCTTTCCAGACAAGCGCGGCCATGTGGTATATGGCTCTGCAAACACATCTGTGGTGCCACATACTGCACATTTAGATGCTTTCTGTGCTGCAACAGAGCACTTATCATTCAGGTGCTGCTCCACCTTTTTTCCCCCATGGGTTTTTTGACCCCTGGATATCCAGGGGTTAAAAAGACCCATGGGGAAAAAAAGCAGAACACTGCATGCATGGGCAGTGCACACCGCTCAAAAGTGGAGCTGGGCCACCCAGAGCCACACTGAGGCTGCTAGCCAGGCTTCACACAACAGAATTGCCACTACTGCAGTCCCAGGAGGCCCCCAAGGACCCCAGGTAAGGCTGCTAGGGCCAGCCTCCCCTACCCCACCCAGGGTAACCTGCCACCTGCCAAAACGTGCATGGCAGTGGTGTTCCCCAGGGACAACTATCAGTGGTACAAGACGTGCCACCACTGCTTTTCCCTGGAGAAACAAATATCCATGCTCATCTGGACATGCCCATAAGGTCCTAAATGGCCTGATTCCTACGTAGATGTGGGACCACTTTTTCCCTTTTGCCCCTTAGGATCCCTAAGGCCAGCTGATAGAAACCTCCTTCAAGTACCATAGTGTGTCAGAACTTGTTGGTGATTATTCAGTAATTTCTCCTCAGCTCTGGAACTCCCTTCCTCTGGAGGTCTGCTAGAGCCCAAGCCTGGACATATTTAGAAGTACTGTAGGACCTTTCTATTTAGGCAGATGTTTAACAAACAAAGCTAAATGGGGATTTTTTTAGCATAGTGCTCTTTTATGTTGATAGTCTAGTTGCTTTTTAAGTTAAGTAAAAACTAACTTAAAGTTTTAATTTCTTTCTCCTGTCTTAGTGTAAGCCACTGTAGACCTGTTTTGTAAGGGTATCATATCAATCAAATAAATACATAAAGAGTTACTACTGAAATAGTGTTCATTTGTGCTGTCAACAGTTTTAAAAAGATGCAGACAATTGGAAAAAGAAGAGCTGCAAGAATGATTTCAAATCAGAACTATCTGTCTGAAACTGAAACTAAAGAAATTCAATCTAGTTTAGCCAAGAAAAGATTAAAAGGTAACTTGGCTATGGTATATAGGCAGCTAATTGGGAACATTTCTGATAGAGGGTACTTTAATCTAGAAGGAAAAGACATTTAAAGATTCACTGAGGAGAAATGAGTTAGGGATATTCAGACTTGGGGGGTGGCACACGCAGCTAAGCAAGGCCTTAAATGCTTATATACCAATGCTCGTAGTATGGGGAATAAACAGGAAGAACTCGCCCTCAGAAGAGCCAGTTCAGACCCAGACATTATAGGGCTCACAGAAACGTGGTGGGATTCATCCCATGACTGGGCAGTTAGCATTAGGGGCTATAGGCTTTACAGGCGGGATAGAGAAGGAAGGAAAGGTGGGGGTGTGGCACTCTATGTCAAGGAGCAATACATATCCTCCTTCAGCAAAATGGGGTCAGAGAAGGGGCAATCTGAAGTGCTCTGGGTCAAAATACAAGGGGGCTGTGGGGAGAGGGATCTAATGGTCCCTCCCCAACCAAGGGGAGGAGCTGGACCAGGAATTTTCAGGCCAGCTTGCAGAGGCACTTAAGGCTAGGGATGTAGGTGTCATGGGTGATTTAAATTACCTGGACATCTGTTGGGAGGAACAGTCAGCTAGGTTGGACCGTTCCAGGAGGTTCCTGGCTGAGATACAGGACCTCCACTTAATTCAGGAGGTGCACAGTCCCACCAGAGGAAATGCCCTGTTGGACCTGGTCCTGGCCACAGGCAACAACCTGGTAAGGGGCCTCCAGGTTCTTGACCACCTGGGTGATAGCAATCATCCCTTGCTGAAATTCACCATC
>NW_017728886.1:136672414-136697922 GCF_001723895.1 Crocodylus porosus
GATACCAAAATTTTGGGTGAGATGAGCATGCTAGTAGGGAGGGAAAGACTACAGCAAGACCTGGATAGGTTACAGGGGTGGGCTAACAAAAACAGGATGCATTTCAATACTGACAAGTGCAGGGTGCTGCACTTGGGCAGTAGTAACCAGTGGCACACTTATAAGATTGGAAACTCCCTTCTTGAGAGCATGGAGGCAGAAAGGGATCTTGGAGTCATTACTGGCTCCAAGATGAACATGGGCCAACAATGCAAGGTCACGTTTGTCAGGGCTAACCTGTCATGCATCCACAGGTGCATCTCTAGCAGGGACAAGGAAGTGATCCTCTCCCTCTATGCAACACTGGTCAGGCCACAGCTGGAGTACTGTGTCCAGTTCTGTGCGCCCCATTTCAGGAGGAATGGGGACAACATTGAGAGGGTCCAGAAGAGGGGCACCCGCATGATCCAGGGACAACACAGGGCAGACCCTACCATGAGAGACTGTGGAACCTGAACTTGTTCCGCCTTCACAAGAGAAGGCTGAGGGGGGATCTGGTAACTAGAAGGGTTTGGGGGAGACCTTGTTTCCCTTAGTGCCCCCGGCATAACAAGAAATAACAGCCATAAGTTGTTGGAGAGTAGGTTTGGATTAGACATCCGTAAGAACTACTTCACAGTTAGGGCAGCTAGGATCTGGAACCAGCTTCCAAGGGAAGTGGTGCTAGCTCCTACCCTGGGGGTCTTTAAGAAGAGTTTTGATGCCTACCTGGCTAGAGTCATTTGAGCCCAGTTTTTCTCCTGCCCAGACTTGAAGATCTACATGGCCCCTTCCAACCCTACTTCTATGATTCTATGACTAATAATAAGGTGCAAATTTTTATCAAGATAATTGACTATAAGAACAGCCTACCAAGGGACTCTGTTGCTTGAAATCTTTAAAACTATTCTCAGTATGCTTCCAAAAGGTATGATGTAAGTCAATCAGTGATTATGGACCTGATCCTGGAATGAATGGGTGAAATTTTCTGGCTCTGGTTTCCAGGTAAAACTAGGTGATTACAAGATTTCCTTCTGTTTTTTTGATATGTGAACATATGAATACAAATTTCAGTAAAGTTTATAACATAATTGGTTACCTCTCTCTACCTCTGTCATTTTGATTAGACCTAGTCATAATTATTTTGTTGAAAACTACTTGAGAATTTTCATATTTTTGACCAGTTTTTACCTCTGGTTTTCTCATCTTAGCTTTTGTGCTTATTAGACTTCTTAAATACCAGGTAGAATTGTGTAACAGCTGAGTTAGGGACAGTTGGAAAAAAATGCAAATTAGATCTTAAACAAACCTTCTTGTACAAAGAATTGAAGAAGCATAAGAATTCAGGCCAGTTGATAATTTAAACTAGCAACACCTACCATTGATCACTGACAATTCATTTCCCCATTCTTTTTTTTTTCAATGGTAACTTGAATTTCTTAATAAGTAAACATACATTAAAAATTCCCAGTCTAAACAAGACAAGGTTTCTGTAGAACTTCTCTGGCAAAACTGTTCTTAAAAGTGATTGTGAAGTATATTTGGCATAGCATGTGCATACAGACACTTGGGGAGGTGAAGCTGAGGTTATATTGAATTAAAAATAATTCTGGTTACCCAATCTGAGGTTAGTCAATTTGGGAAAATCAGGGAGGCAGGTGGTTTCTGCTGGAAGGATTGGGGGGCAGGTAGGATCTGTAAGAGGAATCAGAGGAGCTATCAAGGTTTGTGGGGGGGAGGGGTTGGTGGGGTCTACAGGGGGATTAGGGGAGTCCCAGAGG
Organism: Crocodylus porosus; assembly: GCF_001723895.1. NCBI lineage: Eukaryota > Metazoa > Chordata > Crocodylia > Crocodylidae > Crocodylus > Crocodylus porosus. The sequence goes on from NW_017728886.1 coordinate 136,674,214, forward strand.
GTTTTGTAGGATCAGGGGAGCTTGTAGGGAGTACTTGGGGGGATGGGGATGTTCCCTCCCCCAACCACCAGAACGATGGGCTATTTTTAGCCCACCAACATCCCCACCAACCCAAGATGAACAAATGACCTCCACCTCACCAGCAAATCAAGCCTCCCTCCCCCCACCCTGACTTGCTTGGTTCTCAGCATTGGTGAATGCCAGTAAAACCAGTATTGGGAACAGCTTGTTGCATGGGGAAGTTGGCGGGCTCAGGAAGGAGCTGACTTGTCTGTGGGAAGGTGGTTTTATCCATCTGGGGGTTGCGGGGGGGCTCTAAAAATAGCCTGGTGCCAGGGAGGTGGTAGAAAAAGCACAGCCTTACGGCTGAGGTCAATGGCTGGGCTTTCCCAGCTCTGGGGCTGAGCTGGGAACTGTACACAAATTCAGGACAGTTAGATCGGTCTAAAAATAGCCAAGTCTATCTCACTTATGTGGACCTTGGAGGTAGGGTTAACTTAGATTGGATTGGGCATATTTAGACTGATCTAACTGTCCTGAACTTCTGTGCAGTTTGCACTTAGATCCACCTAACTAGTGTAAGGTGATTCAATCAACTATTGAATTAAAGCACCAAAAAAGCCCCATTAAAGTGCCTGATCTATACAAAGTTTGGGTGAGCCAGGTCCAGCTAACAACACAGTGCCTCTTCTGGGCATGCACTGAGCTCAGCATAGGAGCATGTGAAGTTTGAAGTGCCCTTTTTTAACATTTGCTATCATATCGTATCATATCATATCATATCATATCATATCTCTCTATAAGTACACAAAGAAAAATATCAGGAGCTCAGTGTAATTCCAAATTACATTGAGCTACTGGAGCGTGTTGTATGGAAGAAGGAAGGTTGACTGCTATTATTTTTAACTAAAAAGGGGAACATGTATGCCAAGGGGTGGAGATGGGGATAATGAACCAATTCTATCACTTTATTTTTTTGTGTGCCATTTAGAAAGCTATTATTCCTTTACTGTAGAATGTAGGCCTATTATGCCTCACATTTCCATGATGTATTCTGAATCTATTGTACATTACAGATGTACTGACCTTGTATTGCTTTCAGCCCAGTGGTATTGATGAATGGCAGAGATAGTACCAGTATTCACTAAATGATGTTTCCAACTTATACTTCAGGATGAAAAACTATTATTGAAACTCTAGTGACCACTTACTGTCATTATTCTGTAAATTTTATGACTCAATATCACATCAAAGTTTTCAGTATGCGTGCTATTTTTCTAAATAAAAGTGGGAGGTGGGGGGGACTAGACCCAATATCAGCACACTTGCTTAATGTTCCAGCAAGCACCTCAGTTTCTTTCTATTTTCAAGGCATTTTGAAGTAATTTGTGTCACACTTTGACATTAGAATGAAATCTTTTACATTATAACCCATCTGACAAATCTTAAGGACATTTCTTCTTAGAACTTGTAAGAAAGTTTGAAGGCTGATTTCTGTCAATCTCATTGGCTAATCTTCAGGCTATTAATTCTGTAAATGCTCTGTTCATACCAATTGAATATGCCTTACCTAGTAGGAAGAAAAATGCGTTTGTTCCTCATTTAAATTTAAATTTCTAACAGCAGTAAATGCCTCAGAAATGGATATGACCTGTGTTTCAAAAAACAATATTTTAAAAATCTTTGCTCCCCCCACAAAAAATTATTCTTTTCTATCTTGAGGGGCTGGAGGAGGAAGGGGCTTCTTTTTTTAAGTGTATATTTGAAGGTAGCATTAAGAAAGCAGAATTCCAAAATGACCATGTTTTCTAGGAGCACATTTACTGGCTGCTCAAACCACCTCTAATTATCTTTTTATGAAAGACAAACCAAACACTGATATATATTTCTGGTTTTGATTTTCAGTGAATGAAAGTGAAAATTTAAATACAAAGCTCTTTTGAGAGCACTTGCAACACAGGCAAAAATCTTTTAATGTTGATCAATGCGTACAAGGAAAAAGGCAGACGAGAACATTATTTACAACTTAGTTCTAGATAAATAAGCCTTAAAAATCACAATATTATTTCACTCCTATCTCAAGCCTGGATAACAACTAGAAACAACTGAAAAAGTAAGATACTGAACAAAGAATGCTTGTATTGTGGACAACTTATGAACCTATATGAAGTGAAGGCATACAAAAAGAAAAAATTGCAAAAATAGGAAGCTGTAACTATGTGCCATGCACTGGGGTGAAGGAAAACAGCATAACATGTTTTTTATGTGATCACTTCCACCTTCCCCTGCATGCCAGATCCAGCATACCCAGTACCCATGTCAGCTGGTGTGCGGCTGGTTTGGGATGCATGACACATGTAGTGCTTGCTCCAGCCACTCCAGGACCTGCACTGCATGTGATGCCCATCTTAGACTGGATGGGGTGTGCACCATATTCAGGTTGGTTCTTCGAGTGTCCAGGTTGGGCATAGTGTGCAGCATGGCCCTAGAACAGTCAGAGTACACCATATAAGGTGTGGATCCCAGACTGGGTGGGGCAGGTATTATATACAGCATGTGGATCAACTCTGAAAGCTAGGGGCAGCACTGTGGACCAAATGATGAGACTCCACAGACTGGATCTGACCTATGGGTATATCTTTGGCAGCACTGTCTTAAGGCTGTATGAAGCTATACTGGAACATAATCAATGGTTAATATCTACTATTTGGTTATTGTATGTTAGAGTGCAGCAACAAAATGTGAGACTTTTGGAGGAATTTGGAAACAGCTACAGTCTTCCTAGGACTCTCGGAAATATTACATATTTGACGCATGCAGAAAGCACTGGCCGGAGCTCCTTTCGTATACTTCCTACTGCTTGCAACCATAGTTCCCTTCTAATTACTCTAGGCCCAAATATATGCTGAAAACAAGGAGTAAAAACATGCTTAGATAAGGGAGCTGACTAGACTTGAGTATTGGAGAATTTGGAAGAGTTTACTTAAATAAATAAAGCCAAAAAGCTATTGTCATGAATTTACTGAGGATAGCCACAAAAAATAAATAGTTTTGAGCAAAACAGCATGTAATTGGAAGATTCCTTCAGCTTGTGAATGCTTTCAAAATAATTAGTTATTTTTCAAACTTGACAGGTATGACAGTCAAAAACTATTCATTGAATTATTCTTTTGAGTTAGTATTCCCAAAATAAGGTTTGAGAATATGCCCAAAACAAAACAAACAAGCAACCACCCCCCTCCACCCCACAATACTTATCCTGCATGCTTACTATACAATATTGAATACTGTAGTTGACGCTTTATGGATTAATGTTTATTATTGTTGTAGTTCATCTGTTCAGATTTCATTACTTAATATGCATTTCAGACTCTTTTATTCCATTATCCTAAATACAAAACATTCCTAGTGAAAAAAGCTTATTCTCTATCCAAGGAAACTGGTTTTACAAGTGGGCTGGAATAGTGGGTATAGTTAGAAAAGCTTTTCAGAATGTTGATCATGTTCCACTATTGGTTCTATTAACTCTCTAAAATGTCCATATTGATTTAATCATTAGACTCATGATGACCTCTAGCAGCCAATTCCTATCCTGAGCAAAAAGGATTATTTCAATGAGAAATGTGGAGATTTCTTTCTCTTCATGAGAAATATTGATTTTTCCATATTATTTTGGTTTTGGCTGCTGGGGAAAATGATATATGGCATGATTATTATATGTGTTTGTGATGGATTTGTGGAGTTTGTCAGGTGGCAAACTGTAATGTCAGTGTAAGGAACATAAAATCCAGATTTCTTCTTCTAAGTTTAAATTTCAAGTGTTTTTACAAGGCACTGGAACTAAGGGGGTAGGAAGAAGGGAATAACATGTTTTTGATTTGCTCCTGATTAAAAGCATTTGTTAGCACTGTTTCCTGCAACCAGTCAATTTGTGTTTTGAGTTTTGTTTCTTACTGGAAGTTTTGTGCTGTGGCTACAGGAGGTAGGGTACTCTGAAGTATAAGTGGCTGAGAGAGAGAGACCTGCAAGGGTTCAGAACCCAGTGGGATGCATAAGGCTAAAGCTAAGTAGTTAGAGGCTGGGGATAGCAGGTCTGAAAAAGTCAGCGACTCAGTGGGCTAAACCCAGAATAGGGCCAGGGGTCTGAGCACAAGACACAGGGCCAGAAGCCTAGAGTATGAGAGCCTGTGAAACAGAGGCATGGCTACAGGGGCAGCTGGAGACCATAAATATTTTCTTTAAGTCAATTGTGGGCTATAGGTATATGATTGGGGCCAGTAGGGTTCAGTGCGGAAGAGAGACTGTTTTGGGGTGGAGAACCCTGAGAGACTGCATTTAGGGAAAAGGCACTAAAAGGAGCTACTTCAGCCTGTGAATGTCCAGCAGTGGCAAGTGGGAGGCAGGTGGTTAGGAAAGACTGAAGCAGAATAAGTGGGGCCTTGGAGGTTGGATCCTGTTACAGTCCCTTACTTAATGGGGAAAGGAAGTTAATAATGCAGGATGTGCAGGAGTCTGACTTGTTTAATAATTTATGTTTGTTTGTTTGTTTTACTTCACGCATCATCACAGAAAAGGTCAATGTTCAGATGACAAGCACATTTATCAGAAATAATGGGTGGATAAATACCCAATCTATGGTAGAGAAAGAATAGGCTAGAGGTTACAGAGATAAACAGCATATTTTCAAATCAGCAGGTACAGGAATTTCCTGATTTTACTGCAGAACCATTGGTTATTAACTTTTGACAATGTATGGAGTTCAGATTAGGTCCCAGAAGACTGTAAAAACCAAAATAGTGCCTATCTGTAATAAAAAGGAAAGCCCAGTGATTTTCAGCCCGGTAATTCAAAGGCTGATACCCAGAAAGGTCCTGCAGTGTATATAGTCAGCAGTGAACATAGGTTTGGTGAGAACAAGTGTTGGTTAATCTACCAGATCTGTTTTTCTATTTCGGTTTGAAAGCTTTGTATATGGTGAGGATTTTGAGTGACCATTCATCTGGTTTTGTCCAGAACACTCCCATTTTAAACACCCATTTTGCGTATACCTTCAATTTAGTCCAGGGATGTCAAATTTACAGCTCACAGAGGTGGGTTATCTGGCCTGCCATTTTTTTCCTTGGGCTTCTTACTGAAGAGTTTGCCTGTGCACTGGTTGCAATGGTAGGGCTTCATCCAATTGCCGGTGATGTTGGAATTGAGGATTAAGGAAGAAATGTCCAGTCACATTCGAATAAGTCTGGGTCTCTCATCAGTCTCACACTGTTGCCCCCTCCCACCCCCAATCCACTGCCAAATCTAGTGCATCCAGCCACTTGCCACTCCCCCCAAGCCACTGAATCCACCGCCAGTTTCCTTGTGTCTGGGAGTGGCCGGACATGAAGTTGGCAGCAGTATGGAGTCCCCATGCCACTGTGCCATCTCCACAGGGCCCGCCCAAATTGCAGGGCCTGGACTGGTCATGCCAATTTGTCCCCCCTGGAGATGGCCCTGACACCAGAAACTTAATTATCCACGAGGGGATATTGATATGCTTGAGCCAAGTTCACTCTAACAAAAATCTTGCCTCCAGCAAGTGTTACAGACAGCTGGTTTATGGCTGTAATTTATTATAAATGTTTCTGTAGTCTTTTGTTTATCAGACATTTGAAATCAGTATGTATTCAAGCATTACCATGGCCTTTGTGATGGGTATAGTGGGAGTGGATGAAGTTGGATCTACAACTATTGCTAGGATACCTTATTCTAATAAGTCATTCAATTTTTCATCATTTTTCGCATACATGGTGAATGCACTATAATGAGATTTCATTGAAATTAGTGCCATGGTCAGAGCTTCATAGTTTCATAGTGCTTAAGGTTGGAAGGGACCTAAACAGATCACCAGGTCCGCCCCACTACTTGGGCAGCAACGAGTGTGGGGTCATAACACCCTAGTCAAATATTTGTCCAGCCTCCTCTTGAAGACCTGTAATCTCAGAGAGAGCACCACCTCCCTTGAGAGCTAGTGTAAATGAAAATGGTGGTCTTTTGTGTAGACATCTTCTTGAAAAACTTTGCTGAATTCCTTTTAGGGTATCTTGAATGTGGTCTCTCTCAGTGCTATGCATCCCTGTTAACCTGCTGTCCAGTAGGGCTGTGTGAAGCTTTGGACCATGCTTCAGATCTGGAGAAGCTTTGGACACTTTGGCATCCAAGGCAGCATGCCCAGATTGAAGCACTGACTTTGTTAGGCTTTCCAAAGTGGTTCAGAGCTTCCGAACCATTTCTGAGCTTCCGAACCATTTTGGAACCGCTTCGGAGATCCAGCAATAGGTTACAATGGGGAATCAATGAAATATCTATAACTTTCTTGTTTTATGTCTGATTTGGATGAAACTTTCAGGGATGGTAGCTTCTGCTGATAGCGTCAAGTTTACCATGTTTCAGTGCAGAGGTTCGGGAGAAACTGCACCCCAAATTCATCAAAGCAAAACTCATGTCGTGTGTGTGTTACACCACAGGGGGGTGAAAGCTGCAGGGGTGGTGGCCCCTTGTGAGGCCACAAAACCTGCCAAGTTTCAAGAAGATTGATACAGGGGTCTGGGGGAACTTCATCCCAAATTGCTGAAAGCAAAACTCATGTCATGTGTATGTGTTACATTACAGGGGCTGAAAGCTGCAGGGATGGTTGTCCCTGCTGCAGCCACAAAGCCTACCAGTTGTCAAGAAGATAGGTACATGGGGGTCCTGGGGCCTTGCACCTCTAGCTGCTCACAGGCAAAACTCATGACATGGGTGCTTGTGCAACTGACTGTCTCTGTCTTGGGACAGTTGATTGTCTGTATTGATTATTTCATCTTCTTAGTCTGTGGTTTTGTAGGCGTTAATAATTGCTAATTAACTGGCTACATTAGCTAACTACTGTGTATTGAGCTGGTCCTTGAGTGAATCATGATTGATTGGTAACTGGTAAAGATAGTAGTTTAGCAGCCAGGCCTGCAGTAGTGTCTTCCCCCTCCCACCGTCCAAGCAAGTTGCACAAGCACCCATGTCACGAGTTTTGCCAGTCAGCAGCTAGAGGCGCAGGGCCCCAGAACCCAGAAGCCTTGCACCTATGTCCTTGACAGCTGGCAGGCTTCATGGCCACAGCAGGGGCTACCATCCTTGCAGCTATCACCCTGCTGTGCCTTAACACACACAGTGTCACCCATGTCACAAGTTTTACTTGTCTGCAGCTTGAGGTGCATTTCCCCTTCAAACCCCTACACCTATCACCTTGAAACTTGGCAGACTCTGTGGCCACACCGAGGGCTACCAACCCTTGTAGTTTTCAGCCCCCTGTGGTATAACACATACACGTGACATGAGTTTTGCTTTCAAAAATTTGGGGTGCAGTTCCCCCTGACCCTTTCACCAATCTTCTTGAAACCTGGCAGGCTTTATGATCTCAGTGGAAGCTACCAAGCCCGCAAGTTTCATCCAACTCAGAAAAAAAACAACAAGGTTATAGATATTTAATTGAATCCTCATTATACCCTATGGCTGGATCTTCAAGGTGGCTCCAAAGCTTTGTAGCAGCTTCAGCCGAATAGAAATGGAAACCTGGTCCGGAGCTCCAGATCAGATTGCTGGCATCCAAAGTGGCCAGATCTGAAGCCGGATCGAATAATTGCCTATTCACATAGGCCTACTGTCCAGTAGCTGGAACCATTCATAGATATTAGATATTAGGGCTGGAAGGGACCTCAGAAGATCATTGGGTCCAGCCCCCTGACCCAGCCAACATGTGAAAAAATAGCCCTAGGGAACACAAGTTCCCTAAGGTTCTCTAAAGCACACTGCCTTTATCTGATAGCTTATTTGAGGAGGGTTAATTTTTCACATGATCAGCCACTTTAAAAGCATTCTGCAGCTGTGCATGTGTGGCATGGCATAGCTGTAAAGAGCTTTCAAGGGCCCAATTACATAAAAAAATGTAACTCATGTAAGCACCCTTGCTTCACATGGAACAATAGGAGGACAACTCTAGGCCATGGCAATTTGTATGCCTCTTTTGAAATTAAGGCAAACTTGGATCCTGAGTCTAATGAAACAGAGAACACCTTAAAGCATTACTGTAGTGTAGGTCAGGGATGTCAAAGATATGACTCAGAGGTTGTATCTGGCCCACAGAGCCCCATCATCCAGCTTCTACTACTGCCTCTGCCTCTCAGAGTTGACCTGCAAGCAGCACATACTGGACTGGCCTCAGCCTAGGATGCTTGCAGTAGACTACACCTCCCTCAGCCATCCTGGGACTCATGCCACCCATTGAGCCCACTCCAGCTAGTCCAGGACTCATGCTACACATGGAATCCTCCCTTGACAGGCAGGAACAGTTGCCACAGTCAGTGCAATACCAGGCCAGTTGGAAAGGGTGCTGCATGCAGCACACTTCCCACACCAGTTGGTGCAGACACCATGCATGGCATGTATCCCAGAGAAACACTGCATGGCGTCTAATCCTGGACTGGCCAGAGAGGGTGCTGTGTGCACTGGAGCCAGTGTGTGTGCAGGGGGATGATTGGGGGAGAGAAAGGGAGAGGTTATGGACCCAATCCAGCCTGGGGACAGGCCCTCCACCACCCATCCAGGCCATAGAGCCGGATAAGTTTCACAGCTCTGGTATAAATTGTCTACTGTTTCTACAATGTTAACACACCTGGTAGTATAAACATCAGTGTCCATTCCACAGGATGAAATTCTATTCAGATCAGCAATAAAATTTGTGTCCTCCAGAGGCATACACTGATTGTTTGACTTCTTTCTGGATGGCTTGAACTTTTGATAACATAAACATTCAGTGTGACACTTTTGTTTATACTGATGGCATTCAGCATCACAGAAACAGCTTGTGTCACATCTGTGGCTACAGCTACTTCCCCAAAATTAAGAATTTATTTACTTGTTTACTGCCATTGACTTTTTTTGGAGAATTGCTAATTGAATTTCAATTGACGTCATTTTTCTCAGACAACACTTGGATCTCCTTTGAACAGAGAGACTCAGCCTTGTGAGCAAGTGCTCATAAGAAGTGAATTTCAGTTTTGCCTCATGAGGAGCCTACATTGCAGAGCTTTATCTTGATCCCCATCCAAGTCAGTCCCTTGGTAAAGTCTCAGGACTGATACTAATGGGTGTTTACACAAGTAACATTTTTCATTCACTCGGACCCCTGGAAATGCTTTACAGCCATGTTCCTTCCACGGTTTTTGTGTGTGGGGGCTGGAATTAGGCTCATTCTTGCACCAGCAGCACCAGTCCATCCCCATCCCTAGGGATGTCAGTGAGGGAGAGAGGGGGAAGGAGAGTGAACAGTTAGCAGCAATCTACTGGCTGCTCCTTCTCCTTCTGTTTTCCTCCCTTGCTGACATCCGGAGGTGGCAGGGCTGGAAAAAGGAACAGTTTGCTGGAGTGCCCCTGTCTGCTGGCTAGGACCAGTGCAAGTTGGCTTCAGCACCCTGCCCCCTCACCTGACCCAACAGGTGAAAATCTGTTGGGTCAGGTGGGGGACTCTAATTCATGGTGCATTATGTAAAGTGCCATGAGTTAGAGTGGGGCCTGAACATCTGTAGGTACCCAAAATTGTAGTTTTCAGCTCAGTGCACACAGGCTATGTATGCTGCAATCATTTGGCATCCAGTTGTGCTGGCTGACATGGAAATATTTCTCTGTTTCAGTAGAATTGGTGAAAAATGATTTTTTTTTTTTTAGTAGTGCATTGATTTGGTTGTATAACTTGTCAATTAAATTTGGTTGGAGACACAAGGAAATAATGTCAAAAGTCTATGAACTGATGACAGTGAGTAACCATGGAATGTTTCTTGTTAGCCTCAATAATCTGATTGGTTTCTAACTAGAGCTCCAGCCAGTTGGCATAGGAGCCCCAGAACAATGTCCCTATCACCTCTACTTTTTTAATGTGGTCCAATCTAGTCTCAGTGGAGAAGAGCTTCAGGGACTGTGCTGTGAGAAAAGAATTCCTGACCTGAGCTCCTTAAGTGGTTCAGGTCCCCATGTCTCTTGTAGCCTTTGGCATTTACAGCTCATGATGAAGCACTGGAAGCATCCTAATTACTGGCATCCCATCCCTGATGTCAGCTTTGTGTATTGGCAGGAGTTTCTCTTTTCCAGTGAGATCAGACAAGGAGCAACAGGGCAACAAATTTCTATTGTACAAAAACAAAAGACATAACTGAATGCTCTTCAGGAATAACAGCAGGCAGCAACAGGAGACAAACATAAGGTGTAATAACTCCATCTAGCAGGCGTGCACACACCCATACCACTCAGCACATAACTCCGTAGTTAGAGGAATACACATCAAAAAGAAAGAGAAAACCCTGTAAAAATCAATGGCAGTTGTTTTCAACCTTTTCAATTTGACATGTGAACATATATTTTTTTCAGAAATTTCAGGGAGTTGCAGCTGACATTTGAAGCAGACTCTCTGCCTTATTTTTCTGTTATTTTTGCACTCCATTGACACAAAAAAATAGAAACTATCTGGAAGTCTCCATACAGCAGAGTCCACTCTTAATAGTTGCCCTACATCAGTTTGGTCCACTGCTTGAGCACCATCACTGATGGAACATACATGAATGGGGAACTGAAGAACTGGTTAGGATCTCCATAAGTCTGTGTTCCATATATATTCCATATTCCAACTACTTTCCTAATGAAAATGGAGACCTATACAATCCAGACAATCCATTGCTAATGGAACTGGGGAGTGGCTGTCATTACCCCACTGTTTATGCCTTTGATTGTGAGTATACCCCAGACATAGATGTGGCATCCAGCACATACTGCTGGCCAAAAACCCCACAAAAATCCAAACGTGAGTTCATGTGATACAAGCACAGCATTAGTGAAATGCATATGGTTAACACACATTGAAATATACCACTTACAGTAAGTTAGGTAATAGCTCTATTATGGACAAACTGAAAAGAGGAGGCATAAATGTTATGCTTCAGAAGTCACTAGTATCAGGTTACTGGGCATATACATACTTGGGAATCTGTACTTTTGGGTAACAAGAGACCAAGACTTCTAAAAAGATCACAAAACTCTGAGTTTTATGTTTAGTTTATAGCAAATGAAGAGCCCAACATAATACCTAGCTATAAAACCATCCATCAAAATAGATGGAGAAACTTTTCCATAGGGTAACTGACCGATAAAAAGATGTCTTGCAAGGGGAGGATCCTCACTGTAGGAGAAAACAGGGGATTAACTTTTCTGACAATTGGGTTTGTTCTTGGTATATCAGAATCATGGCTCTTGATGACCATCAGCTTCATTGCTTATTATTAGGTAGATTAATGCTTTCCCAGAAATGATGTAATTCACTGTACATTAGTTTTCTTGCCTTTGATTTGGATAATAATATTCAGTTGACTCTGTTCACTCAAAGTATTGATCAATAGAAATATAGGAGGAAACTTTGTGTTTATGCTGGTAGAAATGAATCTTCACTGTTGATGCCAAATAGCGCTTTTTTCCCCTTTTGGTTTGTTTGGCTGATTTTGAATGATTTATTTTAGGTTTTACAGAATATATAGAAAGTAAAAAGTATTACTTTTAGACTCATTACTTATAAACATAGTGTCTCTCATCAGCCTGAGATGTTCTGTAACACTGAAATATTTTGTACCATTAGGCATGGTTGATTTAAGATAAATGAAACCAAACCTTGGTATTCTAGCCAAAGGAAAGTCCATATCAAGGTCATGACAGAAGTTACACTCTAAGGAACTAGATATGAAACCAACTTGGATTTAAATATAACAGATGCAGCAGTCCCAACACCTCTTTATTGTATACTTAGATCCAAATTTTCAGTTAACTTAAATCAGTGTAACCTCGAAATATCTAAAGCAAAACTTATTGATACCAGTTAACTATCTGGACTTCAACCTTGTATATTGGATAAATACTTCTTATTTTGTATGTATCCTTACTTGATTTTCATGGACTCTGTACACCTAACCTGAAGAGAACAGTTTATAATTCTGTGAGATGTTAGAGGTATTATATACAATTGTAATAAAAATGGATACTTTGTTTTAAGAGTATATGTTGTTATAATTATATTTTAACATACCATACGTGTCAAGAAAATCATATTTAAAAATCTGCCTGCACCTTGAATGTAATCTACACAGATTTTTTAAGTTTGTTTTTTATACCCATTTTTGCTTCTTTGATTTATAAAGGTTGTGTTAACACTTAGGATAGAGCCTATTTATATTAATTTACTTATTTGTGTATGATTTAACTTTAAAAATACCAATAATGTTGTATCCATCCTTTAGCTGTTTTGCTGGAAAACTGCTATACAGAGGTATTGAATCTTTAACAAAGATACTTTCAGCCAATTTTCCTTTGGTTGTTGGAATTAAATACATGAAGATAATAATAAGTATAAAAAAAATTAAATGAATCTGAGTTTTTTAAATCCAGCTGGAAATCCTACCCCCTTTTCAATTGCATGCTTCATTTTATTTTGTTTTTTTATGTCAATGTTATGATTGTCCCAGATATTCCTATATAGGCAAATTGTAAATATCTACTTTCCAATGCACACAGAAAAAAATAATGGTATTTGGTCATGGTAGTAAAACTTAAAAAACAATAATAATAAAAAAGAGTATGTTCTTTCACATACCGGACATTGAAGTATGATATGAATTATATGCATGCTGAAACCTAGATCTCATCTCTGACAATTTTCAGTATGAGTTATTTTAGAAGAAGGTGCAAAAAGCCTGTAATTAACTATTAGAGAACAAATTGGGCATAGGTCTAGTTTCAATCAAACCTCTAACAGGTAATGGTTGGTTTGTGCACTGAAGCTTGACTAGTACGTGCATTTTCCCCTCCCATATAGGCACTCCCACCTTTTCAATCTCAGAACTCTTTTAACTTGTCTGCACTTGTGGCAGATCTCAATATTTCTAGTATTTTAGGCTAATGGGCACATAAGCCAGTTGTTTGTTTTGGGGTGGGAAATGTGGATTGTAAGCAATCCTTAATGTTAATATTTTCTGATTTGAGTATTGCACAGCTCAGCACTCATAGGATTTCTTAACATATCTTGGCATATCTTCCTCTAGTTTTGAACTTAAAATTAGAGGAGAAAAATAAAAAAAGAACTTTCTTAGTAGAACTCTCAAGGTTTTCTGGCATAAAACAAATTGACATGCAAATACCATGAGCAGGCAACATTGAACTAAACAAGACAATATACTCTCATGCTGCCATTTCAAATATATGTCTCTTTAAAAAGGCCACACACTTCCTTTAAGGTTGTGGAAACACATTTTAAACCCCATTCTTTGCACTCATTTAAAAAAAAAGGGAAAAGAAAAGCTCACTTCCAGAGACAAATACCAGACTTGGAAAATATTCAGGTTTAACAGTGACAGCTTCAGGAAGTAAACATTGAAAATAAGGCATTAGAATGGAAACAGTTATGAAATCTTAACTATATAATTCACTAACTACACCCCATATAATGAAGAAAATGTGAGTGTGCTTTAGTTCATCTTTCAGACTCAACAACAACTAAGTGTGTCAACCATCATTGTATAGTCTAATGCAGTACTTTGCTTTGCTAATTACTTTTGGAATTGGGCCACTTCTTTTTGTTGCACCAGGATAATTCCATTGATATTAATGGAGTTATTCTCAATTTGCATCACTGCAACTGAGAGATGACAGTAACATTTATTAAATGCTGCTTTTGTGTGCTATTCAAGCAGCCACCCAGAAAGCCAAGCCATGTTAGTGTACCTAGTGGAGTAAATCAGCTTCATGTAATGTCTCTTATCTTTTTCCAAATTGCCATGTCAAGTTATATTAATTGTACATACCTAATACTACTCATATATAAAATGTTAAATAAGAACAAAGTATATGAAGTTGAAGCAAATGCTTTCCCCCTGCTTAAAACATTAATGGGTTTCAATTTCACACCATATCTGTCAACCTGTCACACTCCAAAGCTCCATTCCCAGTATAATTTACTCTTCACCATATTGCTGATGAAGGGTTTATTGTCTGATGAAACTAATTGCTATAGATGATGCAATGTTGTACAGCTCTTTGAGGAATCCTAACAATTTTACATGACTATAAAATAAGCCTTTTATTATTTAATTAAAATAATAGTGTCTTTGCCCTGATTTTTTGCAGTTTATAGCATATATATAAATTTCCCTTTGCCAGCCCTGACTACTCAAAGCAGGTAAGAAATCTTAAGCAAGCTACTGATTTACAAAAAGAAAATGACATAAAAAAGAAATTTCATTTGATAAAACTTCCCCTCTACCCCCATTTATTCTTCAGTGTATAAAGGAACTTTAAAACATAAGTTCACTATGCTTTTGTCCATATACTTGAACAATGATTGTAAGAGCTATTGACTGTTTGTGACTTAAAAACAGAAATCAAACAGAATGGAGGAATGCTTAGACCTGCACAATGAGATGGACTAGGCCTGTCCCAGATGCATGTGAATGAAGCAGTGAAGAAATGCTCTGTCCCCTTGGCCAAAGTACACTTTTGAAATGAATGTTGTTGAATAAGATTTAGAATTAAGCAGGAAAAAGAAGAGAGTTATGCTGAATTTTCTCTAACTTCGGAAAAATCATTTAGAACCAAATAACTTCAGAACAAATGGACAGTTCTGGGAAGTCTTCTCTAAGGCTAGGAAAATAATTGAAATCTTAATGCCTTTTCTTCGCTTCTGATTTATCACTGACTTTCTTTTCTTACATTTTACTTATCTGTGGTTAAGTGAATTCAACCTTAGAGATCAAATCTGAAGAAACTGGAAATAAGCCACACTGCACAGTGTGCGGTTTGGTAGACTTAGAAGTGAATTGGAAGTACTTGGGATTTTGATTTTAGGTAAACTAGATCTTTTTGGAATACCTGTACTAGAGCCATGACATTTATTTATGAGAAGCTGTGTTCATATTTAAATGAAATGATTAACAGTAATCTTTAAACAGTAAATATATTAAATGTTCCTCATAATGTGAGTCAAAATACTTTAGAAGAAAAATAGTATCACCAAGTAAAAAGAATTCAGTCAGGAAAGGAACTAAAGTTTCCTTTTCACAGGAAGTAAGATTTGTCTGTTTGGAAGTGACATTCATGTCTGTAATCCATGCTATTTAAATCTAATGAGTTACTGAAAATTTTTTTTCCTTTATTTTTGTGACTGAGCTAGTCCATGAAAGCTGATTTGAAATGGTTTTTCATACCTTATAAATTAAAAAACTTAGTGTACTTTAGTGTTTTAGATGTTAAACATTCATATGTGCATAATTGAATGGTAAAATGTAGTACCTTTTCAAATTACCAGAATATTAATCTCTGGAGCATTGCCATAGTGACACTGACCATTCTGGAGGCAATACAGGTTTCTATAGTTAGCCTCAAATTTGGATGGTGTCTACTGAAAAGTTAAGTGCCATGGAGATATTATAAAACAAAAAAAATAACAGTGTGCCCATATTTCCCAAAATGAACCTTTGGGGAGGGGGTTCTCTCTGTCCTTGCTAAAGACTAGATCAAAGAAGGAAAACTAATACCAAATTTTGACTTTTTTTTTGACAAATTTTTTTTTTGGAAAAAACTGGACTCGCACCAAGACCTGAATTTTGTGAGGTGTTTTAGTTTAATTTTTGGTGGGTAAGCCCTTGTAATTTCATTTGATTTCAGTTGGATTCACTATTTATTATTGGTGAAAACCAATCCCATGATTTAAATTCCTCACATTGAGTGTAGTGCACACATTTGCAATGAGTGCAGTGCAATATGACTCAAAAACTTCATAGTTCCTGATTACCATCTTCTAGAAGGGTGGAAGGAGAAAAAAAGAGAAGGCACATCAGAGATGACTATGGGAACTTGTGTATGTTTGAGAGATCTGCTGGACATTATGGCCTCTTAGAATGAAACTTTTGTACTTTGCACCATTTACAAGGTGACAGCCACGTGACAGTTAAAATCTAGGCCACAAACTGCATTAATGGTTCATTGTGGGTGTGAACAAGCATTCACCTCACCAAGCAAGTTAGACCAACAGTTTTGTGTGCAGCTGCTCACCAATGCTGGTATGAGTATGAGGGGCCCAAAGTAAGTGACTTGAGCTAAGGGGAGGGGGTAGTAGGATCGGGGGAGTTGGCAGGTCTGGGAGGGTAGGCTGGTGGGTCTCTGGTGTAAGGCTGTGGGAGCAGGGAGCTAAAAAGGATCATGTCAGGGTTGGAACAGGTAGGAATAGTATGGCACCAGGACTGGGATGAGTGGCTGTGCTTTCCCAACCCCAGGGGTATGCTGAGAACTCAGGCAGACGTTTGCAAGATCAGGTTAACATGTTCTCAGTCTAAGTTAGTGCACTTTCTGAGGTGAATTAACTTAGATTGGACACACCATTTTTTGGCTGAATTAAATCCTCCAAACATTTGCATTGAGTGGTCATTTAGATCAACCTAACCCTTGCTACGTTGACCGAAATGTCATAGCTATACAAAAACTGTGATGTTGGGTAAAGATGTTTGCCAGGCCCTTAACATCATGCTGTACAATGACACCCCAACCTTTCTCTTCACACACCTACATGAATTCCCTACCACTACAAACTGCCCACCACATGGTCTGGGAAAGTACTGTGGAAACTTAAATTGACCTAAACCAAGTAGAAGGGAAGGTACATATGGATAAAGGAGAATTTTGACTTCCTCTGTTTCCACAACCAGACCTACAACATGCCTATGGCCATTCTACTACTTGTTTCCTTGTTCAAACTATCAGTGCCTTAGGAAAGATTTCAACACAAGGAAATGTTGTTACCAACATCCTTCCAGAGATGAGTTGATATAAGTTGAGAGGATTTTAGAAGCTCTTATTCACTGAATCATAGAAAAGTAGGTCTTGGTTATGAGTTCATTTCATGAAACACTTTGCTCAGGGAGGGATCATGCCTGTCTAAACCAACCTAGACAAAGACATCCTTAATCCAAGGATGAAGATTCTACAACATGTCTCTTTAGTTTGTTCTTAACTACACTTCTAGTAAGAAAGTTTTTCCTAATATCCAACGTAAAAAACATCTCTTGTTGCAATCTGAGAATTACTTCTTACTCCTTGCCCTCTCCTCTGCAGCCACAGAAAACAGTCTATTTATTGCCATCTTCTTTATCACCACCCTTTAGAAATTTCAAGACTTTAGATATTATTAAATCTCCCCTCAGCCTTCTCTACTCCAAACTAAATGATTCCCGTTTCATAGCTTTCATAGTTCCTCCAACCTGTTCTTGGAAAGCAGGAACAGGTTGGAGGGATGACCTCTAATCATTTCTTTGTTTTCTGCTGGACTCTTTCTAATTTGTCCAAGTCTTTCATAAAGTACAGTGCCCAAAACAGGACACAGTATGTCAGGTGTGTCCTTATTGTATAGAGCTGAAGAATCCCATCCCTTGACTTACAAATGACACTCATACTAATGCATCCTAGTAGGCTACTGGTTTTTTTTGGTAACAAAAGCATTTTTGGGGCTATGTAGTTATGTACCTTCTGGACATAAACAGACCCCCAGATCCTTTTTTGCAGTACTGCAGCCTAACTAGCCATTTCCCAGTGAGTATATGGGCCTGTGATTGTTTCTTCCAAAATGTAGAACTTTGAACTTACTGAATTTCGTCAATTAATTTAAAACATGTTTCCAGTTTGTTTAGGTCATTGTAAATCCTAATTGTCTCCTCCAGAACATGTACAACCCCACTTATCTTGGTGTCACCTACAAATTTGCTAAGTATACACACAATCCCATCTACCAAATCATTAATATAGTTATGTTCTACAATATAATGGAAACAAGTCAACTGATATAAGTTGTTAGGTTATAGTTCATTGGGTTAGCCTTCCCTCTCAAGGCTGTCTGTGTACCAGGTTCTAGAAAACCATTTCAGCAGGAGGGCAAGCACATGTCCACTGAACATTGTTTTTCTCACTGTGCCCAGTTAATGACGTGCAAAATGTTTTTATTCCCCATTTTATAAACATGCTGGGTTAAAAAAATGCTTTTTCCCCCTCTAACTCTACAGAAAGAGTGGTTATGGAGACCCCCCCACCCCTCCCTCCCGCAGATTTCCTCTGCACTCACTTAGTAATTAGATGAAAGGACTTCTCCTTTCTGGACTTTTCACATTGGGATTATGAGAAAAATATGCCCTTGTATTGCAAAAGGAAGGAGGAAAGTGCTTGCAGATTTCTCATTGACTTAAAGATGAAAAATAATTGTTTGTTTTTTCTTCTGTTTTCATGGATGAGAGAAGATTTCTTGTTCATTATACTTTCCAGATGGGAGAGAAGGAAGCAGAAAAGTAAACTATCACCCTAAGATGCTTGAACAAAACCAAAACAAGTCAAATGACTAGTCCAAAGAAACATTTTATTATACTTGTATGGCTAAAGAATCAGGCAGATGTAATTGCCTTATTTGAGGGCTTTTCAGTTGGAAGACCACAAGCCATATGTAAGGGGTTAATATATGGCCCCCAGGCTCCTATTTGTCGACTGCTCCCCCTATCACTCTGGCTGGTGCTTCAGACAGGGTATCTAGGGTCTCTCTTCCACCCTCGGCTTTCACTAACTGTTACCACCCCAAAGAGTAGAGTGGTGCAGCTCATGGCACCAGGGGAGCCTATGGTGTGATGCAGTAAGAGCTAAGGTGGGACTGCCTGCATACATGGTGCAGAGAGAGCACTGCTCTCATGCATAGTGCAGCAGTTCTTATGTGCATGTGGCAGGATGCTATCCACACACGGTGCTGTAGTGGGTGGAGCGGCCCAGGGAACCATGGCTTACACTACTATAGCTCCTGGGATGTGGGGCCTCCACTAGTGTGGCCAGTACTGTGTGCAGACCCAGCCACTTAGAAGTTGGACAGCCCTATCTTAAATCCTTTACTGTAGTTGTTGCATCTGTCTATATTCCAAGTATTGGGGGTATGGAAATGTCTGATGTACCTATACTAAATCATTAGTGTCTACATACAAATTGGTGACACAACTGTACACAGTGGGCTTTTTATTATAGAAACTTGCATGAACTTGGAAAACAAGTGGAAGAATTACTTTATGGAAAAAGGAAAGGATTGTTACAGTTTCTGAAAGAAAATGATAGCTTCATTTTGAGCAAAGCATATGTTATGTCTAACTTACTCTGATATGTTTCCATCATTCTGGGTTATCCTTCACAAGTCTGTGTCACCTTTTGTTTTTATTATGAGTGATGTTTCCAACATGTTTTATGAATTGTGATGGTGTAATATTTGAGCTTTTGTCTCTGCTTCATTTACAGTCGTTGATTTATGTACATATCCCTCAGCTATCTACTAATCGGACATTAAATAAAAAATCTTAAATATGCACGTATGAAGAAAGGGATCAACATCTTTAAAAGTTAAAAATGAAACAAAGAGTTTATTAGAATATTGATATTTAGTGACATCTAGTGGCTTCTATAGCAACTGCAAGCAATAGCAATCTTTCTTTTTTGAGCAATACATTAATGAGAGGACAAATTACTTAATAGCTCCCCAGCCCCCTCCCCACCTCCCACAAGTTTGTTTTCTGGTAAGTTATTTGAAAGAATTCCAGAAATATTAATAAATAGACTATATTCTAGAAAGAAGTAACTGCAGTGATTCTTTGAAGAAGTGTCTGCAACGATTCTTTGAAGTTGCCTGCTGCCTTTGGTACCGTTGGTCACAAGATTTGGTTTGATTTCTTTGTTTAAGCTTATTTGCTGGGCTGGGTGGAGCTCTTGTTGAATACCTGAGCTCATTCTTCTCTGACAGGTCTCAAAAGTCAGCTTTGAGAGACAGCTCTTCTGCATTGATGGCTATGACTTCCTTCGTAATCTTGTAACCTCTCATCACACTTTTTCGGTACATATATGAGTCTGGAGGGTGGGTGATGATAAGACATAGACCACAACTTAGTCAAAATGCTGATGAACAACTCTGTCTTACATTCATGTCAAGTACTTGGCACAATGGAAATGATTATTCATTGTCTATGTAAAATTAATTTCTGGATACAAGGTATATGGCTGAAAGTATGTCCCAACAAAATATAGTGGTGGGGGAAAGCAGCCAGAAAAGTTAGAGTGGACTACATGGGTACCTCTGGGATTACACTTTTGAATGTTACTATTAATTGCATTCTATGCATGAAACTAAACTGTTTACTTTCCTGGAGGTTGCAGTGGCTAGTCTTAATGTAGCATTTTCTTTATTTGCACTGGTAAGGAAAAGAAGGGACCTTTCTTCATATCTGAAGATAATAAATAGTGAAAGGGTTATTGAAAAAAATAAGAAACAACAAAATCACAAAAAGCTGTTTCTCTCATTTAAAGACTTCCAATTATGAAATGCTTCAACCAGGAGTTACCAACTTAAGATTGTTGGAATAATCTTTATCCACATCCTTATCAATTTAAAGATTGTAATACACAAGGCTCCTGCCATCTAAAGATAATCATATCCTGTCCATGAGTATCTGTCTTTTGAACATTCAGTAAGAGAATCCCATGCATAAAGTAGGAGGTAGTTAGCTGTGTTAGTTTGAAGTTAGGAAGAAGACTGGGTGCACCTTTATGGAATAGATGAATCAGAGATGCATAAGCTTTTGTGATCAAGAGTATCTGATGAAGTGAGCTCTTGCTTATGAAAGCTTGTGCATCTCTGATTGAGTTAGGCTAGGAGTGCAGACAAACAAAGCACTTAACCAATTCCAAGAATGTCATTGATAGGGAACCCCTTCATGTTTGTCTCTGGTCAGAAGTGTCTGTATTTATATTGTTAAAGGCTCCACATAAAACTGTTACCTTGTAGGGGTTACACTTCTGCCAAAATGCCACTAAGGCTGGTAGAGTACCCAGACCACCAAGACTTCCATTGCCTGGAGTTTCATCAGGATTCCACTAGCACGTGATCAGGAGAGGAAGACCAGATTGACTGTTTGCCAAGAAAGAGGAAGATGTTATGGCCTGCAATTGCAATTTCTGCTTCCCCTTCTAAAAAAGAAAAAGAAAAGAAGAATGAAAAAACACTAATTAAGTGTAATAATGTAATTACAATTTACAAAATCCATGTGGTGGTATCTTGACTTGTTGGGGGAAAGGGAGAACCTGGACTCCATTTGGCAGGACCACAGGGTAATTTGAAATAGTAGTAGGAGAGGAGCAGTTGCTAGGTGCTGTGGGGGTGAGTGGGAGTAGACCCTGCTCCCAAGAGGATTCTCCAAGAGCCCCCTAAGATCTCTGCAGCTTTTTAACGCCTCCTCTGGAAATGGGCTTATTTAGCTTGTGAACCCCAGGAAACAGCTCTAGCATGGAGCTGAACTTAAGCCCCTTTCCAGAGAAGAGCTCCTTTCCCCAACAGCACCCAGGCTCCTGATGCTGACAAGTGGGGGTCCACAAAGCCACCCCTCAGTGCCTGGTAACCTTTTCAGTCCCATCCCTATGTGGAAATAACCTGTGAATCCCTGAGTACAAGGCTCTAGCAAGGAGCTGAAACTGATTTGTCCTTTTCCAGAGCAGGAATTGAAAAGCTACTGAGACCTTGAGGGGAAAGGGTAGGACAGAGCACTCAGCCTCTGGGAACTATGAACAGAGAGCCACATAATGCCCTCGCCAGCATCTCACAGCCCCTCCACTCCTCACCAAAAATTAGCCTGAGCCCAAAGGGTGGGCAATTATTTGGGCTGGAAGGATGCTAAATGAGTTATGGTGAGCACTTGAGGTGGGTGGAGATACTAATTGATCCTATCTAGCCTGCTGGTCACCACCAGAAGCCTGAGGAGGAAGGGCTGCACCCCACATCGCTCCACTCTGCTGCAGCTGGGGTTAGGCTGGGCTGCACAACATACAGAGTGCATCACACCCCTGCACCTGTCTACCTGCTGACCCAGCTTTCTGTTGGTGGTGTGCAGTCCTGGCACCATGGCCACTGGGAGTCAGACCCACACAGAAGAGGCTGTGATGCAGCACACCAAGTAACCATCCCACCTGCCTGCCACCATGAGGAGCTGCTGCCACCATGCTGCACTGGGAAAGTTGGGGACTGTTACCTGTCAGCTCTGTGTTCTTGGGGAACCCTAGCATAGTATGCAGCCTGTCTGACTCACAAAGGACTCACGCTGTCCACCTCTGCCTGAACAAGAACTGATTAGAGGAAGGACTTACAAAAAACAATGAAGATGCCGTAGGAGATGCGCCTAAATCCCTCCAGAGAAGGGTGATAGGAGTGAAGCAACTCCCCATGTCTCATTTACATCAGAGATGGAAGCAGATGACAACTTATTTAAATGGGAGATGGGACAGGAAAGCACCTCCATTAGCATTCAGAATGGAGAACAGAGATTCCAAGGCAGGGACCACATCAAACTCTGGGACTAGAGAAGCAGGGGAGCACGGCATGATGGGAGATCCCTGCTCCAAATGCTAATCAACACACCCAGCTCAGCATTTATCAGATGGGTTTTAGTAATGACCCTTTTATTGCTACCCAAAATACTGAATCTGCCTGTCTGTATTGTGAGCTCCCTCAGAGTAATGCCACACATAGTCGGGAATGACCAGTTCCTATTATCCAGCATATGAGCCATCCTTTACCCATAAACAAACCTAGTGTTCTCCCTTGAACCATTGTCAGTTTTCTACAAAAAATCCTACCCAAGCTCAAGTTTATGTCCTGATGCTTGGATCCAAAAGCTGCACCAGTTTCACTCCTTTTTTGCCTGGAATCCCTCCTTCAATTGTGCTGAGGACTCTGCCTGTCTGCAAGCTCGAACAAATACCTGGGAACCTCAACTGGTTCAAGCTTTACTGAGTGGTGAGACCCCCAATTCTTTTTCTCTTTCTCTCTGATTCCAGGAACCTGACTTTTCTTTTCTTACTCCAGGTACAGTTTTCTAAACCTGACTTTTACTAATCGAACTTGAGCTAGACTTCCCAAATACCTAATTGAAACTATTTAATATTGTAACTGTTTTATTTCTCTCTTTTGTATGGCCATTACTACTGGTATCATCATAAATTCATATACCTGGCAATAAATAACTTTTATGGGCAAACTGGTTGCTATATTCTTTTTCTGAACCTCACTTACTCTTTCTTCTCCTTGACTTCCCCATTTGCTTTTACCTAAGCCAAAGATCTCTGTAATGCCCAAAACTATGGTGGGGTCTCCTCATCAAGGGAGTTACTACTAGGACCATTGTAATAAGAGATTGAGATGTGCTGAGTTTTGAGGTGCATGAGGGTATTGGCTGAAAGTGCTGATCAGACCCAGCCAGCTCAGATGTACTCTGTTGGCATGCATGTATGTGTGTCTAACTGCATTTATTATTGTCCTGCTGAAATACAGAATCTACTGAGTTCAAAGCATATGAGGGTGCTAGGCTGTCAATGCTGAATAACTCGACCTGGCTCAGGCGTGCATTGTTAATCTGTGTGTGTATGTGCATATGTGTTTGATTGATTTGGTGGTTGGAGGAACCCAGCCCCATTGAAAGTGAGTCCTGCTAGATAGCTCCATTGGAGGTGAGGACTTGCAGAAGGGAGAGATATAGCTCCATATAAAAACACAAGTAACACAAGCAG
>NW_017728886.1:136698022-136708715 GCF_001723895.1 Crocodylus porosus
GTGCACTGCATCATGTACCATTCCAAGCTGTCCTAGCTGCTGGCAGCCACGATTCTAGGATTGGACAGTCACAGCACCAAAAGGAACCTAGGAAGGGGGAATGGGTGCAGAAGTGAGGGGTGTCTGCATTTTGCATTACTTGGCTTGGTTCCAGCTGCAGCAAAGGTCACGGCCATTTCTCCTTAGTCTCCCACTGACATCCAGGAGGCCAAATAGGATCAGCTGGCCGGCCAGATGTGGCCCACAGGCTGTATTTTGCTCATGTTTGGTCTAGAGTCTGTAGCAGGGAAGTCAAACTGACATTGTAGCAAAACCCCATTTTTTCTTTTTTTGGTTTACGTTAAAATGTATTACCTCCCCTTCTCCAACCATTTCTGACTTTCCCTCTGCCCTCTCTATCCCTTATAAGTGATAACAAGTAATATGAGGTGAGCTAAGTTCTTGTATACTATTATTGTAATAAGCCCCTTTTTATATTGTAAATAGTGTTCTGTTATATTTTCATTGATTTTTACTGTTTTATGTTGTATTATATTGTATTCCTATATATTGATTTTTATGTTTTTATATTAAATTTATATAATTTAAGCCTATGTCTGTAATGTCAAGTAATGTCAGGTTTCCATTTTGTATGTCAAGCCTCCATCTTGTGCCCCCGATGTTGTAATCTATGACTCATACCTACCCCTCCTATGTAAATTTGTTCCTGAAAGAATTATGAAACTATGAATGGGGATGAATGAGGGTGATTGAGAGACAATGGCAGTAAGTCTAAATATAGCTCCCTCTGAATGACCAAACCATCAACTTGATGACTGAACCATCACCCTGCATTGTCTTCCAAATCTTGAGCCGGGGGGGTCAAAGACTGCTGCAGAAACCAGTCAACCCACCATTGTACCAAGGCTGCACATTCTTAGGAGGAACTTTTTGGAACAGGGCTGACTTTGCCTGGACATACCCTCCCCATAGATGATCATAGGTAGTCTGCCCCATAAAAAGGGGTAATGAAGACTGACTCTTTGGGACACCCTCCCCATCTGGACCAGCACCATGCCACACCACCTATCCACCCAGAGGCCCTGCTGGCGACCCCCCTCTGGAGAACACCTTGCTGGGGAAGACCCTGACTGGCCATTGAGGATCAATTCACAGCCTAGAATAAGTAGCTATCACCCACCTTCCTTCCCTGAGCAAAGGACCTGGACTCTGTCCCTAAACACCTTGACTTCAGTCCCTCCACCAAGCCTTTTTCTCTCCTGCTACCATTGTGTGTGTGTAGGAACCAGTAACTTCATGGGGCCATGTAGTGTGTTGTCTGTTTAATAAACCTGTTATTTTGAAACCCTGAGTTGGGTTTTTGTTTTATTGACCTCCCAACCCTCCTCCTAAATCTCCCAGCTTTCTGCCTCTCTCTTTCCTGGCTGTCTACTTGCCATTGGGCTTTTTCCCTTGCTTTCACCCCAGCACCAGTGACCTCAAGTCATGATTCCTCAGCCCAGCTTCTTTCTAGTCTACTGGTTCTAATCTGAGTCCCAGCAACTTTCACTCCCTACACTTTCACTCTTTCACTTTAGCCTTCCCCCAGTTGTCCCAATTACCCCAAGAACACACATACCCACACCATACCATCCAAGTGAGGAACTCACCTGTGTGTATGTGTAGGTGGGTGGTATGTGTGTGAACTGGTGAAATATATATATATATAAAATTGTGTGCATAATATATGAATGAGTGATCCATGTATGTGTAGTGGTGTTGGTAACTGATTTTGTCTAATTTTTGGTGTGTGTAGTATGTATGTGCATGAATTGGTGATAGGTGTGCATGTGCCTAGGTTGGTAATTTTGGCTCTGTGTGTGCCTGACTCGGTAGTGTGTGTGTGTGTATATCCACCTAATTGATTTGTGTGTTTGTATATGTCCAATTGTGTCACACCCTCCCATCTAACAGTGCAATTTTGAGATCCTAAGAGTTGGCCTGACCCCACAGAGCAACAACATGTATGCTTTTCATCTCTATTTATGCAGACTGTGGCCTGTTGTTTACACAGAAGTACTGTCAGCATTTCAGAGTAGCCCTTTCCCTGCATGTGTTTGGGTGGGGGAGAGAGTGAGGAGCAGTGCAGTTTGGGATATCTGGAGTACTGATCAGATGTTAGGTGCCTAATGCTATGTGCCTAATTTTATTTAGAAAGTTTTAAGTGTTATGCCTGTCTGCACCCTAAGGGTGAATCCCTACCCTTCCTCCTGCCTTTTGTAGCAGGGTAACTTACAGACCATGCTTTACACTGAGCCACAGGGATCTGACTTGACTGACAGTTGTATTATTGGTAATGGTGATACTCTTGGAAATAAAAACATGTGTTGCCAGCTTCCAGGCAATTGGTACCATGATTTGCTAAGTTTCTCCTTATGGTACCTTTGAAATTTTAGCCATTGGAAGCACCTGGGTTAGAGCACCATATAAAAGAGAAAGCTGCTAAAAACGGATGAGGAGTGATTAGCTTTAGAACTCACTTTCCATTTCAGGTCTGTCACAACCCTGATAACTTAATTTTTTGACTTATACAGAGCCTCCCTCCCCTGCTTTTCTGGGGAATCTGAAGAGAAAATAATTTGATGGGGTGTTTTATGGCAGATCTCTGGCTAAGGGAAATAAGTTTTTATTACTAAGATTATTTTTGTATTTAGCATATTAAATCTAAATTTCCCTATATGAATTATTCATTTTAATATGTTTAAAGTATCCAGATTTTATAATAAGTGAAAGAAAAGTGAAAATAAAGTAGAAAATCAAAACTTGAGCAGTCAGTTTAGCTCCCATATTCCAGAAAGTTAAGATAAGATAAACTCTCTATGGAAGTGCAAAAGGTATTACCTAAACTTCCACCTACACTGCATGCTACATGTGTTGTCTTACATATAACATGCACTTTATTTCTAAAAATCACTTGCTGAAAATCAGGGCATAGATTTAAGCAAGGAAATATGGTAATAATGGTTTCTGTAAATGGAGCTTTTGCCAGGGAAAAGCAAAAAATGTGCTACACAGCAAGCAGCACAATGAAAACACTAGGCTTCCAAGCTGCTGCTACTCAGGAGGCATACAGTCCTTCACATTTGCAATCTACTTACATGTATTTTACTTTAAACCATGTAAACTTAGACTGGGAGTAATGTGTGCAGTGATTCACTACTCCTGGGAGTCATTTGGAGAAACTGGAATAAATAACTCAGAGTGGAGGGCAGGGTGGTTGAGTTTGTGGGGAAGGGGAGTGTGGCAGGTGTGAAGTGATTGGCAGGATTGTGGTGGGGGGCTGGTGAATCCACGTGGGGGGGGTTGCCTGTTTGTGGGTGGGGAGGAGGCTAAAAAGAGCCTAATTTTGTTTGTGGGGCAGGGGTGAAAAAAGGGTGTTCCTAGCTCCCAGGCTGTCGTGTAAAAGTGTACAGGCATTTGTGACATCAGGTTAACCCTTTCTGAGATCAGGTTAACCTAATTTCAATCTAAATTTCCACTGATAAACCTATACTGAAATTTCTAAACTAAGATTTAAATTGAGAATGGTACATCTAACATATATCAAGTGCATCATCTGAGGGCAATTTAAGTCTCCTCCATGCTTTCACAATTGGGCATGAAGATCCAACTCTGGTTAGGTTGACCTAAATATAATGCTTGTACATACCCTCAGTTGCTTACTGCTACTTACCAGGACTTTCAAAAAAACTCTTTATTTCCTCTATCTTGCTTTTCCATAATGCCCTTTCAGGGGCCCTTTGTATGTGAAAAAATACAATACTTTCTGAGAAGTATTGAGGAGTCTAAGGTGATACCAGTGTTACACTACATTGTTCTAAACTATATAGTAACCAAGGTATGACCATCTTTAGATTTTCATAATGCTTGGGTTTGAGGTGGGGGGAGGGTTGGGTTTGTATGTAAATACTATTTGCCACATCACTTAAATTTTGACTCTGAACATCTATCTCAATATGCCAATGTACATTTAAAGGGATGTGCAAAATTAGAGTATTAGATGAAGTGTGTGTTTTTTCTCATTGAATGGTCAGAAATGGAGAAAGACAAAAGCAGTTGAACTACCAGGGAAGTGAGTGAGTAAACAGGGGAGAGCAAACAAGGAAGTTTCCAAGCAGTTTACCAGGGGCAGGAGGAAGAAAAGGAAGGAAGGGGAGCCAGGCATCAGATTCTGCTTTTGGAATAGTGAGCTTGGTAAGTGAGCTAGCCCCTTTATACTGTTTGGTGAGCATTTGTTTGGTTGTTTGGGCCATATGCTCTTTGATTTAAATTAACAGATACATATATTTTCTAGTTGACCTTAATTGTGAAAAAAAAAATTTCTGAAAGCAAATTTAAATGCATAGCATTGGATCATAGTTTATTTTTATTTTGTATGCAGGTAGATCTGATAAAACCAAAGGATTTTACTTCTGTCCCCTTGGGTCCTTATAGTAAAAGAGTTTTAACCAAGTGTCACAGATTGTTTCTAGTTGTCTAGATACTTATATAAAACAGCTACCCATAACACCATGCTGTTAGATCGTTATGCTGAGAGCATGAAAATTGCCATTCCAAATATTCTGTACCTCCCCTTACACTTACGGTGTGTGTGGAAAGGGAGATTACTAAATTTCATCGAATGTTTCATTGTTTACTTGAAAATCTCCATAATTTTAAATAAAGACAAAGGGCAGTAAAGAAGCTCTTCGTATCTAATTTATCATATGCAGTTTTCAGTACCTAAAGACTAGTAACCTGATATATAGATGTGTTGTGTAAAAGGTAGTAACTGGAAGTTCAAATGCTGTGACTCAATCCATTCATAAAAAGCTTTGAACTGCTGAATCAGGAATCTAATTTTGTCTTATAGAACTTGATCATTTTAACTTCTAACTTTTAACAAGTTATAAAGTTTTAAAAGTACTATTTTTTATTCAGTTTTATCCTTCAATCTTGTTGCTTTATTGTTCTTTCTGATATTGCTTTTGCTATATGGGAAACATGATCAGATAAAGGAATAAAACTTGGTACAATGCTGAGAAAGGTGAAAAGTAAGTCTACCATTCTTATATACTACAATTTTTGAGTGTGTTGAAAACCCCATGCTGTGAGAAAGAGAAATTCTTTATACCAGATGTGTCAAACATACAACCCACAAGACTGATCTGGTCTGCAGAGGTGCTCAGTTTGACCTACTGGGCTACTAGCAGACCAAGGAATTTGGAAATGTGGTTAATATCTGTTTGGAGCATTGATTGAGTTTGATAGCCCTGCTTTATACTAATCTACTCTGAAAATTATCACATTTAAGGAAGTAGGACAAGGATCATATTCTGACTATAATATACTGAACTAGAAGGTTTTGTCTTGTTTTGTTGTGTCTACAGGAGGTGGACTACTTATATAAAATAAAGGAGATGCAAAAGCTAAGTTAATAAAATGCATAATCAATTTATCAATGAATGAGGCTCCCTTTACATGTTACAAATATCATACAATGAACTGGCTAATTGCTCAATTACCTTAAGACCAGCTGCATGTGCAAAGTAGCTATCACATGGTAAAAAGCTCCAACCACCTATGAAGTTAGACCTCAATTTTAAAGTACTAACTTTATAGCTGGTTGCTAGCAAGCTTTAATTTGAATGTGTAGGAGGGTTTTCCCTGTGGCTGGGAGGACCAGCTGACAGGGCTCCTAGCTGCAGGGCTACATTGTGACCAGCACAAAACTCCTGAATCCCAGAGATTGAAGTTACCGTGATCCCCAAGGCTCGGGGGTGCATGAAACCCCTGACCCATACATCGCTCAGTCCTCGCTGTGCTACATACACAGCCAGAACCAAAAGTCCCACAACTGATGGGGCTCCTGGTCCCATCTGTGCCTTATGTAAAGTCAGGACAAAAAGTTTCAGAGCTGATGGGCTCTTGATTCTAGCAGCACCTCACACTGCAATTGATGGGATCTTAGTCCCAACTGTGCATGAGGCTGCGCTCCCTGTGCATGGCCACTGTGGCTGGGAATCTCCCCTTAGTTCCCAGCCATGGAAGCTTGCTTCTTTCCAGTTTAGGGAGAGACCAGGATTGGACTTCCCTATACTGGCAGTAAAATGAAATTAGATCTAATGTGCAATATGGCTGTGCAAAGCTTTGGGTGGTGAATTGATTTGGAGGAGATTCAGCCCGATTCGGTGGCTGAATCTCCAAATCTGAATCAAATCAGGGGACCAAATAAAAGGTCCAAATTGATTCTTTCCAAATATTCAGAGAGCTTCAGATCAATTTGGACAGTCCCCGCTGGCTGCAGCAGGGAGCTGTAGCTGCACTTGGAGCTGGTAAGTAGGGGCAGGGGCACGGGAGGGAGGGCTAGTGGGAGGGACCATGGGGGGACTCTTGCCAGGCCCCATCCCCTGCCTGCTCCCCCAGCCCCCTGTACCCTGGCCCCCATCCACTCCCCCAGTCCCCCCATGGCTGCCCCACCCAGCCCCAGCTTCTGTGCTTTACAAAAAAGCCCTAATTCACCAGGTGCTTCCCAGCTTGGGGGCGATCCCTGCTGCTGCCCACTGCCCCACACTGCATGGGGGGGCACTGCACAAGCCCCCTGATGCCCTCACACTCTCTCAGACCTCCCATGCCTGCCTCACCCAGCCCAGCTCTGGTCCTTTAAAAAAAAAAGATAAAAACCCCAGAACTCATCACTCTTGCAGCAGCCTCAGGGCTTTGGGGGGCTTGTGGAAGAGCCTTCTCCATGTGGTGTGTGGCAGTGGGGGGCAGCAGAGATTGCCCCCCACGAGCAGAAATGGTGAGGCCAGGGTTTTTTTCATTTTGTTTTCTTAAAGTGCTGGAGCTGCAGTGGGTGGGGCAGCTATGGGAAAGACTGGGACAGTGAGGAGGTGTTGGGGGGGCTTGTGCAGAGCCCCCCATGCAGTGAGGGACAGCAGAGATCAGCCCCTGCCCAGCAGTGAGTTGAGGCTTTTTTTTCCCCAAGTGCTGGGAGTTAGGGCAGCCATTGTCGGGCTGAGAGAGTGGATGGGGGATGAGCCTGGATGATTCGGCCAGATCAATTTGGGACAGTGATTCGAATCACCGAATTGAATCACTGTCCCCTGAATTAGCCAAAGCCAAAGCAAATACTAGCTGCTTTGCGCAGGCCTAAAGTACAATCCTACAGTTGCACCTCTTGCCATACACATGTAGCATAGCAGGAGGCACAATTGTGCGGCTCACACATTAGATCCAATCATGCCTTTACTTGCCCTTGTAGAGGGGGCCTAAGATATTCTTGATGGTTATCTAAGAAGTGATTCTAGAAATACTTGCAGATTCTTTTTTATTATTAATATTTTACTGATGCTAGTTAAGATACTTTAATTAGTTTTGTTTTATGAACTATTTTCCCCTTCATGAAACCAAGTTGCTTAGAGTACTATAAAATTACTATTTTGCATGTACCTGTATTCATGGTCTTTCATCTCAAATGATTTCAAAACATTTTATAGACCTCACACACTGAGTTTTTTGGGTCCACAGTTGATTTTCCAGGTTTTGGAATAGCAATGACCTTCACTTGTCATCATATCTTGGGAATTTTGTTCGTGGTCATTATGTCAGAGAAGAGTCTGGCTAACTAGCGGAGTCCTTTTTGGCCAAGATGTTTCAAGAACTTGGGATAGATCCCATTTAATTCTGCAGCCTTCTCTGGTCCTGGTAGCTCTTAGGGCTTCAATGACATCTTCTTCAGTGAAGGGAGATGATAGGGCTGTTTTTGGTACACATTCTGTCATGGATTGATGGAGTTGAGCCCTTACTCACTGTCTAGTCTGGCAATCGGTAGGGGTCTTTCCATCCAGCAGCATTTTTGAGGTGATGGCATTTATGGATATATAGATTGTCTTATATTTTGGTGGTGGTGCCACTCGTAGGTGCCTCTGGGGGCTCCAAGCTTTATGACTTGATTGCATGAAGTCTAATGAGTCTATCACTTCAGTTCATCTTTGTCTTCTGGATTCATTTAGCAATTTCAAGAGAGCTTTGCCACATTGTGGGTTTCCTGAGGCCAAGAATTTCTGAAACAGAGATTTGCTTTGTTCATGTCAACGTGACATGTATTCTACCCACTAGCCCCTAGTGCAATTAGGCTGCTTTGAGCACAAGCTTGGTGAAGCACTCAACATTTTCTGGTTTTGGTGGAATCTAAAAAACAGTGCACTCAATATCCTCAGTAAAAAGGTTCCCATTTAGCCTTTCTGAAGTTATATCATGGCATGGGAATGGACATTATTGTTGGAACTTCAATGCCTATGTGTATCAGGACCAGCCTGTGCTGGCTGATTGGGAAACTGTTTAATACAGTTCTTGAAGCATACAAAGGTTCTCCCAAGCTATCACATGTGACAAAACATAGATCAGGGTTTGAATCCTTTCTTCATCATGTGAAGTGGAAGGTGCTTTAATCTTTAGCATTGAACAGAAGGAACAGGTTTTCAGTCATTGCCCAGTCATTGCTCAGTCTCCACATTGCTCAGACCTGTTCTTCACAGTTTTTGTCAGCTGTGTAGCCCCAAGTCATGTTAAAATTGCTGGTGAAAACTGCTGGATGGTTAACAGTAGGCAGCATCCATGGAATCCATGTGGCATTTGGAGGTTTACATATATTTATCACAGATACATCCTGAATTTTAATGGTGACAGCTATAAGTGTATTGTTTTCTAGACTTCTTGTGGTGACATCTTTAAGGCTGGATTTCATGTACATTGCTAGTCTGTGTTTTGAATGGTGGTGGCTTGCGACTGGCAGAAATCCCAGGAGCTTCATTTTCAAGGCTCTTTCATTGTTAATTATGTGCATTTCTTGAAGCAGTAGCATATCAGTTTTATGGAGTTTGAGGAGTCATCTCAAGAAATCACACTTTGGCCTTGATAGGCCCTCCACATTTAAGTGGTACAAACATAGTGATGGTCCCATGTTGCGATAAGTTTGACCCCTGAGAAAGATCTTTGGCACTGTAATCCTGATTGGGAGGGAGGCCCTTTACAGGTATTTGATTACTGAGTTCATGACATTGGTTATTCCTTAAAATGTAATAGGAAAGACCATGAGAAGCTTATCATTTTCTTCCCCATTGCATATTGTAATCATGAATTAAATCATCAAGCAAGAAATATTAACTTAATACTAACTTTTTCTATTTTTCATTAGGTCATGAGCAGAACCAAGAGCCTCCTAACCATCCCCATGTGCTTTTTCCCTTACCTCCAAGTGATACCAGAACAGCAGCACCACCAGGAAATATTGTTTCCTTGGTGCCAGGCAGCAGAGTGTTGCCTCCAGCTCTGCTAGCCTGAATACTAAGATGGCCACTCATAAGAGCTGGGCCACA
This sequence comes from Crocodylus porosus, assembly GCF_001723895.1. Lineage (NCBI taxonomy): Eukaryota > Metazoa > Chordata > Crocodylia > Crocodylidae > Crocodylus > Crocodylus porosus. Next base: position 136,707,421 of record NW_017728886.1, read on the forward strand.
CCTGCTGAATGTCACTTCAGGCTTTTAAAGTGGGAGGCACCAGAGATGCTTTGCCACAGGCCCCAATCTACTGGTCATGTGCTGTAAACTTCTTTGGGCTTCAATAATATTTCCTTGGCCTCTGGAACATTTTATAGGCATCAGAACTATGTCTGTTATCTATTTACAGAAATGGAGATGGAGGGACCTGGCCTGACCTTTACTCCATAATGGTTTTTGTTGCTCTGGCCCACGTTCCCAGAAATTCAGCTTTGTGGGTGCTCTGGGTTTTCCTCTTTACTTCACACACAAATTTTGCAAACAAGAAAAAGGCAAAATATTCTCTACTTTAATAAATAAACAAAGATAGACAAAATATGCCTTAAGCTCATTTATCTGCTTCAATTTCCTTGTAATTCTGAAGTGTTTTTTAGGGTTATGCTCCTGGATTCTTCAGAGGAACATGACCTACTTCAAGTGCCTGTCTTGTGTCATGGATGTCCTGCAAGGGGTATTTGACTGGAACAACTGAGGCATTATCTGGTATGAGAATGCTCTCCTGAAGCCAGAAAAGTTCAGTTCCCAGCCCCCCCTGGTTGTTTCAAGGTCTTGACTAAAGGAGGGCTAGCTTCCAGTTCAGCTCCTTAGAAAGGGACTTTACCTTTTGTTGGAAAAAGCAAGTAAAGCCCAAAGTTCCAGGCTGTCAGTTCTGCTTCAATAAACACATTTTTTTTTTGTGCAAAAGCCATGCAGCCAGAATTCTTTGTCTTTCCAAAAAATTAATCAACCCTCTGTCCCTAATCCAGCCCTCATAGCCTAGAGCACACTCAAAGGTTGCTCCACTGTTCTCCCTTGACTCCTTCAGAGGGTAGTGGACACTTGCTGGTGTGCTCTGCTTGGTGTCCCCTTCTGAATCCCTTTTTATTAACCTGTCACCTTACTCTCATTCATGTTTTCTTTTTTGTTGTCCCAAGAATTCAGTTGGTGTGTCATGAGTGGCCTCCCTTCTTAAGCGAGGCTTATAGAATTTTGTGATGGCCTGAGGCATAGGCCTGTTCCCAACAGTAGCAAAGGTGGATGCTTTAGAGGAAGAGCATTGACTCACATATCCGGAATGATCTATCCCCTTTTCATGATCCTCCTTGGTGTTGCACAAAAGCTGTTCGTTTCTTTGGAGGCCCGCAAAGATCACAGACACACAAACATCAGCCAGCAAAAAAGGATGTATTTGTTTGCAAACAAGGTCAGAGTGGGGCATTGATGCCCAAATCAGCTTCTGACAAACTAATTGTGTTTGCAAGCGGAATTTATCTTCT
>NW_017728886.1:136708875-136734999 GCF_001723895.1 Crocodylus porosus
TTATTAAGCATGCCCAGAAACTACAACAGTTCGCCAAAAGTTCATACTCCAAGGCCACAGTCAATTGAATTCCAGCTTCTGTAATCAGCATGAGAAAGGCTAAGGCGGGACCGGGGGAGAAAGGAGCCTTGGGCAGTATTTCTTTCTTATCAGGTGCAAGATGCAAGCTGCACATTTCTAACATTGGCATCCACCATTACTGACTGAGAGATGCCAGAAGAAACATCAGCAACACTTCTCTTCAGCAGCAATTAATGGACCCATCATCCATAAATTGATCTAGTCCTTTTTTAAGCATCGTTCTTCTATCTGCTGTACTACCTCCTGTGGCAGTGAATTCCACTAGTCAACTATGTATTGCTTTCCCTTGTTAGTTTTAAACCTGTCACCTACTAATTTTAGTGGGTGTCCCCTAGTTCTAGTATTCTGGGACTTACTAAACAAAGGCTCCCTGTTTATTTGGTCCACACTCTTCATGATTTTAGAAACCTCTCTCATATCTCCCCTCAGCCCTCTCCTTTCTAAACTGAGAAGTCCACCTTGTTCAGTCTCTCCTGGTATGGTAACTGCTCCATGAACCTCATCATTTTGGTTGCCCTTGTCTGTACCTTTTCTAATTTTGCTACACCTTTTTAGAGATTCAGAGACCAGGACTGCACACAGTACTCAAGATGTGGGTGCACCATGCATTAGTATAATAACATGATTATACTCTCTGTCTTGTTTTCCTTTCTTAACGATGCCCAGTGTTTTATTAGCATTTGTGGTCACTGCTGCACATTGAGCTGACATTTTTAGAGAACTAACTACAGTGACCCCAAGTGCCAGATCCAGACATTCAGGAACATGTCATTTGTGGCACTGTAAACCTCTTTGTAGCACTGCAAACCACATGCCTGGCATATTGAAATGTACTTCATACTGTAAAATTGTAGCGCAGAATGGGGGAAAATTTCGCCACTGGGAAATCTTAGTAGGAAAAACAAACATTATGAAGAAAAGTATCATGGCGCATTCCACAGGAGTGTGTGCTAGCAGACACAGAGTCTTGGTCCTCCCAGAAGATGTTCTGGCAGCCATCCAGAGCATCTCCCCTCTAGTTCTGCCCCAGCTTCTCCAGTATGCTGGGAGCCAGGAGGTGTGGGGAAATAACAGTTTCTCCATTTTGCTTTGCCCAAAAGCCCACAGGCAGGGACATGCACAGTGGCAAAAAGTAGTGGCATAAATTTGTGCCACTACTTTTTTTTTGCCACTGCTAGTGTATGCCCGGCATGTGGGGCCATGCCCGTGGTGTCTTTCCTGAGTCATACCAGATAGTTCACACCACCATTATGCATGTATAAAGTTATTCTTCCATATGTGCATTACCTTGGATGTGTCAACATGGAAGTTCATTTGCCATTTTTTTGCCCAATCTCTTAGCTTGATGTGATCTTTCTGTACCTCCACTGCATCACCTTGGGACTTGATTATCTGGAATTATTTTGTATAATCTGCAAACTTGGAGATTTCACTATGCACTCCCATATCCAGGTAATGGCCTTGCACCCCACAGGGCTCAGGCATCCATAGCCATGCCTGGCCCCACCTCTCACTCCTTGGGGTCTTCTACCCCACAGGACTCATGTGGCCACAGCCGTTCCTGGCCCCCACTAACTCCAATGTTACCAGACCCATTCAAAGGTGAGAGCTAGGGTTAAGACTCCTCTACCTGCCTTTCACTGGGATGATAACTGGCCTTGCATTTCCTGGGGACTCCCAAACCACTGAGAGCCTTCCCACTCCTGGCAGGTGCAGTTTTAGGTCATGTCCAAGACCAGGAGCCTCCAAACAATCCCCTACAACTCCTGCCCTTACCTCCAGGATATAATGGAGCCTTGCAGCCAGGCAATGTTACAGCCCATGCTGCCCTGTTTATATGGGTGGCCAGAGATCTAAAATAGCCACTTCAATCAAGCACCTTCTGGCTGTTTGGCTACACTCTTAAAGTGGCAGGCACCAACAGTGCCCTGCCACACACCTTCCCCTTTAAAATAGTTCCTGGGGGAGGTTTCCCCTGCTGTTTCTCCAAAGCAGGATCATCCCCTTAGAGCCTGTGAGAGCCTTCAAGTGGCGAGCACCCCAAAGGTGCTCTGTCACAAATCTCATGAGATTTGTTTTGGCTCAACCCTCCAATTTGTCTAGGTCACTCTGAATCCAAGCCCTACCTTCCATTGGAGTTCCTACTCACTAGCTTGGTATCATCCATGAACTGGCTGAGGGTGCAATACATTCCATCTTCTAGATGCTTAATAAAAATATTGAAAAAAAAAAAAAAAACCAGCTCCAGGACTGACCCCTGGGGCACTCCACTTGATACCAGCTGCCAACTAGACATTGAGTCATTAATTACTACACATTGAGCTTGACAATCCAGGCATCTTTCTATCTACTTTACAGTCCATTCATCCAACCTGTGCTTCCTCAGCCTGCTTGAAAACAATGCTGTAGGAGATGGTATCAAACATCTTGTTAAAATCAAGGTATATTACATTCACTGCTTCCCCCACATCCACAGACCTAGACATCTTATCAAAGGCCATCAAGTTGGTCAGGCATGACTTCCCCTTGGTGAATTCATGCTGACTGTTCCTGATCATTTCCTTCTTGAAGTGCTTAGAAATGGATTCTTTGAGGACCTGTCCCATATTTTTTTCCAGGGAATAAGGCGAGGCTGACTGGTCTGTAGTTCCAAAAAAAGGTTCCATAAAAATTTTGAACAAATTAGGGATCAGCACAGATCCCTGCAGGACCCCACTCTTGACCTCCAACTCACCTGAAAAGTGATTATTTAGCCATACAGATTTCATTTTGAAAGGTTCACATAGTCTCAAAAATATTTGGTGGGTGGGGGTGAAGGGTTGGAGGGAGGGAGTGTGTGTGTGTGTGTGTGTGTGTGTGTTGGCAAAAAGAATGAATATTTGAAGTGTTGCTAAATGTAGAGCCCAGGATGAATAATGCACTATAAACAATAATATAGAGGAACCCAAGCCTAAAACAGCAACAAAACACTTCATTAACTTGCTCTTTTGTTATGCTTTGAGCAGAATGTCGATAGTATTTAAATAAACCTATAAACGAGAGATTTACCTCTGTGCAGAACACAATACACAAAGGGCTGTATTGAACTCTTAATATTCACAGTAGAGACACAGGGGAAATCCCAATTATGCATAGTGCTTGTGGTAAACTGATAATAAATTAATCAACAGGCCAAATAATACTTGAACAACAGGCATTTGAATTCCTAAGGCCAAGTATAACTGCTTCTTTAGTGTTAAATTAAAAGTGATATTGGTCCTCAATGAATATTAATATTCATGAGACATTAAATTAATGCATTTCTCTCTAATACCTTGACTATTAATTTTTTTCTATTCTGTTTATGATTTCTGGAATGGTTCCATAACACAATTAAGGAGAAAGAGCAAATAATTGGTATACTGAGACAAGTAAAATGTGTTTAAGGAGGCAAGGGATAAGCTATCCTGAAATAATAATCAGTTGAATTTTTTTGTAACTGTGATAGCAACAAAACACTTCAATTCTAAGTGTTTCATTTTGGATGAAATGTTATATTATAAGGATTTTATGTGGAGGATTTTTGTATTATAGTAGATAATTACAGCAATACACACACAGAGACAACAAATTAGCTTGGAAAGATGGAATCTGTGTTGAACAGGAATAAAGGATAGTATTGAGTACTGATTTTCTTTTACCTAGTTCACTGCAATTGTTATTTTTTTCTCCTGCATTTTGAATTCATTTGTTCCCTTTAGAGGATAATGTAATTTCATTCTTTTCTATTTAAAGGCAAGTTTTTCGGGAAGTCAAGATGAAGTGTTAGATATCCTTGATAGTTTTTATCTTTTTCTTCTTCCCTTCACTTTTTTCACTCACCTTCTGTCTCTGTTTTCCTCAGATTTATATACCAAAGCATAGGTGCACAGATAATGAAGTGATATGTAACATTCATGTATATTAGTTGTCATACTACTTCTTGAAGCAGAACTAAAACTCCTAAACACTGAATTTTTCAAACCCACCATCCTTGACTACTGTATTCAACATGGGGGAAAATAAATCTTTGTCTTTGATTTGCATACAAGTCAAAGGCAAATGACTGCAGAATCTCCAACTCTAGCCCTGATCTCAGCTTGGGGTCAGAGTCAGAGCCATAGCCACTCCCTGCCCAGTTTATGTCCCCCTCCAGGCTTGCCTTCAGTTGCAGCTTTATCCCCAGTACAGCCCAGGAGCAATCGTGGCAGTAGTAGCAGCCCCAGCCCTGGTCCTAGTTTTGACTTTGACCCAGAGCCAGGGCTAGCGCTGGGATGGAGTTCCTGCCATCACAACTGCAGCTTCCTGGCCAGGCAGAGGCCAGAGCAGAGCGAGAATCCCATCTGAGGGTAAATGATGATAGGGAGAAAGGGTGAAGGCCATATGGGGGCAGAGAGAAATGGTGTGGGCGCACATGCACTGTAGGAGGCGGGGGGTGTAGCTACACAAGACATTTACTGAGGATCTGACTAATTAGCTCCGCAGTAAAGTCTCAGCAGCTGCACATGCAGTGCTATTAGGACAGAGAAAACTAATTAACTCCACCATAGGTTAATAGTTGTCAACACAAGTACACTCCTATGGCAGAATTATTTACCTCACTGCAACACATGTGTAGACACTGATGGGGATGGCTGGGGCACAACGATGCTTCAGCGTGGGGCTGCCTGGTGGCTAATCCCACACTGGAGCACCCTCATGTCCCAACCAACCCCTCTATAGCATGTTGAGCCAGGTTGGAAAAGCTCTGGGATGTCAGGGAGATCCCCCGGGCCTTCTGCCAGTTAAGGCTGATATGCCATGAAGTTTCCTCTGTCACATTAATTGCATGTGTAGGTTGTGACCAGCCAGCTGGGCACTGTGAGTATATTAATTTAGTTGCAGACTGACTGAACACTGCAACTTTATTAGCCACTGGGCTTTTTTGGTTTGGGATTGAGGAGGTGATGTTGGGAAGGAAAGCAATGACAAGTTTCACTTATAAAAAGAATAAATTTTATTTATAAAAACAAAACATATAGTTTTGCACATATGACAATTGATATTCACATGGCAGAATTACAAGATACTCGGAATATGGGACGTTTTGGCTTCCCATTCAATGGACTACCACTTGACAGCATAAGAGCCTTTTTTAAATTACTATAGTACTTTGCTATACCTGGATGATCCGTGTATTTGGTGATCTGTACACCATTGTACCAAAGTATCATCGGGTAGGGGAACTGCTGGAGCTATTGTTTCCCATTGTGGTGGGCTCAGAGGTTTTGGTCACCTCTTTGGGCTCTAGGTGGTTGTAGAATTTCGAGCTGCAGGCAAGGTTACAGCAGTTGTTATGTCAGAACTCAGGGTGGGCAGTGTACATGCAGCCAGAATATAACAGCACTAGGGCCATTGGAAAAAACTGCAACAGTCTCCCCTTGTCCTGCACTCATTTTTTTCAATTTTTGCATATGAGAGGAAACAGAGTAACCACCCTGTCCCACAGTAACATTGACAGGTTCTTCTTTGCCAGTTTACAATTCATCACTGACAACTGAGGCCAGTTTTGCACTTCTTCGATCGCAGCTGGGCGTTCCCAGTATCTCAGCATGTCCGAAGCCTTGGCAGTGGGTGCAACCTGGGGTGCAGGCGCACTGGAATGCCCCACATCAGTTAAACAGTAGCAAATGACTAGCAGTTCCGTCATGATGGCGTTTCACCCCTTCATTGCTGGATGAGGGTGGCGGCATTGCTCTGGAGCAGGATGACGACTCCAGAGTAGCCTGAGGTTACTACAGCTGTGCCTGCGGATGGACTCAATCTGCAGGAACAAGGAAAAATGGAGTCTGGCTCCTGTTAGATGGATTTGACCTTGACATCTACTATGAGTTATATGTGTCCCGTGTTATTAGCACCTCTTCCCATTTGTCCCCCTGTGGATGCTTAACTACTACTTGATCCTCTGCCTGCAGTTTACTGCAACTATCCCTTAGCTTGTTGCCCTGTAGGCTTGGGGGGCCCACTTTGACCAAAGGCTTGCTGCTTGGGGCTTCCTCCGGAGTGGGGCCAAATGTTGGCCCAGTTGACTGAGCAATCCAGGTGTGGGTCTCAGTTTTTGAGGCCTGAACTAGCGGCCATTCACAGGTTGTACTTTAAGATACCATTGGCTTGTTCTACCAGTCCATTAGATGGTGGGTGATAGGGAATGTGATAGGTCCACAGCACTTGACATTTTGCAGCTTACTTATACACAAGATGGTTGCGAAAATGTGAACCGTTGTTACATTGCAGCTCTACAGGAGGTGGGTAGATGGCTATCAGGTTTTCCAATGCTTTGGCGGAGGCCCGGGCAAACATTATTCTGGTGACTGCTTTCACTGCTATAAATACATATTGTCGCTTTCTGGGTGTCCAGGGAAGTGGGCCTATAAAGTCACATTGTTAAACTTGCCATATTACTTTCCCATCGCATGGCAACAAAGGGGTAGTTGAGGCATGGGTTAGTTGGGCCTTGACTTCCTGGCAGGTGATGCAGGAGTTGACTAATTTCTGTGCTTCCCTTTTGGTTAGGTGAATGCCTCAGGTGGCTGCTAGGCGAGCAATGCCATTGCGGCCAGGGTGCCAATGCTGTTGATGCAGCCATTCTGCGGCTAGCACTCCAGGGGTCTGCTAGAGGGAGTGGCTGGGTGCCTTCTCGAGAGGTGGCTGAGCTTCTGCTTCAGCAACAAGGGTTTCTGTGCTGCCTTTGGCTAGCTCATCTACTTGTCTGTTCTACTTTGCTTTAGGCCCTTCAGCTTTTTTGCTCCCATGTGCTGCACTAACAAGTCATATATGAAGGGGAAAGCCTCCCTCTGCCATTACTCACAAAGCCTCCCGGTTATCATAGCTCTAAATATTTTTGCCTCTTTTTTGAAGTTATTTTTTTTCCTATAAGGGTAGCCACTTGGTGCAACCCTTTACCACCATTCACAAATCACAATAAATATAAATGGGTTTGTATAGCCTGGCTCTAGTAACAATTTATAGTTGGCTACATTGATTACAGCGGCCAGTTCAGCATACTGTGCACTTTGGCTGTTTCCTTCCATTGTAAGTTGCTTACTTCTCGAATTTGTATGGCAAACCTTTGGCTGAGCCATTGGTGAACCAGACTTCTATGTTTTCTGATGTTTCCATGTCGGGTGAGAAGGGAGGTGCTTCCTTGATGGGAGATGGCTTATTAGAGTTGGTTGTGTCTGGGTATATGGTGACCATGCTTCCTGTGACCTTTTCCACTAGTGCTGGACATCCCTTTGGTGTTACCTGCTGTGCCTGACTTAAAATATAGTAGATTCATTTCTGCACTGTTGTTTCTTCGGCCCTCCCTCCGGGCAGGAGGTGTCGGTTAGACAATGCTATTCTCAGGATGGGTACCATAGCGGTTATGACAGTGGGTAACTCCCCTCTCAGGGCCTCTGTGGCTTCTAAAGCTGTGGCTCCTGCACACAGCATTTGTTCTAACAGGGTGTATTGGGCTTTGGCCCCCTTCCAGCTTCGGCTCCAAAACCCAAGGGGCTTTCCCTCTGCCTTAGGTATATCTCTTTGCCATAAGCTCCAATGGGACCCCCTGTTGGACACATTACATGGAGCCAGAGTTCCTCTTGTGGACCTCATGCTGCTAGGGAAGCATGGATGGTTAGTGCCTCCTTGAGGGCCTGCATGGCATGATGGCGTTTGGGGCCACATTCCCATTGTGCCTTTTTTTTGCACAAATTATACAAAGGCCAAGCCAACACATGCAGGGACATGCAGGCGCTAAAAATCAAACAGTCCCATCTGGGCTTGCAGCTCTTTCACATTTTTGGGGGCAGCGGTATCTACCAGGCTCTGCAGCTCTTTAGCCAGTATGGTGGGTCCACTTTGTTGCCACTGGATTTCCAGGAATTCACACTGGGGCCCAACTTCTTGGATCTTTTTTCTGGACAATGTGAATCCAAACACCTGCACCTTCTCCTTTAGGGACTTAAAAACACAAACGGTTAATTCCCGGTTCTGGCATCCCACTATGACATTATTGACATACTGCCAGACATGCACCTTTGGGTGGTTCAGTTGGACTTCATGGACCACCACAGCCAGCATTCTATGGGCCAAGGCAGGGCTGTACACCCAACGCTGGGGTAGGACTGTGTAGGTGTACTGCTGTCCTAGCAATATGAAGGCAAACAAAGGCCAGTGATCTTCATGGATGGGAATAGCAAAGAACATGTCTTTAATGTCCATGGATCCCATCCACTGGGGTCCATAACACCTAATGTTTTTTGTTAACACAGGCATGGATGGGACCACAGCTATTAAATGTTTGGTATTGGCATTTAAAGCTCTAAAGTTAATAGTCAATCGCCAATCCCCATTTGGTTTATGTACTGGCCACACCGCGTTGTTGTACAGAGAATGAGTCTGAATGATGGTTCCATCCTCCAGCTGCCGATTGATGATGTCCTGGATTGGTTGTGTTGCCTCGGGGGGTATGCTGTATTGGGGTCAGTGTACCCCCTTCATGGCTGGCAGGGCGAGACAGTCATAAAACATCAGGCTACTGCTGTCATTATGTCTTCCTGCTCAATTTCCTGGGCTCTGGTGCAGCCAAACTGCCAGGTTTCCTGTTTAAGAATAAACCACTGCCCTTGCAACACATTTAGTCCCAGGAGGTTCAGCCCCCCCCCGGAGCATTACCAACTCTTACCACTTGGTAGGGGGTTCCCCGTGTCCCCTTCTATTCTGCAAAGTCTAAAATGCATAGCTGACCACCAGCATCTAGTAGCATGTCAATTGACTTTTTCCTTCTATTTAAATAAATCTTTGTAGGCACTTTGATTAAGGGGCTAATATTATTCTGTGTTACCAGTCCCCAATCCTCTACTGCCCCCATGATGGCCCCTTGCATGGGGGGCTGGATCAGCTGGGACTCCTAGTTCGGAGGGTCGGGGGGTGCCAAGGGTTCTGTCTTTTTCCCCTTCCCACCCTCACAGTGTTTGATCCATAACACCTGCAGGACTGTGGTAGGCAGTCCATCAATTTGCTCTTTACTAAACCCTGCTGCCAGTAACTCTCTCCACATTTGTGCCTGCGGAGCTTTGGGTTTTTCATTTCCCACTTTCCTGGATTTGGGGGGCCCAGTTGGGCCATCTTTCTTAGGGGCCACTGCCATGGCCTTTGCAGTTTTTATTGGTTTAGGAAGCCCCGGCTTCTGCAAGATAGGCAGAAGCTGTACTAGCCTCTATATCACATTTCTTACTGGGTGAGTCACTAATTCCTCTTGTAGTGTCAGGAAAGCTGAAGTGAATTCTGTCGGTGATCTCTGGCAAAACTTTCTCCACATTGTGTCTGTCACCAATTCTTCATCTAAAGTATGCCCCCAGCTTCCTGCTTGAATGATTACTGACAAAGCCAGCTGATCAAGACAATGAATAGCTTCCTCTAAGTTAACCCATGCTCGGTGGGGTGGGGGGGTAAACTCTTCTTCCATGTTGCCATAACCCGCAGCACCTGCTTGCATTGCAGCAGAAAACAGAGTAATGTTTTGGTTCTGCCCGACCCACTGACCCCGACCCACTCTCTTCAGGGTAGAGAACCAATTGTGCTGCCTCCGTGCAATTCACAGATACTGCTGAGGCTCCTTCACTATACATTCAAACTAACCAGTCTATTATTGGCTCCCCTGGTTTAGCTTTATGTTGCTCTTCCAGTTCTTTGACTTCTGTGCGAGTAAAGGACTGTGTCTCTGTCTGGAGATTTCCCCCTTGTGGCCCTGCATGGGTCATCACCACTGGGAAGTTTTGGGCTAACTCTTCCTAAATTCTCTTGGACTGTTGGGGCATAAGGAGGTGGGATTTCATGGGCTTCTGCTGCAAGCCTCACATACTCATCATTTCCTGGCTTAGTTTCTGCAATTTCACCATACAGACTTCCACAGTCTGGGTCATCCCACAGATCAGTTTTTGGAATTCCATTATAAAGACACTGTCAAACCTTTTCAAGGGAAGGTTCAACTGATCATGCCATTTGCACTTTCTGCTCAAGGGAGGCAATTGCCTGTATGACTAGTATCTTTCCCTCTTGACGTTTTAGTATCTTTAGTCAATCTTGAGCTGTCCTGGCAGCTGAGCATGCAACAGAACTAGAATCTTTTTCTTCTCTTAATTCACTTTCAAACTGGGTTAATTGACTCTCTAGGGATTGAATTGTTTGATGGAGCTGAGTGGATTGCTCTGCCCCCAGTCTTAGGCAGGTTGCCAGCAGCCAAAACAGACATCGCTTCCTCGGTTTGTCTTTCTGCACAGCAGTGAATGGAGCCCAGTGACAGGGAACTGTGGCAGGGTCATTCCAGGTGGGTTTCAATCTCTCTTTATCTCACCCCAGATTCTTAATACCCGTAACCTCTTCTATTAAAGAAATCAGTGGGGCCCACCACTCTGCCCCCTCTACACCATTCTTCCTCTCTGAACTCTCCATCCTTGATACTGTTCATGACACCACTTGTCACAGGCCAGCTGGGCGCTGTGAGTATACCAATTTAGTTGCAGACTGACTGAGCACTGCAACTTTATTAGCCACTGGGCTTTTTTGGTTTGGGATTGAGGAGGTGATGTTGGGTAGGAAAGCAATGAGAAGTTTCACTTATAAAAAAGAATAAATGTTATTTATAACAACAAACAACATAGTTTGCATATATGATGGTTAATAAAAAGATTAAGCTAATAAACAGACAACATAACAATTCAAGTTAAAATTGACAGTAATAATAACACAGACAAAGAAATTAACCACGAGTTTTCACTTGATTAGCAATTTATTGATAGTTCTTCAGTTAGAAGATACATGTCAATTTGATTCAGTTAAGTCAGACATCTCTGATTCAACGCTGTCAGAGGGAGAACCAGTCCCTCAGTTAGGATTTGGTTTTTATTTAAAGATTTGTGGGGCATGGGACAGCAATGACTCTTTTGTGCCATCTTTCTCTGAGGCTTACTTAATGTGCATTTTTTTATACCTTGTCTATGCTAATTTTTTGGTTATATAGCCATTCATAGTGTTATCCTATGGGTTTAAAAGGTGTTAGAAATTATTACAATAAATTACTGCCTAAGCTTGGGCAAATTCATATAAAAAGCTATATATATATAAATATTTTTTCCAGACAGACAGGAAACTACTCCATAAGTTACATTAGATACCTTCAAAAAGCAGATTTCTACTGTTAAAGTTGCTCATTAACTCTTCTGGTTCTGGCCATCACATTAGATGCATCCAGGAAGTGAAGGGAAGGTGTCAGGGGAGGGGGAGCACTAAGGGATGCTGGTAGCAAGCGGGGCAGGTGGTAGGGGGCAGGGTATAGGCTGTCTGCCCTCCCCCCCACTGTCTACCCCATCATAGCTTATTGCATCCTTGATGCTGCTTTCCCTGATGAAGCACTGGGGGGAGGAGCAAATTTAAGATGACCTTCCAATAATTAGCTTCTATATGTGGAAAATCATAACAAAATTGTAGATTTTCCATCTCTACAATTTAATTATTGGGAGAGTCATCTTAAATACACACAACTTAGATTTGGGTAAATACAATAAACTCAAAATGAAATAAAACAGGTTTACCTGTTTCCAGGACTGAATTTTACCTAAAAAAGCTTTTATCTTGTAATTATTCTAGTTCTCTTATATCATCATATGACTGCATAGGATTTTTTTGTCAGCCATTGTTCCAAAAGTCTGTGCAAAAATCTGATAGGACGAACACATGAAATTTACCTTGTCATGTAATACCTGAGTATGTATGAACCACCCAGAAATAGATAAAATATTGGGAGATCCCACTGCCCTACCCCAAACTGTGTTTGTATTGGGGAGAAACACCTTGGGACAATGATTTGTTTGAAGCTAAGAAATCTAGTTCCTTTAATTTTTTGTAGATCCCCAAGGGAGATGGAAGGACAGAGGTGACAAAGTAGAGATTTTGTAAGTATTTACAGCAGGAAGAAAAGCTCTGCTTAATTTTGGAACAAGCTCTCTGTTTAGAATATAAAATTCCATGGATATGCTTTCTTAACTGCTGGACTATTCAAGTTCAGTTGATCTTGATTAGTGGAAAGAAAGGGAGAAAGGGAAAGAGATTCAATAGATGGTCTAGAAGGTGCAGGAAAAGGTCCTGCATTTCTTAAAGAACACAGATCTAAGCCCAAAGAACATTTTAATTATGGGTTAACTGAGATAAGGAAGTGTGTGTAAGCATATGTTTGGATCTCCATTTTCATGCTATCTGATTTCTGATGCTTGGAGTTTGAGACAGGGTGCTTCAGCATGGTAAGTTTTAAACCTATAGGCTGAAGTACTACTCTTTGTGCTGGGCTAATTCTGTATGAGGCTTCATATGGCAGCTACCTCTTATGTTCGAGGGTAAGAGCTTTGTGATTCGATTTGGCAGATATTCAGCAGATATACTTCCAGTCCACTTCCGGGATCAACTCTGAGCATGTGGATTAGCCCTGGCCTTGTCAGTGTAAGGCAAGTTAGCTATATCTTTATAGCACTATAGCATGAACTGAATTAATGTAGCTAATGTTAATATAGAATGTAATAACAGTGAAATATAACCATGTTAGTTTTGTCTTATAAGCAACTTGAAAATTTATTTTGTAGTCTTTTGCTTGATATAAGTAAATGAACTCTGCATAGCTTTTACGTATGAGTGTATGTAAAAGGGTGAATGGTGAGAGAATGGCATAGAGGTGGGAGAAGATTTAACTGTTTATTTAAGCAACAAGGCACTAAATGTAAGCTACCAGTCAGTAAACTAACTAATGAATGAATGAAGAATTTCTTTTAGGTCTAGGGCACAAAGAAGATAACGAGGAGAAAGAATGCATTCATACTGCCAGATGGGCAGCAAAAACACTTTAAAGCTAAGATAAGTTGAAGACAAAAGAAGAAGAAATGCAAAAACAGAAGCGGGGTATGAAAAAGCCTTAAAGCACTGAAAAAAAAGATGCTAATCCCTATAAAAGAACACTTTGAAAATGCCAAGTTGGGTGAGTCTCTTTTTTTAGTGCTGTTTCATCGGAGCACAGATGTACCTGTTTACTTTGTTTTAGCTGTTATTTTTAAATCTGCTATCTTTAAATCATCTTCATTTACTTAATAAGCTGGGGTTGGCTACCCTGGGCTGATATTGAGCAACTATTGCTGGTATCTATATATGGTGTATGTGTGGATGAAATGGTTGTTTTGTGTATGTGTATAATGATGTATATGATTTGTGTGTATTTGTATGAATGGTGTGCTTGAATCTTCATGTTTAACTTATGTGATTACTTAACATGGTACCTTTTCTTATCCCCCTTTATAAAGTTTTGCTTGTGATTTGAGCAACTGGTAATTTGTGTAACTTTTTAGTGGAGAATGTGGGCAAGGTGCCATTCCTCTATTTTTCTAAGTGGTCTGTCTAACCCGAGACCACTATACCTGGCATTTCTACCACTGGGAAATGTGCACACCTTCAGATAGACAGACAAACACATATACAGACGAAACTTACTATACAGATAACACACAAGTGATCAATAACCGCAACATAGAACCTTATTCACCCCCACACACATTCTCCACCAAAAATGTTACACAAATTACCAATCACTCAAATCACAAGCAAAACTTTATAAAGAGGGATAAAACAAAACAATATTTGAACAAATGGCAATCTGTGTAGCAGTATGGCACAGTGGCTTTGTTAGATTTTTTATGCTTCCAGAAGCACATGGGCCTCTTGAGTCAGTGACTGGGGCGGAGGTCCCCCGGCAACCAATTCCACTGCCTGGTGGCTGATTGCATTCACCAAAAAGTGGCCACGCCACTTCCAGAAGTCCCAAAGCCACGTCTGGAAGTGGCACGGCTGCTTTTACTGGCAGCCCCGCTCCCCAGCCGGCACTTGCAGGGGGAGCACCGATGCTCCCACCTGCCCCCCTACTCATCCCCTAAACAGTGAGCGTGGCCTGACAAGCCATGCACCAGTGCTTTCAGGGGGTGCCCATATGTATTGCCACAGCAGAATCAAATACTCATTCCATTCCAGGCAGAGGAAGAGACTTCAATTCCCAGTGGTTTCCCTAGCCAGAATGGGAAGAATATGAAGAGTTTCTAAAGGTTAATAGCTTATTCAAGGAGACAAAGGTAGCATTAGCAAAAGTGCACTTTTTGTGACTTTAATGCACATTAAAATAGGATAATGTGCATTTTTGGTCTATGTGTAGATGTGCCCACTATGTTGTAAATTAGTGCTAATCATATAGGGCATGTGTAGATGAAACAGGTGCCCTAAATTGAAGCGGTGGGTTTTTAAAAACACCACTTCAATTTAGGGCAAAGTAAACCTCTGTGTCATGTACACCCATGTCTTACCTGCTTCTCTGGCAGTGGGGAGGGGAGGGAGAGTTGCCAGTAGATGGAGTACTCCTTGGAGTCAGGGGCTGGTGCTTCCCTCTGCGTTGAGCGGTGGCCCCACTCAGGCGGCACCCACCCACAGGCATCTGGCTTAGGTGATCCTGGGGGATACTGCAGCTGCAGAGGGAGGGACCAGGTCCCTGCACAGCTCATGCAGGCAGGCAGGCTCCAGGGAGAAAAATAAATAAATAAAAGAACATCCTTGCACTTTTTTTTTCCCTTTGGTGGAGCCTGCCTTCCTGGGCTGCTGCCAGGCTGCCTGCACAGGCTGCCTACAGAGTCCCTGAGCTGCACAGAGCCTGGTGCTTTGCTTCACAGCTGTAGGACAGGAAACTAAAACTGTTTGGAGGTGTTTTAGTTTGCTTCACCCCAAAGTCATTTAAGGAGAATTACACCACCGAATGTGTTACAGCAGCTGGAATTAATGTGCAATATGCTGCCAACATGCAAACACCTACACCATTAAAGCAGTGCAAAAGCATTTAACCCACTTTAAAGTGTTGTGCACACATACCCCTCATTTTGTCTGTGCATGCACAGATAGACCTGAAGTGCCTTGCCCTTATTATGTGTGGCTGATGAGTGATGAGCACTAGACTGAGATATGAATTTGGGGTTTTTTGTTGTGTTATTTCTGTTTTTATTAGAAATTTATAAATACAAAACATATGCCATATGAATAGAAATTGAAAACCTTGCATACTTTTTCTAAATGTTTAATAAAAATTATAAAAGTATGTCATCTTGGTCCGCTTGGCCTACAAGAATACATTTTTTTTAATTTGAGATATTACTCCACTAACAGTTTCATTAACGTAACACAAAAATACTGATTCTAATTTCAGTTCTCTTAGCAGAAATTGGTAGTCACAACGCTGCAGAACTGGTGTCAGAGGAGAATCTGGTTTAATGTTTGGGGAAAATATAATCAAGTGATGATATAGTACAAAGAAAGAAAAAAGGAGAGGGGGTGGGGAATCTGCTCATGGTATGGTTTCTTATAAGAATGTGGATATTGGATATACCCCTCCATGCAGGGCAAAAAGAAAGGTTCATTAAAGACCAAATGTTGTTTAATATAAGGGAGTGATGTTCAGATCCCAGAAGGTACATAATTTTCACTGCCAGTAAGGAGATTTAAAAGCTTAAAAGGACAGATTTGTGGCTACAGTATGGTCTGTAGGTATGCTGATGTAGAAACCTGCACAATCGTTTTGTAAGTCCTGAAGGATGGTTTACAGTGCAGTCAGTTTAATATAATTAATAAATGTTTGAAATTAGACTGGTGTGTTGTTTTCCTTTTAACACCATCTCAGTCTTGATCTTTTTAGATCAGTAGAGGATCTTCATTGCAAAGTAGCTGTTGAATATTAGTATCAAGGTTAGAAAAAAATCCCAAGGCACAAATTGTAAGTATTTTGTAGAACATGCAAATTTACTAATACATCTTTTCAAGTGAACCCTGCAACAGCTCAGATAATAATAACCTAGGAAAGATGGCAGGCAAACAGGCAGATGAAAATGTATAGATGCAAAGTCTATTTAATGAAACAAGTGTAATGTAGTTATATATTTTTAAAGAACTGATGTGTGCTTTGATTGATTTTATTTTTTTAATTTTAGTTTTGGAATGGTCTGGAGTGGTTAAAATAAGATGTTATTTCACCTAACCTCCTAGCTAGAAAACATATTTCAAAAGAAAAGACTTCACTGAACCTACTTGTTGGAATGTAGATAAATGAGAGTTCATTATTTTTGATAAAAAATACTCTCACAAAAAGGAAAAATATTTTCCATATTAATCACAAGCAGAGACAATTCTTATGACAGAGTATAGTAGAGCAGTGAGGTGCACCAGCCAAGCAGTCACAGAGGCTGCTTGGGAGTGGCAAAGTTGGGGAATCAAGCAGTCCTCTGACCGGCAGCAGGCTAGGCTTTATAAGCCCTGAGCCTGAGCTGTCCAGGAAGTCCTTCCCTGGGAGTCAGAAAGTGAGGAGCTCCTGGTAGCAGAGCAGCAAGGCTCCTGAATTCAGGAAGACACTCTGTAACACAGTGAACAAAGAAAGGTACCTGGGGAAGAGCAGGGCTTGGTTATATAAGTAAGTGGCTTTGATTTATGTTAAGCCTGAGAGAAGGCTTGAGCACCTGTCAGAGGGCAGGTGTTCGCTGTTAAGTTATAATAACAGTTTAGCTGGAGTTCTGCAAAGGCAGGCAAGGCTTAATTAGAGAGAGCCAGCAACCCAGGGGCTGAGAGTAGGACTGGAGGGGTCCAGTGGCCCAACAAACAGCCAGTAATAGTGTAGTGGTACCAGCAGGATACTGAGGCCCAAGAGGGGCCACATGAGAGACCAGTGGGCCTGGCAGCCCAGAGAGGAGCCAAGAGGTCTAAGGGCCAAGAAAGGGGCCAAAGGAGGGACCAGAGGGTCTGGCAGCCTGGAAGCAAGTCAGACAAGAGGTCAGGGTGTCTGGCAGCCTAGGGAGGGGCTGAGTGAGGAACTAAGGGACCTAGAGATTTGAGTGGGGCTGTGCAGAAGACTGAGTAGTCTAAGTGTCTGAAGGAGGGCTGCATGAGTGTAAGTGTGTGACAAAGAACATCCATAATGATGCTACCTGTGAGAATTTGGATATGGTAACTGCAGTAACTGTAGTGTGTGGTATTTCAATCAGTGTGGAACCCAAAGGGATCCAAATATTTGTATGTTATGACTAGTAGTGGAAGCTGGGGTCATGCCTGGGCCTTATGCTATCTCCCTTTGCCATGTGAAAGATAAAGGGTAGTATGGTCAACACTTTCCCTTCAGGTCCCACACAATTTTGGACACATCGTAAAATGAGGATTGAGGGTTGGTTGTGTGATTTAAGATTGACTGACCATGATTTATACATGTAGAGTTGCAGGAGTACATCCTAAATTATTTTTTAGAGGAGAAACTGAAATTGACTAAATATGAAATACTGTCTAATCCATAAAGTAAGTAGACATAAGGGCTAACCCTGCACTGTAACACCCTTGTGTCCCAGCCAGCCCCTCCACTGACTTATGCTGTCACCCAGAACCCAGGGCTGACCACCTGGGCTCTCTGCCAGCCTGGGGCTGCTCTGCCTTGGATCAAAATGCTGTGCCTGGGTGCACCTGACTCCAGCACAAATATGCCAGAGCTTATTGCATCAGGGTAGCTGCACCCAATATGTCTTAATTGAAATTTAATTTCTCATGAATTTCATATTTTAGATCATACACATAAATAGGAATGATGTCATTTCTCCTAAAATTTGGCATTCACATTTGCTTAATTGACATATTCTCTATTTCAAAATTTGCCTAGGAACAATTCTGGAAACTTCATTCAAGTACTCAAAAGAAACAGAATAATGGTTTTCTGCCTTGTCTGTTACAAGCTTTCATTATTTCTTTTTCAAGTTTCTGTTTTAGAAAAATTCTTTTTTGTGATAGTTATATATACAATCGAGTATAAATAGACAAAACTCCATTCATGTCTTTGGAGATTTATACCAGCTGAGGAACCAGTTCTCTTTCTCCAGATGGCGTTATCCAGACATCTTCACTTTACCTGCTTTCATGCATGAGGATGGCTAGTCACACTTACCATTATTACATCATCTGATGTCTCTTTCTTTATGAAAATAAAATTAGTTAAGGAAAATTTCTAATCTTTATGCTATGCCATATGTTGCACAGTCAGAAATAAATTGAAATGCTTACAAGAACTGACATAAGGATTAGATGACAAGGGGTGTATATGAAAACTAGGGAACTTTCCTATTGGAACATTAGTTTCCGCTTAATGCTAATCTCCCCTAGGATCACTATTGGTTTTGTCCTGCACAGAAGGAGCATAGGTTCAAACCATACCTATATGTATGTATGTCTTATTCCAATGAAAACATTGGTTACCTCTTAACAAAAGTCTCAAAATATCTTTTTTACAATCTGCTATACATTCATTCTTATAAACTCAATGTCAAATTGCATTTGGTGAAATGATAGATCTTACAAAACAGTAAAATTGTTTCAGCATTGCTAATTAGAGATCAAAAACAGAAGCACAGAGTGAAATCACTGAATAATGTGGCATGGGTATAGCAATGAAATGGAAAATTAGCTTAAATAGATTTTTAAATGTTAGCACAAATGTCTCATATTGACTGATTGCACCAAGAGCAGCAGAAATCATTTTCCTGTTGTTCTAGTACAGCAAGTATCTTAATATCATTTCTTATGAGTGCTATAAATTAAACTTCAGTATATTTCTAAACTCTCTTTAGACATCTCAATTCCACAAGGAGCACTTTAAAGTTTAATTGTATTTGTCTCTTAGCTAGAAATTGAATGATTTTGGTAGATAGGATGTTTAAGAGCAGGCCCAAAGGCCCACAAGATGGGCTGAGCTCGCTGCCTGTGTGCTAGTAAACCACCATATAGATTTGAAATGGAAAAATACTGCTGAGAGACCACAAGCAGGATAATCATGAGCTCTCTGTATGCAGTATGACAATTGGAATGTGAGCTGATAAACAGGGATGGTACAAACTGAACCTACCTTGAACTCACTAGCATAAGTAACAGTGCTGAAAAGAAAAGTTGCATGCTTGATGATAAGGAAGATGCTTACGCGTAAGAACTGCCCAAAGCCTCTTATTGTGTAGCTAGGCATGTGCACTAGAAGTTTCTAACTAACCATGGGGGTTGAGTCAATTAGGTGTAGAATCTGTGATGCAAAACTGTCTATATAAACTTACTTACTATTAAGGAGAGGGGGCTGGTTCTTGGAGGAGATGGGCTACTCTTTGTTGTTGTGTGCACGCTTCAATAAAGAGCTTTGAGATAAGAACTTGCTGGTGTTGCCTGTCTCTTGCGGTCAGACAACAGACCTGGGAAGTCTGGGTTAGAGTCCCCGACAATTTCAAAGCAAACATTCTAAGCGCTGTATTAAAGTCACTGACAATTTTGTTTTATACATTAATAAGGACTACACCTACTTATAATCTGTGCATTGTCTTTGTGACTTTTTGTCACAAAGAATAGTTTTTAATGCTAATATAGTATGGAACACAAAATAAAATAAAATAAATAAATAAAATGTGAAAATCCATGAATTCTTATTCAACGAGCTTGTGAAATACTACAGTTAAGAGAAAAACCTTGTCCTAAATCTTCCCAGGACAGAAATCCGTATTTGTCTATGGAAGCTATTTATGGCAAGGATCTTAGGGTTAAAAACCATGTATAGTAGTCCTCTAAAGTTTCAGCTCTTGCATTATGCATGTTAATATTATATGAATTTGTCGTGACTTGTACTCAGATTTCAGTAGTGTTTCAAAAGAATGTAATGCCTTGTGTCACTGTCAGACAGTTCCCATTAATGTAAAACTTCATTTCAATGTGGGTACTATTATAGTCTTTACATTTATGGTCACACTACCATCAGAATTATGAAATCCGTTTTCCGTCAAAGTTTCATTTTTGCCAATTTTTTGCAGGAACTGGCATTATTGCACAATCCCCAAACCATATGGTTATTTTTAGCTGCTACTGCGCAGTAGCAATGAGCTACTGTGCAGTCACTCATTGCTGCTGCACAGTAGTGTTGCCATCACAGTTCATGCCTGGTGATGCTATAGTGCAGTAGCTTATTGCTATAGCAACGTAGCATCTTGTGTAGAGAAGCCTCCTGTTTACAGGTGTAAATGAGTAAAATTTAGTTCAGGTCAGCTCCATGGTATTTTAAAAAGTCATAACTCAGTGGTAGATTTAAATCAAGGACCTAAAGGTGCCTCAGGTATGTGATACAACTATTTGGGGCCTATTAGCCAGAGAGAACCAGGCTAATTGTCATAATCATAGTACAACTGTGAATTCAACTGGAAGAAAGCAAGATATTAACCTTCAGAATTAAGAGACTAATCCTGTTCTTATTGAGTTAGTGCCAAACGTCCCACTGATGTAAAAGGAACATAGGTTAATTAAATTCTGGTCCCATTGAAGAAAATAGTAAGATCCGATTAATTTTAATGGAACCAGGCTTTGGCCCAAAATGTGTTTTACACACTCTTGATGAGCATTACAATAGCAGCTCAAGCTAAAAAAATTAGGGGTGTCAGCTCCTAGCCAGAGAAGTATGAAAAAATGGACCAGAGGTGCATGTGTTGTGCATACTTAGTGCACAGCACATGAAGTAAAAGGCTGCACAGAAGTATAGTTACTGAATATAAATAAGATGTCAAGGGAGTTAAATCCTTCACTGTTTCACTGCATACCATTTCTTGGCACAAGGGAAAGCTTGGGGACAGCTAGCTAGGTGTTTTCATCATTACTCACTATAGTTCGAGGCTCGGCTTTTATTCTGAAAACCACATGTGAAATTGGAGATTTTACTCCAGAATGTACGTATTAATGCTAACATTTTAAATTGTTTCTAGTTTTTCTATAACATTTCCAAAGCAGTATGGCAGAAAAAGACTATAGTAGGGTAAAGGGCCTTGTTGAGAGCTACCGTTACTATTTTAATGAATAAATTATAGAGCTATGTAACCAACTCCATAAATATAAGTTTGTGGTTCCTCTCAAGTGTAGTAGGAACAGGTTTAAAAAGGGTGCTTATAAAAAAATGTCAATGACATGCTAAAGATAAGTCCCTCAGAGAAAAAGGAAAATAGACAGCAGTGCTTTTGTCTCCCACTATACAAAAGACAAGAAACAATGAGTTAGTGAGAAAATAAACATACTGTTTTAAAGACGCTAAATGAAAAAAGATTTGCTTCACATTCTGCTTCTATGTCAAAGTGCAATCAAGAAATGCTGTGAATAGCTGTGTTCAACTTCACATGGTGGAATGATCATTTTGTATCTTGTTCCTTGCCTTTTTTGATACTTTTTTCCACGTCAGTTACACAAAGCTGCTTGGAGAAAAAAAAAATTGATTTCTAAATACTAAAAAAGACTGCTTTTCTGCTTTAAAATGGAAAACTTTGCTGTCTTTTAAAATGAAAAAAATGCCTTCTCTTTTCTTCCTCTTATCTTCCTGCTACCCTTCTTATATAACCACATCACTTTCTCTTTAAAATTCTAAAGGCTGCAGGAAGTCGTGATACAAAAAACGTATATTTTTCACCCTCCCTTTGTGGGGAGCGGGGCAGAGGGGAACTTGACCAGTGGATTTTTTCAGGCATTTTTTTTTTTCTTCCCTCTAATGGATGTCACTATCTTGTATAGGAAATAGTATGCGATCTTCTTGATTTTGTGTTTAGTTTCATCTTGATGTAAGGTTTTATAAAATTTTGAGAGACAGAGTTGGAGTTCAGTAGACAGTATAAATTACAGACAGAGGGTAGAGGGTTATAAAGTAGTAGGGACTGATCATCTCCAAACATGTTAATGCTTCAGAGGGATTGAGAGAGATTTATAAAGTGTAAAGTGGTGTATTAAATTTTGTGTTATATAGACTCCACTGCCTTTTTTTTTAACTTTTCCAAAAGATTTTAAGATAAGTTCTGTAAATATATAGACAGACATTGGTATGTGTTTAACCTAAAGGAGAATATTTGCCAAGTTTCTGCTTCAACTCCTGTTGTGCTCTGCCATCCGTAAAATATTTGAAATGCCTTTGGTTTACTATTGTGATCAAAATGATGTTTCGGCATATTTTTTTAATTTCATGTTTATTTAGAAATTGAAGCTGGGAAGTTCATATGCTTAAAGAAAGAAGCTTAAGGCTTCTGTTGAGCTCAAGAGATGGTAGTGAAGGTCTGGCTAACCCTCAGATATGGAACTAAGAGGACAAAAATTAGCAATGCATTTCTTATCTCTGTGTGCCAGGCAAAGGATGTATTTTTTTCCCTTAGGTGTAAAAATCGGGAAGTCAATCAACATTTACTAATGAACCAATTTCAAACTAGCACTGGTAATTTGCTTCCTGAAAAGAAAACTCCCAACAGCACTTCAGTCTCAACATTCCTCCCCATTGTCTATCTACTGTCAAAAGAAAAAAAGGTGGGGAGAAAGGTGAATGGAAAGGAGGCTATATCAAAAGGTAAAGGAAACAAAACCTTACATTTATGCTGTCTATTCAATTGAAGAGATTTCCTAGACTTCCTCAAGTTCAGTCACAAATCTGAAAGACATAAACCGGTTTATATTCTATCTGAAAACTTCTGTAACATTTTAAAAGTAACTCAAAATCGATTTTAACTAACATTTAAAACAGAATGTACAAATCACAAAGAACTCATTATCCCATTATCCAACATTTGCACTATGATTGTTACAACAAAGCCAGTGATTAAATTCACCTGTGAAACAAAGCAGGGAAAGATCTGGGGGAGGAGGGATATTTTGGGTGCAGTTACATGTCTTTTTGATTCCTGTTCCACTGAAAGGTAAAAATGAACAGCCCAGCAGAGACGGCCACATTCCTATTCATGTGAAACTGTGGGAATCAAGTGATTTCAAGGCTCATTATTTTCTACTTGATTTTTGCTAATATCTTCATTCCATAGGTGCTAACAACCCTTGATCTTCCTCTAAACAAGCCAGCTTTTATTTTACAATGATCCTGTTGGTTATCTACTCCTCATATTGTTTCTCTGCTTTACCCTCAAGTATGTCTAATAAAGGTACGTTTCTAACTAGGAAACTGTACTAGATGGCTTTGTTCCAGGCGTGATTCAAACCTGCAAACATTAGAGATGAGAAGGTGTTGGCTACAAAGGACCAACTCAAAGGATCATCATATATTTAGTTTATTAGATGGGATGTGAAGTTTTAATAAAATTATAAATCCAAATTCTGAGATTATGATGGGTACTGGTCACTCACTCATTCAAACCCATGTCATTTAAAACCATGTAGTATAGTGTACAGTAGCTGCCCTAGTGATTGTGAGAGCAATGGTGTCAGTATATCTATGAATCCGAGACCCTGGAGTCTGCTGTGAATGGTCAGCTTCCTCCAAGCAGATATCTTCTTCAGAATGGGGTCACCTGCTTGTCCTTCTGTTTCAGTAAGCTAGGTGCTGGATGATAGGGTGCCACTGAGGCTCACACTTCACTGCCTTTTATCGCTTTCTGGCAGACTTGTGTGATCCCCCAGCATCATGTTGGCTGCCTAATTCAGATGTCCTACATGGGTCTTGAGTAGTGCATGACAGCTGTTAGTCACAGGAATCTCCGCCTGCCGGTATGTGCAGTTTCAGCAGTCAGTTTGTGCTTTTGAATACTTTAACAACGGTATTGTTAAGGGTTGAAGGAATAATAAATAGGGTGGGTGCTCAGTTCCAGAAATCAGTTCCATAGCTTGATTACCTTAAATGGTTTGTAGAGTAGAGTTTTGTAATCATAAGTTCTTCTGGCTAGGCTATCATCAGTTAGCAGCCAGAGGATTTTGCTTTGTCTTCAGTTGTCTTCTCAGTCATACATCCTCGCATTCACTCAGGGGGACCAGTCCAATACAACAATACAATTCCAGTGCTTACAAGCTTATGCCTTCCACCGTAAAGCTGGCAAGTCAGTCAGCAACACTGAAGTCCTTGACTTCAGGAAAGATGACTTTGACAAGCTCAGAATGCTTGACAGTGAGGCTCTAAGGGACCATGACCCCAGGGAGAGGGAAGTTCAAGAATAGTGGTTGCTCCTCAAGAGTGATCCTCAATGCACAAGCTAATTCTATTCCATCTCAGAGAAAAGGCAGCAAGAGGGCACAGCAGCCCCCCCTGGCTCTCCAGGGATCTAGCAGACCTCCTGGGGCTAAAAAGAAAGGCCTACAAAGGATAGAGGCTGGGATTAACCTCCAGGGAGGATTATTCTGCACTGGTCCGGTCCTGCAGAGAGCAAACCAGGAAAGATAAGGCTGCAAATGAACTCCATCTAGCTTCAAGCATCAAGGACAATACAAAGTCCTTTTTCAGATATGTGGGGAGCATAGGGCAACATTGAACCACTACTGAACCAGACAGGACAACTGACACCCAGGAAAAAGCCAATCTATTAAATGGGTACTTTGCGTCAGTCTTTCATCAGTCCCATGGCCCATGCTCACCACGGGACAGGGTGGTCCAGGTGAGGGAGATTCCCTGCCCTCCATTAATGCTGACCTCATGAAGGAACACCGTAAGAGGCTGGATACCTTCAAGTCAGCTAGCCCTGACAATCTACACCCCAGGGTACTCAAGGAACTGGCGAGCATCATAGCCCAGCCCCTGGCACAAATCTTTGAAAACTCCTGGTGTCCTGGTGTAGTGCCTGAAGACTAGGAGAAGGCCAATGTGGTGTCTATGTTCAAGAAAGGGAGGAAAGTGGGTCCGGCTAATTATAGGCCCATCAGCCTAACTTCTAGGGGAAGGTCTTAGAAAAGTTTATTAAAGGGGCCATCCTTAATGGACTGGCTGATGCCAACATCCTAAGGGATAGCCAGCATGGGTTTGTTGTGGGTTGGTCTTGCTTGACCAATCTCATTTCCTTCTATGACCAGGTGACCTATCACCTGGACAAGGGAGAAGAGATTGATGTCATATATCTTGACTTAAAAAAGCCTTTGATCTTGTATCCCATGATTACCTCTTGGCCAAACTGGCCAATTGTGGCCTTGGCTGGCTGGGAAATTGGGTCTGTGGTCGGACCCAGAGGGTAGTGTCAAACCGGAGCTGGCAAGCCAAGCTCACGGTATTGGTCACGGTGGGGCGGCCGGGTGGTGGCGGATAGGAACACGAACAGGTGGGATTAGCGATGGTGGAGTCTGAGTAGCACACAATCATATGGTTCCAAACAAGGTAGTTTATTTGACTTACGCTTTGATGGCGTAGGTGCAGGTAGCCTCTTCGGTTACAGTATAACACAGAACAACAGAGGGGTCTGTTGGCCAACAAGGTTTCCCAACAGGCTCTTGTGTTCTACCCCTGGTGCCAAAGCCAGGGATACGGGCAGCTGCCTGTTGGTTAAGTCTCAGGGCTGGTCAACAGCTCATTAAAAGCGAAACGGACAAATGAACAAAACTGTAACATGATGAACGATGAAATAAGATGTGACGCCAATCCAAAAGGGGTGATCGAGGTCGAGGTCGATGAAGAGCAGTGCCGGAGTCGAATGCCAGGTACGGTGGGATCGACGGATAGTCGAGGATGAAAGCCGGAGTTGGGAGCCATGGAATCAAGGTAGGTTCAGTTTGAGAGTCCATTAATCAGTATCAAAGTCGTCGTCGCAGCCGGTGCCAGTTAGATCGAGAGCCAAAAGATCAATAGGATAAACGCAGAACGAATCGGAAGGATCGCAATGGAGGAGACCGGTAGGCCACAAAGCCTAACTGAGGGACAGTCCCTGAGAACCAGCCTCTGTCCTCAGTTGAACAGATCATCCTCCCCCCAGGGAGGGGCCCTCAGACTTATTTATAGCAGCCCTATAGCCAATCAGGCTGCTTGGCTGAGAGAAATTTTTAGAGGAATTACCTCATTCCAATTGTACACTGGGCATGCTCTGCAATAAGGTCTGTGTAGCAAATGAGCCTGCGCAGGGCTGAAAAGTAGGTCAGGGCTGATTGACAGCTCCTGAGGTCACCCAGGGG
>NW_017728886.1:136735010-136744780 GCF_001723895.1 Crocodylus porosus
TCTCATGCCCAAGCCATACAAAGTTCATTCACTTGTGTCAGGCTAGACACATCATAAAATACAGTCAAGCAGCTACCTTTTAAAAAACAGAAATTAAATCATTGTATTTGTGCTAGATTGAACTATAATATATAAAAAGTTTAACCAAATGCTACAATAGCCCTGCCCCGTGCTCCAGGCTGTGAGGGGTGGGAGGAACTGTCTGAAAGGATGGGCCTCTTGGGGGACATCAGAGGCTGGATGGGGTGTTACAAACACTAAGTGGCTTTTTGGGGGAGGGAAGCCTAATGGGCTTGTGGGATAAGGAGGGAAGGCAGCATTACAGGAGTGGAGAAGTCTGAAGGATAGATGGCGTTTAGGGCAAGGGAAAAGGTGGGGTCAGTGTGGTTGAAATGGGTTAAGAAGGGGGTTGGGAGCAAGATGGATTGTGAAGTTTGAATGCTCAGAGGGGAGGGAAGGACTCAGTGGGGCATGAGGGATAAGTGGGGCTGCGGTATGATGTGGATGGGTCTGTGCAGGGTGCAGTGGGTTCAGAGGGGCAAGGTCGGACTTAGTGAAGCATAAGATCTCATGGGCTCGTGAAACAATGGGGTTGAACCAAGTATGGGGATATGTAAGATAAGAAGGGACACAGTAGAGCCAGGGGGCATTTGATGTGGCAGGGAAAATGCTTAAAGAATATGTGAGGGGCACTTTGGGGCAATGGTGAAATGTTTGGGGGACTCATGTAAATATGTAGGGGACTGTCTGTGGCCTGGTGGGGATGGTAATAGCTTTACATCCCACCAGCACCATCTGCTTGCCCCACCCTGGAGCTGGTAGTTACCTCCAACAGAAACAAAGACAAACATTATTTTTTTTGCTTCTGTTATAATTTGTTTAGATCATAAACTGAATAATAGAGCCCTAGTCCCTTACCATTGCAGTAAAACTGCTATTCTCTTTTTAATGGGGGGGGGGGGAGGGAGTGTGCTTTGCATTATGGGATAATATACCACACATCTACACTCCCCCTTTTTCAAAATCTTAGATCTGCCCATGAAACAAGGGATATTTCATTTATACTTCCATTGAGTTTGCTCATTAGTAGAGTATTTCACTTTTTTTTACATGGCACCATACTATTTGAAACTTATTTACAGAAAATAAAATTAATTCTTATCACATTTTGATGATCTGTATTATGTTTTATATTGGAATATTTTCTACAACTTTATTTTTCTGTACAGTAATAAACATTTGTGGAACTATTGATTTGCTATAACTTCATATTACTGTATTATACCAGTATACTAACCTTATAAGCCTCTGAGGCTGGCAGAAAAGAACCTAAGAGCCAGTGAACTTTTGAACTTTGGTAGTATTAAATCTATTCTAAAGCATATGAAATGTGAAAGTTGTTAGATAGGGGAAGAAACACCCTCCAATCCAGGAAGCTCCTATGTCAATCTAGAGCAGAGATGGGCAATTATTTCGAGTTGAAAGCTGCTTACTGAGTTTTGACAAGTGGGCCATGTGACAGGCATCCAGGAGCAGATAAATATTAATTTTCTACATTTTTTAGGGGCCCCACGGTCAGATAGAATGGCCTGGTGGGCTGCATTTGACCCGCGGGCCTCATTTTGCCCACTCCTGATCTAGGGTGAAGTGGTAGTGGTAGTAGCCAGGTCCTAGCTCCCTCAGATCTCTTACATGCACTGGGTCATTTCTGTGCACAGCCTGAAAATGTTGCTGACCACTGAGCTAGAATGTAAAAGTTCTAGCACTTTGGGACGAGTTCTGGGAATAGATGGATCACTGTGTCCTGTGATCATGGAGGGAAAAGAGAAAAAATGCTTGGCAAGAAAATACAAGCTTTATGCTTTCTTGCATTCCTTTTGGTTCAGTTAAAATGCTGAATTACTAGTGCCATATTAATAAAAAGTCCATAGAGGTTGTCTGAACAGTCCCCTAGTTGCTTAAAATTCCATTTGTCAGAAGGAGTGAACTCAGCATGCTGCTGCCAGTTGTTAAATGGCCAGTGATCAATGGGTTCCTTTGTAAGCTACATTGTAGTCATACAAAGTTGATTTCTTGAGATCCTGATGTTGAAATGCCCTTTAGTCATGCAATCAGTTATTTTCAAGACCTTTTGAAAAAATGTTTAATTCTTCATAAACAACAGAGTAGAACATATAATTAACATGTGTCTGAATGTGCATGCTTATGTCAGATCAATTAATGGAAAATAAGTACATTGAAGCATTTAAATACACTTTGAGTGTGTATTTGTGCTATTATTTTAATGATATATGAAGTCTCAGAAATAAGATACAAAAAGCAGAAATGCATTACCAATCAGATTTCATTTCCGTTGTGCTAATCATATTGACAGATAAGACTTACTCCTTTTCAAAGCTCATCTAAGCAAGTTACTATTGAGGGCATTTAAAGTTCTTAAGTGTCTTAAAATAATCAAACTTTGTAAATATTCTTTTAAAGAAATGTCAAAAATTATAAGTGAGGATTCTTTGGGATTTGGAGCAGGAAGAGACATGAATTTATTCTGAATGCTGTTGCTTGTATACGTATAAATAATCTTTCAGAAGTGTCTTTTTATTTTGGTCTCCAAACTGATATGGGAAAGAATTGTTTTTGTTTGGGGTTTTTTTCTGAGGTGACCCTAAATCTATTCTAAAGATTTTTTTTTTTCAAACTAATCTTGGGTGGGGGAAATCTAGATTTCCTTTTTTATTTTTTTTCATTAATTGAAACTAAAATTAGAAATACATTTAAATCGACAAGCCTAGGATATGTTATTTGCTGCAAAATGAGTTGATGGGACCAAGGTATCCAGCACACCTTAATCATGAGGCAGAAGATGCTGGTATATATATTACATTGATGGGAATTATATACCACAGAATGGACTAAAATATTCAGAAGTTCCTGCAAGTTAATTCTGCTGCAAAACTTGGGCCCACAACAAGGTAAATATCTATGCAGATGCAGGAATCAGTAGACTGTTTAAAATTATATTATTGCTACTGAATAGTGTGGCAAAAGGAAGGCCACTTTCCTGTGGGATGTTTTTGGTAGATCAAGTAGCAGTTAGCTTGTTATCCTTCAATAAGCAGAAAAGAATCCTAGTATAACACATAACATCACATGAAAATCCAGGATGGGTAGGAGTTCAGGTGGCCAATCCAGAGACGTCAGGGATGTTCCTGGATTCCCCTGATGGCCGAGTGACAGTACAAAGAAAGACAGTGGGAAGTCTTATTGTGAGGGAAGTGGCCTGTGAGGTAAACCTAAAGAAAGAACAGTGTTGCTTTTAATTAGAAAGAGGTCTTTTGAAATCCTGGGATGGCAGCTGTTGGTACAGATGGTTTACCAGTGGCAACTTGTGGTGCAGTCTCTACATCCAAAGTCTGAATGAAGATTTCCAAGGTAGACCTTTGCAGAAGCAACTAAAAGTTGCTTTGTTGTAGTATACCAGAACCTAGGGTTCTCTCTTTACTGGCAATAGCACTGGACCATAAAAGAAAATGCTAATACCTTTCAAAAACTGTTTTTAATCACTGTGGTTTGTTCCTTGTTATGCTCAATGTACTTGGAAATAAACACTCCAGTCATTACAGACATCCTTCCCTCTGTTTAAAAACTATTAATCTATGGAAAACCTACAAAAATCTTCCTGCTTCCAGCCCTTTTCTTGCAGTGCTATTTATGTCAAAATCATATACAGGGGACCTGACCAAAGAGAACTAATAAGAGTACGTTTAATAAAGCTGCTTTAATTGAATCCTGTTTATTATTTTCCATTAAAATCGCTTTTCCCAAAAGAGTGAGGTAACACTGAATGATAATGCATGATTCAGTGAAACATGATAATATGCTGTAAATGTTTGACCTTTCCAGCATTTAAGCAATAAGACACCCCAGGGTGTGTTGTTGAAGCATAATATTAACACACCTCGCCTGCATTGAGCTTGATATGCATGCTGATATTGTATACCACCAGGCACCTTGGAACATTTTTTTTTTTGAATTATAAAATGCCAAATCAAAAGTTAGAAAGGGTTTCTTAAAATATATGCTTTTCTGGGGGGAGTGTTTTTATTTTTTAACACTTTATATAAATATAAAGCAGGTTTAAAACAAAGAGGAAGTACTTTCTTAACACACTCTATAATTTTGGAACTGATTACTACAATATATTGTGTAGGCATATCGTATAACTAGCTCCAAAAAAAGAGATAAATTTTATGCACTATAGGACCCATATAGGGGAGGGAGGGCACTATTAAGCATAACAGTCAGCAGTGTAACCTCAGTTTCAGATTATTCCTGACCCTATGACAGCTGCTAACTGAGGGTGGGTTACAGAAATAGATTCAGAGAGAAGTGACAATTTTCACTTGATCTGGTCACCAAAAGCAGCTTAATGCATGAGGTATCAGAAAAAAAAGATGTTATAAAATGTAATGTCTTTTGTAACTTTTGTCTGCAGAGCTCCCAGCCTTTCAATGTTTTCAGAAAAGGAGTGGGGAAAGGGAGAAGAGGGAGTTCAGTCTGGGTGTTTTTCAGCATCCCCAGGTGGTGGGGTGGGTGTACTACAGCCCCCCCCCAGGTGGGGAAGCTGCATTTCACCCAACCACCCTTCAGCACCAGCTGAATGAGCTCCTTCCACTGCCTTTCCCCACTACCATTCTGAAAACAGCAAGTACTGGCGGAGTGCCGTGGCCCTTGCTATGGGAACCTGGCTGCAGGCTACCAGTCTGACCACACAAGTTTAGTCTGGGGTAACATAACTCAGAACACTTTGCAAAAATCATTCTGGGTTACAGCTGGGAGCTGCACTTCTGTCTGCATCTCATATGAAGAAATTCAGGAGGTTAGATCAGGTGAAAAATGGCTTTCTGACCTATCCCAGTGATTAAATAGGTTCTAGCAGCCAAATCTAAGGTAAGTCAGGGTAGGGGGCAGGGTGTTGTATGTGGAAACAAGGGGCTAGAGGAACTATGCAGGTTTGGTAGAATTAAGGGGCTAGTGGGGTCCACAGAAGATTAGGGGAGATGAGGACCCAGGGGGTTGTCTAAGATGAAAATTTGTTTTCCCCACGTTGAATGGCAGGGCTTTCAGTTTTTGTGGTGAAGGAAAGTCATTAAGGACATTAGGGAGGATCAGGGGGCTGCTGGAGTCCAGGAGGGTCACCCCTTTGTCTTTCTTATGTTACAGTTGCATATAAAAACCTCAGGCAAGACTTAGAGCACCCCTTTTCCCATCAGCTGGGAGCAGGTACTGGAAGAAGGAATCTTTGTGACATTGCTGCTGTCTCTGGTTGAGTTAGGCTCCCCACACATCTCCTTCCTGCCATGTGGGTAAGGAATGGCTCTAGGACTCCTCTCCCTGCCTGCATGAGCCAGGGACAGTGGTGGCAGTACACTGTTTTCTCCTTTCAGCATGTGCTCCTGGAGACAAAGTGGGGGGCAGAGGAGGGAGGGGGGTTGGTAATCTACAGGCAGTTCTTGTTCTTACGTCATAACTGGTTCCTGAAAATGCATCTATTGTAACTCAGAACCATTTTTCCAATAGGAAACAATATTATAAATGGGGATTGGTTCCTGAACCAAGGCCTGATACCCTATTTTCACCAAAAATAGCTCAGAATTTTGTACTTAATCAATTATAGATGAATAATATAACTCCATTAATGCATTTATATTGTACATAGCAATCATACTGATTTGAAAGGACTTCTTTAAGGTGACTTTGCTGGACTTTTTGGTTGGACTTGGGCTCTTGGTTGGACTTTTTGAAGGGTATGTGGCTGGAGTCTTCTCAGGAGTCTCGGCTTCAGGTTTTTCTGGAGTCCTGGCTGCTTTCTTAAAGAAAGTGTCCAATGAAGTTTGGACAGATGTTCTCCAGGGGCACAGGCAACGCAGCAATCTTGTCCACTGGCATGGCGTCGCATTGGATCAAGCATTGTAAAGTTGAAACTGACATCAGAAAGTTGAAACATGGTGTCAATTCATAAACATTGTAAGTGTGCAACCTTGTAACTTGAAACATTGTAAGTCGAGGACTGCCTGTACTGTTGCTGCTGCTATCTCTGGGCAAGACAGGCTCCCTGAACTACCATTCCCAGCTATAGTGGTCTGATAATCTCTTCTAAGATGAAAGCTTGTTTTCCCCATGTTGAATGGCAGGGCTTTCAGTTTTTGTGGTGAAGGAAATTCATTAGGCTGATGTGTGTATGAGGTTCACCTGTGCATAAGTACCAGAACAAAACTGTATATTCTGTATATTATACTCACTCTGTACTTGACAGAAGGTAGTGAGTAATCAGGATCCAAAGCTTTATTTTGTTTTCCCCAGCTGTTTCAGCTTATTCACACAGCTAAATCATCAGGTTCAGTGAGGTATCTGAAGTATCTTTTGATATTGCAAGGCTATCCCCTTCTTAAAGGCCTGTGTTACAAAGACTTCAAAAGTGCAATAATCTTCATGATCAACATCCCAAATGATAAAATACAAATAACCATATACAAGAAACCCATGGACCAACATACCTATGTACACAGAACCAGCAATCACTCTAAACACCCCCAAAAAGCTGCAATTTATGGCCAACTCTCTGATACCACTGAATTTGCATCAAGGAAAATACCCACAATTGTCACCTCACAAATCTCAAAATGGATTTCACTCAACAAGGACACTCCTCCAGAGACAGATCACACTTTGAAAGAGCCACCTGGATACCATGTGAGAAATTGCTTCAGTACAAAAAAGAAAATTCCCACTAATTGCACACCATAATTATGATGTACCACCCTTCCCTGGAACCTATACAGAAAATCCTTAAACAACTGCAACCCATACTAGAAGAAGACCCAATTCTTAAAGAGAACTTTCCAGAAACACCCATCCTAGTCTTTAAACAAGCACCAAAACTTGCTAACCTCATCACTAGAAGCAAACTCTCTGTGACTCAAACCATGCCATATGGATCCAGACCATGCCAGGACAGGAAATGTGAAACCTGCCAACACATCTCCACCAGTCCCAAAAGTACTACACCACACAACAGAAGCATCACCATTCCTGGATCTTATACGTGCACCTCCAGAAACATTATATATCTCATCTAGTGCACCAAATGTCCTGATGGAAAATATGTAGGAGAAACCAAGCAACAACTGTGTACCAGTATGAACATGCACTGAAAATAAATCAAAGACAAAAATATGCAATAATCTGTAGGTGCTCACTTCTAACTAGACAATCACTCCCTCTCTGATCTCTCATTTCCAATCCTCAAAGGAACTTACAAAACACCTTTCATAGATGAGCCTACAAACTTCACTCCATAAATCTACTGGATACAAAAAATCATAAACTTAATATAGGCATTGGGTTTTTGATACATTACAACCTGCCTGGCATCTGATTCACCAGGTATATGCCTGAAACTTACCATTTGCATTCCTTCCCCCATTCTCCCCTCACCCCTCCATCTCTACCCATTGTCTTCCAAACTTCCACTCATTAACATTTTCACAGACGTCTTGTCATATTTTTAGGTTCCTTTCTATCGTGGAGAACTCAGAATAACAGCAGAGTCTCCCAATGCCTGAAGAAGAATCTTTGTGTTTAAAAGCTTTCAATGAACTTTTTTCCAACTATTTAGTTGGTCTAATAAAAGATCTATCCAAAGAACCTTGCCTACCTATGCCCTTAGATCAACACGGCTACATCCAACATCCCTGAAATAAAATCTTGGGAATTGAAAAACTCCTACTACAGAAACTCATGAAAACTTTCATTAAAAGAGCAGTTAGTGATGCAAAACTAAACACTCAAAAATAAGGAAAAATCAGAATTAAAGTTGCCTGGACAACTTTAGTTCAGCCCCTGTGTGTATGCAGCATTCTGATACAATCTTTAATGATGTGATCAAATTCTGTTTTTTTCCTCCTGTTGTAAACTGTTTGTTTGTAAAGATTAACATTTCCT
The DNA here is from genome assembly GCF_001723895.1 of Crocodylus porosus. Taxonomy (NCBI): domain Eukaryota; kingdom Metazoa; phylum Chordata; order Crocodylia; family Crocodylidae; genus Crocodylus; species Crocodylus porosus. The sequence continues at coordinate 136,743,012 of NW_017728886.1, forward strand.
AGGTTCTTTTTTTACCCCTTCCCTATCTGCCATATTATGGCAATATATACACACCTTATCAGCATTGTTGATCCAGTACAAAAGCCTCTGCATTAGGCATAAGTGTGGTGATAGTAGCAGGTCCTCTGTGTGGACTAGAACTTGTGATGGGTAAGATGCTGTACCAGTGGCTATCACAGGTACCTGCTAAAAATAGAGCGATAGTGAATCTCAAGAGTAGAGCAGAGGGTGCTCTTTTGGGCAGACTCTTCTGCCCCTCCCACTAAGTTTGAACCCAGATTTCAAGTTTTTTTATTCAAACACGGGCTCAATTAAAAGCAGACTTTGAATCATTATGTAAAGACATACTCTGGTTTTATTTCTACCCATGCAAATCCAATATCTTCAAATATATCTTACATATGAATGTTAGATACAATAATGGTATGAAATACAGACTTCTAGCAAGAATGTATGGCATTATCATATCAGTGGCCAAAAATTAGGTGTTAATTTTATAAAAAATATTAATAATTGAAGAAGTAGAGACCCCTATCTAGGTCATGTGTAAACAGAAAAAAGTTAATTGTCTAGGAAACAAAGAGGAAGGTCAGATTCTAAGCTAATAATTACAGGGACAAGACCTCTTTAAATGATAATGAGAATGAAGATAAACATGAAATTTCATTACAAAGTGATAAATGACTTAAGATTGATTTAGTTTTCACCACAGTCACATATTTCAAAATGTCACATTTATACTCAAATAACCTTTCCAAGGAAACAAGGATCTGTATGGATATATAAATATTTTGCTAAATGGTCTCATGCTTCACTGCCTCCTCTCTATTTGCAATTCATTATTTTGTTCATTTAAATGACAAGTGGTACACTTTCTAGAAGGGAAAAAATACCTTTCTTTTAAAATATTAGGATCACTACCTAATTGTTAAGATATACTGTAATATGCAATTAAACTAAATGAATCCCATAAAATGTTGACTCAGGGATGGGTTGCTTCAAAAGAGTTTATACAATTATTTAGACCTCATAGCAACAGATTTTTATACTGGCAGGTACCATGGAAGTCTATGGAGAGACTAGAAGGAATTCAGTATGCTAATGTTTAGAATAACTAAACTGAATAAATTAAAAAACAAGAATGCTCTTTTGACCCGCATGCAAATTGCTCAGTAGTTAAGGGTAACACGTCATAGTTGGGTCATGGAGTAATTTTTGGTTCTAATTTGTAAAAAATTCAATGCTGGTATTTTCCTACCTCAGTTTCCATTGCTTAGTACCATACCTTCCAATGAAGCAAGCTGGAATCTTATGCACAAACCCAAATGTGGAGCACCTCTGGAGCCCGAAGTTTCTTTCTGCTTTTTGTGGGACAAGAAAACACAACACAAATTTGCCCTGGGATAACTCAAGTCTCAGCTCCCCTGCTGTTACCTGTCGGCTCCATGTCCTTGGGGAACCCTCACACAGGACACAGACTGTTTGACTCACAAAGAATTGCCCCCCCCACCAAAACAGAAACTGATTAAGATGCAGTGCGAGACACACCTAAAACCCCCCAGATAAGGGTGACAAAAGTGCAACAAGTGCCCTAAGTCTCATTTGCATCTGAGATGGGAACAGATGACCATTCATTTACATGAGAGATGGAGAACAGAAGACCTGAAGCAGAGACTGCAGTGAATTCTGGGGTCAGCAAAGCAGGGGAGCACTGCATGATGGGGAAGCTGTGTTCCAAATGCTAATCAACCCTCACACCCAGCTCAGCA
>NW_017728886.1:136744880-136752363 GCF_001723895.1 Crocodylus porosus
AGCCACACTGAACTGCGTCCTGCAAGATAGCTCCACTGGGGGTGAGGGCTTGCAGAAGGGAGAGATACAGCTCCATACAGAAACACAAGTAACACAAGCAGCACATTGATAGAATTAGCAAGACCCTAGCCCTAAGAAATGAGCACACCCCAAAGTAGTGGGCAAATCTGGTAACACTGCCCATATACTGGACTTCACAGCTGCAGCAGGCAAATCTCTGTCGATTCCAGATGACTTCCCTTTGGGTTGGAAAAAAAAATGTTAGGTCCTTGTAAGCAGGTTGCCCCCTGTGGGCTTCCTGAGACAGGCTTTCACACCCTGAGCCATTTCCAAACTGGCCCCTTTTAACAGGCTGACTCTTTCCTCATTGAGTGGTCGCTCATATGAGGAGGAGTTAGTAATCTTCAAATGCCCAAAGGGATTATAGAAGATTGTGATAGACTGTTGTGTGCCATACGGCACAGGATAAGGTGTAATGATCTTAAATTGCAGCAAGGAAAATGTGCATATTAGGAAGAACTTTCTCTTGGAATGGTTAAATACTAAAACAGGCTACTTTGGAAATTTTTTTGAGTGGATTAGACATACACTTGTCTAGGATCATTTTAGCCTATAAAGTACATCTCTACCCAGTTTATTTTTTTTTTTCCTAGCACAGTTTAATTGGGAATAATCTTGCCTTCAGCAGGGGTTTGGATTAGATGGTCTCCTGAGGTTCCTTCCGGCCCTACATATTAATAATTCTAGGCTATGATAATTGTAGGACTGGAAAACTAAGGAGGTTTCAAGACACGTGCTAGCTCCTCTTTGAATTGATGGAAAAACTCCAAGAAAGTACATAAAGGTCCTTTTCTCCCAACTTTTCCCAGGCTATAGTTGTAGAGGCCTCACTAGTGAACTCAGGAACTCCTCTCCTGGCAACAAGCTAAGTATATTCTTAAGGCAATTAATTTGTACATAAATATACTAGAACTCAGTGCAGAAAGCTTTTGTACAGTAAAATGATGACAGACAATGTGTCCATTTCATTTTATATGAATATGCATGGAGAAGCTGTGTTGTGTCTTACTGTATTTTCTTTGTTCTGTCCCTTTAAGACTAAAGCTCTCATTTTCAGCACTGCAGGGATAAGTTTGCTTTTTTTGTAGCAGTTTTGCAGCACTGGCGACTCCTTGTTCACTGCCATGAGGATCCAGGGGCATTTTGTTGGTTCCTTTTGCTCATCAGGACTGGGCTGGGCCGAGGTCAGAGACAGAGCACGTGTAAGTTTTGTGTACATATACAGAGGGCAATTGTTTAAGATCCACCCTGGATATGATACCAGAGAGATGTAATAATAAATAACTGTTAGTTCAGTACAGGAGTGTCTAGAGTGTTGTTGCTGAACTCACAACATATCAGGAGTTTAATGATTACTGCTGTGCCAGGAAGCAGTTATCCTTTGAGCATTCAGCATCAGATGTTACTCACAGCCATTCAGTTTCTGGCTCTTCAGAACACTCTTTCAGACAATCTGCACCGATACTTCTCATCCAAGCATGAATTGATAATTCGCAAAACATGCCTGAATGAGTGAACTGAAGAATAAGAACAACAAGAGATTTAAGGGATTTCTTTGGAATGGACAGGAATAAGAAATTCTACCATCCCTGTGATCTAAGTTGATAAATACAATTATTCCAATTCTCTTGCTCCTGGGGATACTTAGAATGATCAAACGAAATGCAGCTAGAGTCATTCCTGTTGTCTACTGGCTGACGCAGTGTTGTTATCCGGAGCAGACGCAATTTCAAGTCATGCCTCAGATCTACTTGTATTTATCCTAGGTCTGTCCTGTCAGCATGAAGAAACCATCCTTCATTCCATCCCATCCACCCTACATCTGTCAGCATGGTTTCAGAATGTATGTCAGAAATACAGAAGTGTTGTTGAAATAATTTACAGGAACGATTCCCCTAATAAACCTTATCCTACTAATGCAAAAGATTTTTGGCTTCATGCATGAAAATATTTGCTTGCAATCTTCTTAGACAGATCGCTTCAACAGCGGACTACTTGTTCTGTCTAAAGAACTTGGAAGTTTTGTTTACATCTCTTGGGTACACTTCTCAACCATTTATTTTTACAGTTCATCTGGATATTGACATACAGTTTAAATACCCAACTGGGTGTTTTGCATGCTGTTATTATAATTTCAAGAGCCATGTAAATATGCACAAATTAACACCACACACTTTTAAAATTTGTTCAAATTATGATAAATAAACCCAATATTTAAACAAATACCCTCTATTTTTATTTTAATTTCCTTTGTTCTTTCCCAATACTTAATGAAATAAGTGTGAAATATTAATAATTTCATGTATGATTCATAAACAAAGCTGTTGTACACATTCAGATGTACTATTTGACTTACTAGGAAGGTATCAGTATAGATCCAATAGTAAAGAAATGTTCTGTGTTTTAAATTAAGAAAAAAAAGTTAATTCATCTTTATCCAAGAAGTGGCTTTAGCTCTTCCTCCAAAAGGAAATCCCATTTGGACTTAAAGACCCTCAATTAATTTTCCCTTTATTCGGGCAAAAAAAAAAAATCTTACCACCTAATTTGTGTCCATCATCATTCCCTCCAATTCATTAACTGACAGAGTTCACTCATAATTATCCAGGAATTTCTCATGCCAAGAATAAATAAATGTATACAAAGTTGGCCTTTGCAATGCTTTGTGTTTCTTCATCCATAACGTTGAAATTTTGTAGCTGGTTTACATACAACAAAGTGTAAAGGAATCCTATTTTTAAATAACTTTATTCTACAAGTTTCAAAAAGGATTGCAAATAAGTAATTTTTTATATTGATTTAACCTTTTTGCTAATGAATTTTATGGGTCATAGTTTGCTACATATAGGGTCATAGGGTCATAGTTCTGCTAATCAAGCATGTCACATTCTTAATAAAGAAATCTGATAACATAATTTGGGTTGGGCAAGTGGAGCACCAGGCCTCAGCATTTTTTGTTGCCACAGTGGCATGGACACTTATGCAAAGAAGTGAACATTTGGTACCCCCACCTTTCCACTGGGGGCATCAAAAATCTTAGTTTCTCCTCTGAACAAGAATGCATCTTCTTCAGTTTACACATATGTTCAAAGGTAACTATAGGAACATAGCAATGCACAGATATGTTTAAAATATTGCATTCTCTAGGCAAATGAAGTTTTCTGAGTAAAGTTTATCTAGATTATACAAATACTGTCTACATCAATGTTGGCACACTTAGTCTTGTATATATAATTTTGTACTGTGCCACTAAATGATTTAAGACAGGGGTTTGGATTAAAGGTAATTGAGGACTACATTGTTATAACCAGAATTCAAGGAGCCATTGGGTCTTGCACCCATAAAAACTTTTTTTTATAGATTTCAAAGTGCTGACATAGGAAGGCATGATCATAGGGAAGGCAGTAGGTAAGAATAAGCATAGACATCCAAAGCAATACTTTTATGACCAATACTGAAGTATATCTAATTTCTATGATTCAGTACTCCATCTGTCACACTGTTATTTGCCTAACCTTGTACGGGTGGGAATGGCATGCCATCTTGCTGAATAAAGGCTGTGAACTATGAAGAATGATTGAGACCTTTCAAGGTTAACAGTGATAATAGAATTTAAAACATCCTGGCTTGCAGCACAGAAGAGATACCCTTAAGTTTGGAGGCTATTTGCTGAGTGATGTAAATGAAAAATAATTTTTCCCAGACCCTGAGAATGCTTCTGTATTTGAGAATTGTGTCTTGCTGAGCATAAGAACTTTTTTTTTGGTAATAAGGTAAGCATGTAAGTAGGCATGTGCCTGTGTATGTTGTTCCTTACATATAAGAAGCTTAAGGTTAAACAAACCCTGACAACCCTACCTCCACTGCCCCAACCCTGCCACTCCTCCTCATCCTCCTCCTCAAAAAAAAAAAGCACAGAATCGGTATTGCACAATACCGATAAATCTCTTAATTTTATTCAAAGTTTCTTATAATTCAACGATGTAAAAACTTATTCTAGAATCAGACTGTGCAATGAGAGTGTTTAATAGTGTGAGGGAGTGGGGCCTAGGAGTGGCCGTGAACTCCCTAGCGCCCCCCTACCATCACTTAAGGTGGACTCAGCACCCTCTGTTTCTCACCCGCCACATCTTTGATGTTAATAGGTTTAGATGGGAGGCTGCCTCTATCCCCTTGGTGAATGATGTGAGTGTTCCTACCCCTACTCCATATGGGGTGCCTCTGTGCCCCCTGCCTTAAGGGCTATGCGTGCCTCCTACCTCCCCTGTAGCACGCCCCAAGCCTCGCAGCTGTTCTCTGGACATTGTTTGGTCCCTTGCCCTCTGGCGCCCTCTCTGGTGTCCCTGGGCTCTATCACACTCTGGTGCCCCTCTCTGGCACCCCTGGGCTTACCACACACTTGGTGCCCCGAGGCTGTCCCGCCCCGGCGCCCCTCTCTAGAACTTCTGTTGTTACCGGTGCCCCGGGCCTGTTGCGCCCTTGGGCTACCACTCAGCCCGCTGCCCCACTCTGAGGGCCTATGCTGCGCTCTTCGCGCCCGCTGTCCCACTCTGGGGCCTATGCCGTGCTCTTCGTGCTGGCTGCCCCACTTCCAGAGCCTAGGCCGCGCCTCGCGCGCCCTGCTGCCACTCTCTGGGGCCTATGCTACACTCCACGTGCCTGTTGCCCTCTCTAGGGCCTGTGCCACGCCTCTCGTGCCCGCTGCCCACTTCCCGCGTTGAGGCTACAACCCCCACTCACCGAGCACCTCTCCGGCACTCATCCTCTGTGCCGACTGTGGCACATGCTCTGTGCCCCCCACTGGGCACCAGGAGCCCCCAAGCCACTGGGGCGCTCCTGTGAAGCCTCCTCATGCCCCTACAGCCTCACCTGGTCCTCTGGTGTAACCATAAATAAATCAAACAGTCAGTCAGCTGGCTAAAACATAACAAAAGGCCTACCGGCTTATAATCCAAACTCCACACAGTGCTGACTCTCAGTCATACCACTGTCCGGACTCTCTCTCTCTCTCTCCCCTCACAGCATTACAGCCAGCCAAACCACCATCGTTGCCCTGCTGCTCAGCTCTCCCACAGAGCTGCAGCTCCTATGGCTGCCAGAGGGGAACTGCCGCTAGGCTCCGGCCTGAGCTGTTATAAAGGGCCTGGCCCTGCCCCCTTCCGGTCACCTGACTGGCTGGTTGCCATAGCAACCCGCAGCTGCACTTCCCTGTTGATTAACATCTCTCCTTCCACTTATCTAAGGCACAGGACACCTCAGTGCTCCTGTGACAAATAGTCATAGATATAGTGGCTGCTACCAGATGTCTGATGTAGCTGCTATCTAGACTGCATGACACGCAAAAATAGGATCATTCTCATAAACTTCACATGACACTGAAGTCAATGATGACTCCTACTGCTCATTCTTTGTTCTATAGAGGCTTATATTAAGGGCTAAAAAGTCTTTCCTAACCAGGGACATTGGAAAAATATGTTTTTCTGTGTATTTTCCCAAATAATTTCCAATAAAACCCTTATACTGACATTTTTTTCTGTATATTCCATGGGCACATCCTGACAAGCATGCACATACAGTTTACAGTGTCTCAAACCCATTTGAGGCATGGCTAACTACACGGGGCACACATGTATCCATTTACCATGCTACTAATTTGCAACATGGTGGCTTTTTTGACACTCGAAGATCCTGGTATAAAAAAAAAAAAAAATCTGCACTAAAAAATGTGGCACAGAGTATGCAGTAGCAGTGTGCACCACCAGAAACCGGAGCCTGGCCAGCCAAAGCCATGCTGCTGCTTAACCCCCAGGACCCAGATAAGGCTGCTGGGGCCAGCACAGGCGGCCCCAGCCTCCCCTACTCCACCTGGCTCACTTTGCTATGCGCTGGAACATGCATGCAGGGTTGTACTACTGCTAGTTGTTCCATGGGAAATGCACACCCTAGTACGTGGATACTCATTTGGATACCCCCATGTGTTTACCAAAGAGAAAAAAAAAGAAATCATCTTAAATGCCCAAAGACTGAGGAGAAGAGGGAAACAATCTTGGGGGAATTAAAAACCAAATTCACAAAGTGACTTAAAATTCTTTGAAAAAAATCAGTCAGACAGCATGATCGATGTGGAGTACAAAAGGCTGTTGCAGGTGCATGATGCATTTGATATCACCATACACTTTCTCTACTACACACATGTACATGCACATGTTTTCTTATATTGTTAGTCTAGTAATTATATAGTTAGGAAATTTGCAGAGAGATAAACTTAATAATTCTCTGTTGATAGTATTATGCTGCTATCTACGGGTAGAAGAAGATATCAGGCATTCTACTATGTGAAAGATTTACCAATAAATTAGTTTAAATTATATGCCAGAATTCCTAGATTTCAACTATATTTTGTTACAACATGTAATGCTCAAAGGAAAAGAATGGAATTTTCAGGACAGCCAAAAATGTCTATGAAGTAAGAGAAAGTTTTAGCAGGGAGAGGCATATCAGTTGATATGACCATGGATCTGCCTATAAAATCATAGGACCATGCTGGAGAGCCACACATGGAAGAATGTCATTCTTGCTTACTATGGAATAACTCCAAAATGGATGTAAAGCACTTTATTTTGGTTCACATATCAATAAGGTAATTTTGCTGTGACCCCTGTTCCATGCTCAGTGGCACACTAAGATGTTTGGGTGAATTGTTTCCTTTTTAGGGTGCAGGGTGGTAGGGCAAGTGTGCTAGGCCTTCTTGTGGTGCTTCCTAGTGTACCCTTTCGTGGTCTACTATAGACACATGAAGTGCATCCAGACAAGCATGCATGTGCCTCTTGCCCTGTCTCAAACCCCTTTGAGATGGGGCAAGAGGCACATGCGGGAAGAAAAAAATGTTGCAGCGTGGGGAACAAATTGCCCTGAGGCAACAAGAGACTGGGTCCTTTACAAAGACATTCTGGCTGCCAGAGTGCCTCTGTGGTTGGCCCTTGCCTTGGTGTTGATACAGGTGCTGCAGGACCAGGGCTCCAGTTCTGGTAAGTAAGTGGTAAGGGGGGCTGGAGGAGGGAGGAGGGGACGATGGAGGGGGACACCCACTGGCCCTGCCCAATCCCCCAGCCCTGCCCTAGTTTCATAGTTTCTAGGGTCGGAAGGGACCTGAGGAGATCATCTAGTCCAACCCCCTGCCATGGCAGGAAAGAATACTGGGGTCAAACAACCTCAACAAGGTGTACATTTAGCCTCCTCTTAAAGACCACCAGGGTAGGAGCCAGCACCGCTTCTCTTGGAATTTGGTTCCAGATCCTAGCCACCCTGACAGTGAAGTAGCGTCTCCTGATATCTAGCCTAAATCTACCCTCCGCCAGCTTGTGACCATTATTCCTGGTCACTCCTGGTAGTGCACAGGGGAACAGGGACTTCCCCAGTGCCT
>NW_017728886.1:136752374-136782012 GCF_001723895.1 Crocodylus porosus
GTGGCCAGCACCAGGTCCAACAAGGTGTCTCCCCTGGTGGGGCTGTGCACCTCCTGGGTTAGATGGAGGTCCTGCATTCTGGCTAAGAACCTACGTGAGCAGTCAGTTTTGGCTAACTGCTGTTCCCAGCAGATGTCCAGGAAGTTCAGGTCCCCCATGACGACCACATCCTTAGACTTCATTACCTCCGTGAGCTGACTTAAAAATTCCTGGTCGAGCTCTTCCCCTTGGTTGGGACGTCTGTAGTAGACCCCCACCATTAAGTCTCTCTCCCCTCAACTGCCTTGTATTCTAACCCAAAGCACTTCAGAGTGCCCCTCCTCTGATTCTTTGTTAATTGACAAGGATGGATATCCCTCCTTAATATAGAATGTCACACCCCCACCTTTACTTCCTATCCTGTCCCTCCTGTACAGCCTATAGCTCTTGATATTCACCACCCAGTCATGCGTTGAGTCCCACCGCGTTTCAATGATCCCCACTATGTCCGGGTTGGTGTCAGCTAGCAGGAGGGTGAGTTCCTCCTACTTGTTTCCCATACTATGAGGGTTTGTGTAGAAGCATTTAAGGCCTCCTGTGGATGTATGTACTGGCCCCCTACTTTCAGCATTACTCTGGCCCCTGCCACTTACCTGTGTATATGTTTCACTCATCGGTCTAGGCTGGGCTGTACTTGTGGGTGTTGCTTGGTCTGGCAGTCCAGTGATTCCTCCACCCTCATCTTCCCCTTTCCCCAATGAGCCTAGTTTAAAGCCCACCGGAGGAGGTCCACCAACCTAGAAAAAAACACACGCTTAACTTTAGGGGAAAGGTGGAGCCCATCCTATCCGGGCATGTCTCTTGTCGTGATGTGCCGATTGTTGAGGAAGCCAAAGCCTGCCTCAAGACAACATTCCCAAAGCTATCAGTTGGTCTCCGCGATGCACGTTTCATGCCATCTTCCATGTCTGCTTACTGGTAGGATAAAAGAGAAAACCACCTGTGCCCCTATCTCCTTTAGCACGCACCCCAGAGTATGGTAGTCCGCCATCAGGTGATCCAGGCTTCTCCTGGCCGCCTCATTAGTACCCACATGGATTAGGACCACAGCTTGGATCATCCCCTTCACATTCTGAATCTTTCCTCCAGGTAGGCAGTAGACCTCGCGTGTCAAGGGGTCCTGGTGACAGATGGGGCCCTCTGTACCTTTCAGGATGGAGTCGCCTATGACGATCACGCAACGCTTTCTCCTCTTGGCCTGCTTATATCCTTCAGCCTGCTTGGGACATGGAGAGTGTGGAGTTGCCTCCTCCCCAGTTTCTTCCTCTCCTTCCTTCTCCTCCAGAGTTGCCAGGGCCTCGTACCTGTTCTCCAGCCAGACTGGAGGAACTGGGGAACTGGTACTGCCTGGCCCCACCCCCTGTCTGCCCCCCAGACACCCCCAATCCCTGCTCTGCCCAGCTCTGATCTGCCACCCCAGCATCCCCATAGGAAAAAAACAAAACATAGAAACCCCAGTACTTATCGGCAGTCCAGCTGCCATCTGTATCACTGGGGCCCTGCCTGGACCCTCCTGCCCCCCTTCTCTGTGCTGCTCAGGGAGGCTCTGCCAGGAGGCGCCAGACCCCCTGCAGCCCCTGCTTGTAGGGTAAGTAGAGGCTATTTTTTTTCAGGTTTTTTTCCTTTTTTGGGGGGTTTTCTATTTTTTTAGGTGATGGTGCCTGGGGTTGGTGGTTTACTTGTGGAGGAACATGGATTCAGGGGTATTTTACAGATTGACTTCAGGTTTTTTTTTTATCGGGGATTTTTCAGTTTTCCGATAGGGAACACCAGAATTCCTGCTAGGGAGGCCAGTGGCAGGACCCTGCCTGCTCAGAGCTGGCACCTTGGACCTGTCTGTGGCTGACCTTCTGGCCAAATGGGGCCAGGAGGACATGCTTTGACAGTTCAAAAGCAGGCCACCACACCCCAAACATCTCCCAAGTGATAGCTGCCTGGATGGCTAGGTGGGGGGCACACACAGCAGTAGTGCTGCACAGAAGCCAACTCTGCAGCCACATCCCACTGGCAGCTGGCCCAGAGGGACAGATGCCTCTATTGGCTGTGTAGTCCCCATCTGGGTCTGGCAGGTGCACAACAGGTCACAGCCAGGCAGCAGCCTCCACTGCCAGACTGCTGCAGTGGGTAAAGGGTGTAGGGAAGTCTTAGGGCTTCTTCAACAGTCCAGCTGGCACAAGGGGTAGTGTCCCCAGGTACCATTTGACTAAGCCCTAGAAGCTCCAGAGTAAGTAGCCCTGAGCTACTTGCCAGGGCAGCTTTTTATACTGCTGGGGACAGCGCAAGTGCTGTCCTCAGGCTCTAGCTCCGCCTGGATGCAGATCCCGAAGGAGCCAGGCAGGGTTATTTTGCCACAAGAGGCATAACTTGCTCCACAACAAAGTACATGTCCAAGCATGTGCGCCGAGGCAAAAAGCCCCAGTTCAAATTTGCACCACTTCTATTTGAGATGCTATAAGCACACGTGCTTGCATGTGTGGATGCACTCATGTAGCATATCTCTAAACGGGTCAGCCTGATAATAAGTCTGAAACATTAGTTATTTTAAGCACTTCCATTTTTTACTCATGTTTTCCTAATTGCAGGGTTCCATATCTGTGTATTTGTGTCTGAACAAAGAGAATTTTAGTCCCAAAGAGAACAATGTATGGGGGAAAAATGTCAAATACTTTGTAGTTATGAACAAAAGTGTGTTGTAATTAGAGTTTTACTGTCAAGACAGGCTTTAGTATAAATGATACCTAAGAGACCTGAAATGTAACTATAAGTCTGTCTGTGATATAATTAGTGAAAAGTTCTGTGAATAGTTCACTTTTTCACAGCTGTATACCTTCAGTCAGCTAGAGCAGATATTTGGTCCTATGTAAACACCATACAGAATGGATGGTAGAAAGAAGATTGATTTCTCTCACTACTGCCAGAGGCATGGCAATGCAGCCAGGCACCAAAGGTAGCTGCATCACCCAGGGGCAGCAGCCTCTTATAGCTGTCACCATGCTGCAGTATTTTTCTATGCCCCACCAAGTTGGCACTGAGGGGAGCTGCCTTGGTCACCTCGCCCTAGTTGCATTACTGGCTGCTGCTACTCAGTTACTTACTACAAGGAAAAATCTTTTTCTTTCTTCCTGGCTTTCAAAAACAAGGTGCACACTTATTCTGGGGCATATTGTATGTGAGAAAATACAATATTTACCCTTTTGGAAACCAGGCTGCCTCTCCCATGGCCTGGACAGGGGTATTCATTGGAACTAAAGTAGAGTAAATGAGGGCAGCACTTACACAGTAAGCCCTTATTCTGTCAAGGCATCACATTTGACAGGAAATCAATTCTAATCAGTGCTTTTCCTACACTACTTCTATTTTTTTTTTTTAAATGCAGATGTACACACTGAAGAGGCTAATGATTTTTACAGATTTTTAAGATTATAGTGTTAGCTGAGATTAAGCATATTTCAGTACTGGTAATTCTGCCTTAGGGAATTATTATGTTTTTTGAAATATTAATATGTGTGGTGCTACTTGGAGTTTTTCTTTTTCTTTTCCATTCCTTCCTCCAAAATGTTTTTCAGCTACAGTAAATTATGGAGGGAGATTTGGAGAGGGGAAAAGTGGCAAGGGGTAGAAGTTTGTTTTAATTTGTCCATAGTTTGATAAGCTTTTTCTTAAGAGAATTATTATAAAGTGTGATTGAGTTAAGGGATATGATGAAGGAACCTACTATAGCACAACAACAAAAATATGATTTAAAAAATTTCACTGAAGTTATAGAAAACTTACATAATGGTGTTGTTCTGGGCTTACCTTTGGCCTCCCAGTCTACTGAGCTTTTAAGTAGGTACAGGGCCAAGCAATGTTCATGCTCTAGTTTCCCTACTAATTTCCCTCAATGTCATTTTCATATCACTTACAATTATTACAGTTTTTCTAAAAGTTGATCAAAATGATAGAAAAAAATAAATATGTCACTCCCATGTGCTTCATTGATTATAAATCAGTTGTCTCCAGAATATAGCAATAAAATATTGGCCATTTTCTATATCAACCAGAGTCCTTTGTTTTTAAAACAAACAAATGGATAAAGGCTTCACATATAGTCAGAAATCTAGATGCTTTTCTGTACTAACCTGTGTCTATTTCTTTTACTAATAGTAACTATGGAGTGAAATCTATTTGTATCTTATTTTGCCAAGATCTCTAGTTTATCATCCATTCATACTGACATGTGTATTTTTTATACATGTATTCAGAATGAAACCTGTTCTTAATGCAGCAGTTTCCTACATTGTGTTACAACCACTGGTTCAGATTCCTGCAAGCCTGGGTGCCTTAAATTAATAGGGGGCAATAAGTTGATTCTGTTTCATCTTTTCTACAATAACTCCCTGTGAGTGCAATTACATGCAAGCAAATGAAAGCTGAAATGAAATGATTTTAGTATTGTTTCATTCAGGGGTAAGCTGCCCTGGTTTAGCTCTCAGTGGGCACAGCTACACATGCTATTAATGCTGTATAGGTTTATTGTGCAGTAAAATACACAGTAAAATACTTTACAGTAAGCCTTCCCTGGGAGCCTGTCTACATGTGCACCCTGTTGGGAGTAGCCCAGTATAGTGCTGCTCCTGCCCTGTTCTACCTCCCCTGCAGCAGCTAGGGGGAGTCCCAAGCTCCCCCTCCTCCCTCTGGAGTCCTAGCATAGGGGCTGGCAGAAGACATGGGGGCTGGGCACAATGCATACGGGGCCAGGAGAGCTCTGCTGGCTGCAGTGATAGCTGTCTTGTGCCCTGGTGCACATCAGGAGGGATCCTGATGTGCATGGGGCAGGAGACAGCTGCCACTGCAACCAGCAGAGCTCTCCTGGTCCTGTGCTCATCGGGACACAGCTGTCAGTGAGCCCTGTGCCTAGTGGGGCTTCCCTGCTCATAAGGGAGTTCACTGGAACTGTTCCACTCCTGGATTAGTCTACTGTGGAGGAAAACATCTCGTGTAGATGTGCTCACTAGGTCCATCTATATGTGCACTTTACTGCCAAGTTCACTAATTAGCTCTACAATAAGGTGTCATTGTCTATGCTTGTACCAATATTAGGGTGCAGTAAAATAATTAACTCTACCATAGGATACTACTGTCAGGGACAGTACCATCCCACAGTGGAGTAACTATGGGTGCTGAAACGCACATGTAGATGGTGACAGTGGCTGACTGGGGCACGAGATGACTGAGGCTAAACTGTGGAGGCTGCCTGTCACCTAGCCCTGCTCTTTAGGACTCTTCTACAACATCCAGTTCCTGCAGTGCCCAGTGATGCCACCTAGAGCCCAGGGTTGATGCTGCTGGTCTCCCTACTAGCCCAGGGCTACTCTGCCCTGGCTCAAATTTCTGCTATCCCAGGTGTACATGTAGACACTGTGCCCAGGAGCAGCAGACTCCAGCACAGGTTGTACCAGAGTTAATTGTCACCTTAATGGCATGTGTAGATGCACCCACTGTGAAGTAAGAGTTGGCAAAGGGATAGGTACCACAGACAAGCTGAGACAGAGTAAAGTACCTGCCCCACTCCCCTGTTAATTTACTATGCAGGGACAGTGTTAAATGCATGGGATTGCTCAGAATTATAATGGTCATTGTTGTTGTGAACAGAAAAAAAAATGGGAGGCAGTGTTTTAGTACCGTCATAATAGACCAATAAATACTGGTGGCTTTACATAAATTCTCATCAGACATGTGAAAGTGATATCCATGTAGTACAAGTTGTTATGGGAGATGGGAGGGAAGGAGGTGGATGACTTTCAAAGTACTAACCATGGACCCAGGAGAGACATGAAACGATTTTCTGAAATGATAATTTTACATTATCACTCATCTTTCCTCATCCTTTTTCATTTTCCTGTTGACCTCCTGGACGAGCTCAGTGGCCCTTAAGGGGAATTTACTTCCCAGACCGAGAAACGTTGATCTAGATCAGGGGTGTCAAACTCAGCTTGTGCTCCTGGTTGAATCCTTTGTGTCCTGTACCAGAGCCAGAGTCAGAGCTAGACACAAAGTTGCTGCCACCACATGCTGCATGCTGCAGGAGCAGCTCCAGTGAAATAAGAATTGTTTTACACTGTCCTTATTGGTATCTTTAGAGAGCAATGACTGGGCAGCTTGAAGTGGCTAAGCTTTTTTTATTGCTCTCAGCCTTCAGTGAATGTTGGCTGCTCACCTCAGCAGGATTTTTGAGACAGAAGCCTTTTTTCGCACTATTACTTCCCTCAAAGTCTTTAGAGTAAGACTTTGCAGTGTTTTTATTCCAGCAAAAGCAAAAACAATCCTCCCCTCCAAGCCCCCCACCCCCATTCCATCTGTTGTGGTCCACAAGAGTATGCAGGGGCAGGGGTATATCATAGTCCTTACATCAGTAGCTAGGAAAAATCTCAGTAATTCCAAATGCACGGTTGCTAGGAAACCTGTGAGGAATCCTTAGCAACTACAGTAAGGATTCTGTAGTACATGGCAGCCTGGGAACTGAAATAAGGGGAATTTTCACATATGCTTTATTTAGGTAAAGTAAGGTTTGGGCATATCATCTCACCACTCCCAAAGACATACATATTGGAGAGGCAAGAATCCATGCTGGGAAATATCCCTGATGACCATTTGGGATGGTATCATTGAATCACAGAAATAGAATATTAGAAAATTAGGGCTGGAAGATTCCTCAGGAGGTCATGTAGTCTAACCCCCTGCTCAAAGCAGGACCATCCCTGACTAGATCATCCCAGCCAAGGCTTTGTCTACAAAGGTCTTAAAATCTCCAAAGATGGAGAGTCCACAATCTCTCTGGGTAACCTATTCTAGTACACCCTCCTAGTGAGAGAGTTTTTCCTAATATCTAACCAAACTTCCCTTGCTGCAACTTGAGACTATTGCTCTGTGTTCTGTCATCTGCCACCACTGAGGACAGTCTAGCTCCATATTTTTTGTAACCACCCTTTCAGTAGTTGAGGCTTGCCATGAAATCGCCTTTCAGTTTTCTCTTCTCCAGACTAAATAAGCCCAGTTCCCTCAGCCTCTGCTCATACATCATGTGCCCCAGTCCCCTAACCATTTTTGTTGTTGCCCACTGGACACTCCGATTTGTCCATATCCTTTCTGTAGTGGAAGGCCCAAAACTGGGCACAGTACTTCAGATGTGGCCTCACCAGTGCTGAACAGAGGGGAATAATCACTTCCCTGGATCTGCTAGCAACACTACTACTGCAGCTCAGTATGCTGTTAGCTGGCTTTGCAACAAGGGCACACTGTTGCCTCATATTCTGCTTATTGTCCACTGTAACTCACAGATGCTTTTCTGAAGAGCTGCTGCTTATCCAGTTGGTCCACAATCTGTACCAGTGCATGGGATTGTTCCATCCTAAGTTCAGGACTGTGCACTTCTCCATATGAACTGCATGAGATTTCATTTGGTCCAATCCTCCAATTTGTTGAGATCTGTCTCAATCCTAGTCTACTACTTCCCCTAGCTTGGTGTGATCTGCAAACTTGCTGAGGGAACACTCCACCCTGTCTTCCAGTTCGTTGATGAAGATATTGAACAAAATCAGCCACAGGAACAATCCCTGAGGCACTCCAGTTGATACTGGCTGCCAAATAGGCCTAAGCCATTAACTACTACCCTCTAAGCCTGATGATCCAGCCAGTTTTTTATCTACCTTACATTCCCTTCATCCAACCTGTACTTTCTTAGCTTGCTTGCAAGAACACTGTGGGAGACAGTACCAAAATCTTTACTGAAGTCGAGGTATATCACATCCACTGCTCTCTCCGCATCTATAGAGCCTGTCATCTTTTCATAGAAAGCTATCAGGTTGGTCAGGCATGAGTTCTTGGTGAATCCATGCCAACTGTTCCTAATCACCACCTTCTCCTCCAAGTGCATAGTAATTGATTCCTTGAGGATCTGCTCCATAATTTTTCCAGAGACTGAGGTGAGGCTGACCTGTCAGCAGTTCTCCAGGTATCCCTTCTCCCTTTCTTAAATATGAGCAGTATATTTACCCTTTTCCAATCCTTTAGGATCTTCCTCAGTAGCCATGATTTTTCAAAGATAATGGCCAGTGGCTTTGTAATCAGAACAGCCAACTCCCTCAGCACCTGCAGGTGTATTGTGTCTGATCTCATGGACTGGCACGTGTCTAGCTTTGCTAAATTGTCTCCCTAATCTGTTCTTTTACCATGGTTGGATTCTCACCTCCTCCCTAAACTGCAGTGTCAGGTGCAGCAATCTAGGAGCTTCCCTTGCCTGTGAAGACTGAAGTGAAAAAGGCATTGAGTACTTTAGCCTTTTCTGCATTCTCTGTTCACTAGGCTGCCTTCCCCCTTCACATCCGCTGCTAGCTGGAACTCCAGTTGCATTTTAGCCTTCCTGATTTCATCCCTGCATGCCTGAGCAATACTTTTCTGCTCCTCCCTAGCCATTTGTCCAAGTTTCCACTCTTTGTAAGCTTCCTTTTTGTGTTTTAGCTCCATTAAGAATTCCCAGCTAAACCAAGCTCGTCTTTCTCCATATTTGCTGCTCTTCTTCCAAACTTCCTAGTCTTCCTGCACATCAGGATACTTCATTCCTGCACTCAGAAAGTTTTCTTTAAAATAAGGTAACCTTTTAGTACTTCTGAGAACTTGAGATGAGGAGCTAGTTTGGAGGACTTTAGGCTTGTTTGAAAACTGGTCTTGTTTGGATGGTTATGATCTTAACCCCCAAAGATAAAGGAGGGTGAGGAGAGGCTGTGGCACTCAGGGTTCTCACTGGCAGTTTGGATTTGTGCAAATGAATGAATGAATGAACATGGCAGTTTGATTTACATGTTTCACATGAAGTAGTCCCCTCAGAAGGCTGTGGTTAACTGTGACAATGTGGTTGGATTCAGCAGTTTTCTTAAATCATCTTAATTCCTGTGTACTGGAGGAAAACACATGCCAAATTTATCGAAGACATTAAGGTACATGCTGTGAGCCAATGGATGGATCTTTTCATTATGCATAAGAAAGTCAAATTTGCTTTATCTGTTTACAGCCACCCATAATGACTGAGTGACTAAATTCCCAGTTGTAACGCTGAAGGAACTTTGGATGGTTCAAAGCCTCTAAAGATGGCCTTTTGCTGATTTTGAATAGAAAGGTCAAATTCAAGGTTCCCTTACATTCAGTCACCAAAATCAGTGTGTGTACTAAATGGCATGATTGTAGGTTAGTGGGAACAAGAACAGCAGCAGTATTCTCAGGTGGTTGTAAACATTTTTGCTATATTTGATGACTACTCTAAATAAAGTTAATGATGAAAAATACTATTAATTCAGGATCTGTCACTGGCTAAGAAGGGGGTAGGATGACAAACTCTGTGAAATACTGTGCAAAATGAGAGAATCCAGATCTTAGCAGAATTCTGTTCTTTAGACAAAATCTATGTATAAAAAAAGAAATGTTAGCTCAGAAGAGAAATCAGGAATACCTAATATTCTTTTAAACTCTTGTTTCTCATTCATAGTGTGACAGGCTAGCCCTTACCTTAGATATTTCATTTCAAAGTATTCTGGAGTTTGGTTGGAAGTCAGAGGAATCATTACAGGATAGTGCCTTGCTCTCTGTAATCCTGTCACCAGTTTTGGGGATGAAGCCAAAGTCCAAGGGACTGTCTTTCAGCCTGGGATGTCTGGTAGTTTTGTTGTCAGAAGTAAAGGTCCTTGCCAAGAGATGGATCTCTTTTGGGCTCATTCTCTGTTGTCTCAGAAATTGGTCTGAAGAACTGATTTTTGTTTCTCATTTGAATGTTGAATTTGGGCCTTTTCTGTCATCAGTAAACTAGCAAAGTGTATGAAGAATGCTATAACACAAAGTATTAGTGTTCACCTTTGATTTCAGTGTAGTTTTTTATATGTATCACAAATAAATATGACATTACAGATAAAATGTTTTATAAGTTATGTATGAAGTGTATTACTTAAGTATGCCTGAAATATCCGATTTACTTTTGAATATGCAAAGCTTAATTGAGCTCAAACTAATATTTTAAACATTCTTAGTATTTGTGCTATATAAAACAATGTTAAGGTTGAATGGACTGTTTTTTCCTAAAAGAGTTGAAAATGCTTTGCCTGGTCCAGAAGATGGTGCTCTTTGCATTTCTTCTGAATTTATATACTGCATAAAAGCAATTTATATTCAATTCAACCTTTGAGTTGTAAATCATTGAGGATACCTCTGCAATAGGAACTGTTAATGCAGCCTTGCTCCTGTGGCTTTCACATTTACAAATAATTTGCATAACATTTCCACATGAGAGATTAGAAAATGTACTATTTTTCCAGTAATCTCACATTAATGTAACCTGATATGTTGCAGTAATCCCAGTTATTTTCTGCCATGAGAACAGTGAAATGTGAAAATACATATTAGATTAAACAAAACAAAACTGTTTAACTTTGTAGTCACTGTATAAAAATAAAAATATGCTATACAGTGTATCAAAATCATGAGGAATCACATTAATTAACATAAGAGAGAACTGCTTCTTCTATACTGAAGTCTTTGGACAGGGTATTTATAAATGTGATTGATATGGTAATACTGTACTTAAAGTATGAAGTATTTATAATGACTATATATATATAACAGTATATAAACCCATACTTTTTCCTTTTGTAATTTAGTGAGTTCTAATTTAAACTCATTGTAAAAATACATTTCATGGTTCTTTAAGAACATCCCATTTGATCATTCTTGTAAATCATATATTCCATTCTTAATTCAGTGTTTCATCTCTGCACTTTTAATTATTTTTTTTATTTTCTCACTAAATTAACACTAATATTTTGCATTTTTATATTTTCTTCTACCTTAAGAGTTCCAAGCAAGATGATAGTACTGATTACAAACAACTGAGGCAAGTAAATATTGTCTCCATTTTGTAGATAGGAATACATAATGGGAAATTACTCTTAATGTTACATTGCAAGTCACAGACAGAACTAGAAATATTCCAGGAGTCCCAATCCATAATTTTCTTCTGTAATCAATAGGATCAAGTTCTCCCAAATGACCTACCTCTAACATACTGCTTATGTACTGAACACCCAGATAGCATTTTGAGTGCAGTTGATGGGGAGGGGAGTATTATGAGAGGCTAGGAATGAGAGTAAAATGGAATGTGTGGATTCTGAAGTGTGGAGCTAAAATGACATCAGGATTGTGCAGATAATTAAGATATATCAATTTTTGGTCTTGTGACTTGCCATACCTCCAAAAATGCTACATATTATACTTCCATAATACACTATTTACTTTCATTTTTTAAATACATAGAATTGCTTGTTCTATCTTACATGTATGAATGCTCTAAGAGCATGTTTCAGTTGCCTTATAATGTAATTTAGTAAATTAGTTATTTTCTTTATTTAGTATATAGAAAACTAAATTATTATGTTAGACCTATATTAGACCTAACTGTCCTTCTTAAAACATTCTGTTCCCATAGGTAACATAAATTGTATATAATTAAAATAGATAGGACAACACCCATGAAAAACAGAGTTAATTTCCAAAGACAGCAATGTTGTCTAAGTTTGAGCAGTCATCTGAAACATCATGGTGTTTTATTACAGTAGCTATTGACCTAACAGATGGTTAGTCATTTTGGCACTGCTTCTGTGTCGAGGATGCACAGAGCAGTATTGTTACAGACAAGAAAATGGAGAAAGCTAATGTCTTTGGAAGAAACGATGCATTTCCTAAATCCATAGTGCTTTGGTGTTTGCATACAGACTACATCGTTCTTTAGGATCATGCACCTTAGTGCAACTACCAGGGAAGATCTTTGACCTTATCATTTGTTGCTCATTATACTATGTTTTCATTTACACTTAGAGAAGAGATGCAACTGTTACCAAATCAAAATAGCAGCATCTTATAACTACAGTAAAAGCCTTGTTTTCTAGCATGAGTGGGAAGTAGGGGGTGCCAGTAATCTAAAAATGTCGGTTACCTGAGGCACAGGGGTTTCTGATTGGACATAGAGTGCGGGTGCAGGGGAGAGGGGGCAGCGCAGGTTGGTGGTGATCATGGCAGTGGTGGCCACCGTGTGTGAGCTCTGTCTCCCTTCTGTGTCCAGCTGGCTGGCTGGAAATTCCGGTTAATAGAAATGCCAATTAGTAAAATACTGGATAACAGGCTTTTACTGTACTTAAAATTGTCATAAATGACTCTATGACCTGTAGGGTACCATAAAAGTTGCCCTATATTTATAACAGATGATAATACTATTGCCAGCATGGTGCTGAGGACAGTAGGGTCTTTTCTTGGGAAAACATTGACTCTTGAAGGACACTGGTTACAAAGACTCCTGAGCCAACCATTGCAATATATGCACCCCAGCACCCTGGAGCTGGGCTTTGAAGCTCTGCCCTCCCACATCTTGCTCAGGCTGGTATCCAGTGTTTGCTCAGTCTTCCCCAAAAAGATATTGCTACCAAGAACAGGAGTCCCCTGAGAAAGTTTTGTATTTTCAGATAAGCATCTGGTAGTTGAGTCTTTATTCTGGCTGAGTCTCTTAACTTATTGTTTATTGACTAGAAAAAAAACAATTATCTAGTTATTTCTCCATAAATGTCTTTTAGAGTTGCAACAGCTCTAGCTGGGCTGCCACTCTACCCAGAATTTCCCAAGGGTCAGGTGTGAGTATCAGCATTGTATTAGAGGAAAGTGTCTTACCATATGAAAACTAAATTGAGCAGAGCACCATAGCCAACCAGATGCAAGACCAGACATGAGAAACCTGTCAGAAAGTGGTGACATGACTGATAACAGGATTCTTGAAAAATCGAAGTGGTATGTTAGTGAAACAATATTAAAAGGACCGGAGATAGATGATACTTACTTGAGGGAGGAAACTAAAGAAAATAATCTTCCCTAATTTGGCTTGAATAAGTAGAGCTAAACCTCTGGATTTACACTCAAATTTTAACATACAGGAACTGCCAATTGGAATGGTTAACTTCCATTTTTACTGTCAGGTCACTATTGTAATCAATTTACTAAATCTGCTTTTCAGTGAAAAACATTAATTTCCAGTAAAGCCTTGATTTTCTCATACTTCTCCAAACCACATTCCTACAATCTGAAATAATTTATTTGTAAATATATATTAAGAATGGATGGAACCTTGTGGCAATTTATGTTTAACAGCCTTCTTGAACTATCCTTCTGGCTTTTGGACTTAGACAATGTAGACACTTTGGTCCTCTTTCTCCACTGTTAATGTCAAACCAGTAGAACTCCACTGATAATTCATGTAATTACTCCTCTTATGCATTTGTGTATGATGAAAGAAACTCATTTCTCCTCCCCTAAATGATCCAGTTGGAAAAGCAAACATATTTTTCTATGTAAAATAATGTTTTATATGTTTTGAGACTAGAAAATCCTGTTAACTCCTGAAGTTCTTAGCAAGAATTGGGTTTTCAAAATAAAACTAGGGCCATTTTGAACATTTTTATTACCATTAAAATAACAAGATATGGTTATTCACAGGGAATAGAGTTACATATGTAGGAATTGATAATTGCTCTAACTAAAATAATTTTCTTAAGAAAGTTAGATGGGCCCAAAAGAGCCTAATCTAATTTTAGAATATGAATAATTTGGAAATTTTCCAAAGCTGGCTATCATTTAAACTAGGACCAGATTGACTGGTGTGATCTGGTTGCACTCTGCATTTATTAATTAAAGGTAGCCCTTTAAACTTGAAGAATTCTCATAAATCTCTGTAATTGATGTGGGAGACTGACCCTAGGCAATGAAATGAAATTAATTAGTTCAAAGGTTGATTATTTCTTGGTGGCAACAAGATATACATATTATCTGGTGGTTAAGATAATAACTACAGTAAAATCCCTGTTTTCTAGCATGAGTGAAAAGTACTTGTTCTTTAGGCTATGCCTGAAAACTAAATATATTTTAATTAATATCTATTAAAGTGTGTCATGAATAATGTTTGGTCTTCCACCAGTAGCCCAAATACCTCAGTTTTCTTTACATGTGTACAGTTAAAGTGATAAACTGAAGACAAATGGAATGAAGTAAGCTATAAAATATCATCTCATAAAAGCACATTTGGGAGTTAGTAACTACTTCTTCTTTGGACATTCCAATTTACTGGATGCTAAAGATGATAAAAGAATCTTTCTGCAGAATACTTGGAGAAATAAATCTTTCAGAAATTTCACTCCATTCTAATGTTAAAAATTATTTTTAGAAAGATGTATTTCCCATGGTACATTTACATGATGCTCATTAAGTAGTTTACTGCACAGTAAGTGCGTGCATCTACAAGTACATACATTTACTGTGCAGTAACACCCCTAATCACAAGTAAATTTGTATCTGAAAATGCAGATAGCAAATTTACTTCTGATTAGTTACTGTGGAGTAATGCATGTGTAGATGTGGCCCAGAAGCACAATTGCCACTAGTGGTGTGACCTGAGGCTAGCTCCAGTGGTTCAGGATGGGGGCATCTCCTGCTGCAGGGCTGGTCTACCTCTATGGCAGCTCCTGCCTCAGGACCTTAAGCCTGCAGGCATTTTGAGTCCTGGGGCACACCAGCAGGAAGTCTGAGGTCACTCCAGGCCCCTGTGTCCTTCTGAGCAGGACATAGCCTAACTGCCAGACTGCCTGCACCCCACTATGGATGCCTGGCACCTCACTGCTGCACACCTGCCAGGCAGGCCCATTGGTGCTATAGGCTCCAGCCAGGGCTTCCAGCACCCAGGCACAGCTACAGGAAGTTTTTAGCTGCTGGGGCCAGCTCCTGTTGCCTGCAGCCCACTCAACAGCCTGCCCTGAACCTCCCGGTGCTGTGCGACATTCCCTCAACACATGGCTGTCAGTCCCACATCAGGACCTCTGCTCTGGACACTGCAGGCAGCTGCCCAGGCCCTGCAGCACAAGGACAGCTGTGTGGAGGCCCAGAGAGCTAGCACAGGACCCCTGATAGTGATGCCCTCACCAATGCTCATGCCCACCTCTGTACATGCCACCTAGGGCCCTAAATGGTTGCAGGAGGAGACTGCCAACCTTGTGGCACTGTAGGGTTAGGTGGAAGTGCAGCATAAGTTTGAGCAGGGCACACGCTCCAATGCCCATGTCTATGAGGGGTTGTCAGGCTCAATGTGGGAGAGCAGGCATGATAGGTTGGCATGGCAGTGCCACCTAAAGGTCAAGGCCTTGAGGGCATAGAGGGTTGCCATCACTGACCACAACTGTCTGTTGGGGATTGCCTGTAAGTCCATGCCCTTTATGCAGCAAGTGACAAACATCCTCACACCCCAGGACCCATGCCACAGCTGTGGTGTATACAGCAGCATGAATGGCCTACGCAAGCTCCAGCCATGGCCTGGCACCCACAGTGACACATTACTGGGGGAGGGCCCCTCCAGCTGCCCATTCTGCTGAGATCCCACGCTGCACCCTCCATCAGCACCTCAGGGGACCCAGTGCCTGCCACAACAGATCCTAAGCTTCAGCCCCCCACCACAAGGCACAGGCAGCCATGACACAAGCCTCAGCAGCCACCAGCAGTTCCAGGCCAGGCACCCACCTGCCATGCCCCACTTTTCAAGGGCATCACCTGAAACCACATGCTGTCACCAACAGCCATGACTGTGTGGAACCACCAGCTATGCCAGCTCTGCTCATGTGGGAAGGCCCACTATGTTGGGAGGGCACTCCCCACACCTTCGCTCCCTCCCTTCCTAGCACATGTGCACTTCCCTGAACATGGGTTTCCCCCACAAAGTACACAGGGAGGTGGGAGACAGTGCAAAACTTTAATGAGCAGCTTGTGCCCCCACAGCTATGTGGGCATGGGCATCTCACACACATTGATGCTGGCAGCAATGTCCTTCCTGGCAGTGCGGGGCAGGGATGTATAGCACAGCAACAGGTAGCCCTCTAAGTCATGGTAGCAGTTGTGGGGAAGCCCAGGCTTGCCCCCTGCACTGTTGTAGTTCAGGGTCCCATGCCAGGTGTGCAGATACACCTGGGGCACCATGGCCACTAGCAGGGGGGTGTAGTGGATTGAGCACCCTGCAGTCCCCGCAAACAGCTCCTCATGCAGTGTCCTGGTCATGTGTAGCAAGGGTACACTTGGGGCTCAGTGGTGGCAAGGGGGGGTCTGGCTTAGGGTGCCTCCCTGGAGAAAACCTCTGTGGGGAGAGCAGGGGCATGGACTGCTCCTCATCCCAGTCATCTGGGAGCTGCATGCCCCCTGAGCCTAGGTGCTATGGAATGGGTGGCAGCACAGCAGAGCATTTTGCCAGCGGGGGGGCAGTGGGCAGTAGGGTCTGGAGCCACAGCAGCAGGTGCTGCCAAGTGCCTGCCCTGTCCTGCCCTGGGAAGAGGGTGGGGCAGGCAGGCTGCCTGCAGCCACAGGGGAGCAAGCAGGGACTGGAGCCTTGGCTGGCAGCTTCCTAGGCCTGGGCCTGCTTGCCTGATTTACCATGGTCCCTGTGCACCCGTGCATGCTCAACCCCCAAACTGAGGCTGTGAAGCTCACAGCCCCTGGTATGGAGCATCTTATCTTTGACATGTTGCAAATTCATACAAATAGCTTCTTTCTTGTGGCTCTATGGGGCATGCAGCTGCACACGGAGGAGATGCTGCACTTGGAAGCCAGGATGCAACCTTAAGGTCTCCAAAACCCACAGCTGGAGCCCTGCAGATGTGCTGGCTCTGCCAGAGGACCCTGGACAGTTGGGCTATGCAAAACAGCACCATTTTATTTCAACTTCTGTTTTGTCATTTCAACAAGGTGGTGTTACATTTTGAGTTTTGTTTAATTTTGAAAGCACTGTTCTGTTTAGTTTCATTGAACCTCTTTCACTGTTTCAGTGTTTCACCCATAGGCTACAATGGGGAAGCACAAAGTTGCCTTAACTTTTTCATTTCTTTCCTGATTCATATTAAACTTACAGGAATGATAGCCCCTTTCTTAGGCCACAATGTCTGCAAAGCTTCAAGGAGATAGATGCAGGGGCTTCTGGGAAACTGCACCTCAAAGCCTTGAAAGCAAAATTTATGTCACATGTGTGTTAAGGCACAGTGGGGTGAAAACTGCAGGCCTGATATCCCCTGCTGAGGCCACAACACCTGACAAGTTTCAAGGAGATAGGTGCATGGGTGTCTGGGAAATTGCACCTCAATCTGCTGATTAGCAAAACTCATGTCCATGTGTGTGTTAAGGCACAGCAGGGTAAAAGCTGCAGGCATAGTAGCCCCTGCTGAGGCCATGAAGCCTGCCAGATTTCAAGGAGAAAGGTGCAGGGTTTTCTGGGAAACTGCACCACAGGTTGCTGACAAGCAAAACTTGTGACGTGATTGTGTGTGTGTGTTAAGTTGCGCCCTCACTGGCACTGGGGCCTCTTCACAACATGGTAGCATGCCCCAATGAGGCTTCCTCCCTCCCTACAGCCTCAATCCAGTCCACCACTTTAAATGACAGCAGGTGATAACTTAGTAAGCAGCACAGTAGCACCAGCAGTGTCTCAGGCAGCCAGAGAGTCACAGTCAATATCAGAGCAGTCTTTCCCTCACTCTTTCCCCTGTGTCTCCTCATTTTCTGTTTCCCTGTAGGCAAGCCCAGTTTCAGTTTTGAAACTTTCAAAATATTTCGACTGCCCTCATTTTGTTTTGATGCTGTTTTGAAGCCCTTCATTTCATTTTGATTTCACTGTTTCAAGCCTGAAACAAGTAAAAAACACTGAAATGAAACAGATGGTGAAATTCAGCAAATCCCTACTGGAGAGAACCCTCCTTCTGAACCTCCTAGTAACATGATCAGAGGGTCAGCTTGTGGGCATTCAGTTGGGCAAAGTATGGACAGGTGATGGGCAGGCAAAGGACATGGACTACAAAGACACATTGGACTGGTCAGACCAGGAGTTCCAATCTTAGCTACTGGCCCTGGGGAGTGAGCAGGTATAAGTACTGCAGGAGCAGGTGGTGGTCCTGGGCAAGGCAGGGCAGTGCAAGCCACAGACAATGACTACTGGGTGCTGGACACCATTCTGGCAGTTGCCTTCATGATAATCAGTGCTCAATCTCCAACCTTAGCCATGCCTGCCCCCTGGCAGCCACTCACCACCAAGCACCAGAAAATAAGACATCTTTAAAAAGGTAATTGAGATGCTTCAAAAAAACCTGAATTGGGCAATGAGATTGGCAATGAAATTCATCTTCCACATATATTTTTGACTGTTTATATATGACATTTTCAAGTACGATTTGTAGTATTTCATAGGATTATAAGATTATATGAAAGTGGGACTGAAAGGGGCCTCATCTTGTCCAGCCCCTTGCTCAAGGCAGGATCATCCATTACTTATTAAATCACGTCTGATTAATTGTGGGTTATTTTTCCAGTCTACCCAGGTCATTCTGGATGCTAGCCCAACCTCCAAAGTATCTTCAACTCAACCTAATTTGATGTCATCTACAAATTTGCTAAGCATCCCATTGTCCAAATCATTAATGCAGATAGTAAACAATACCAGACCTAGGACAGACCCCTAAGGAACCCCACTTGATATCTGCTACCAGTTAGATATTGAGCTATTGCTGACTATTCATTGAGCATGATGATCTAATGAGTTATGTATCCACACTACAGTAATTTCATCTAGTCAGTATTTCTTTGCTAGTTAGCGAGAGTCACTTGAGAGACAGTATCAAAAGCCTTGCTAAAGTCAAAGTGCTTTCCCTTCGTCCACAGAGCCTTTTACCTTATCGTAGAAGAAAATCAGGCTGGTCAGGCATGATTTAATTTACTCTTGATTAATCCATGCTGGATGTTTCTGATCATCTTGTTCTCCTCTAAGTGCTTCAAAATAGATTCCTTGAGACCTGCTCCATACTCTTTCCAGATATCGAGGTCAGGCTGACTAGTTTGTAGTTTCTCAATTTTTTTTCCCCTTTCTTAAAGATAGGCACTATTTTTGTCCCTTTCCAATAACAGTGAGGCTCAACTTTTGGACTCATGGCCCAGTTCACTGTGTGTCACTGTGTGGGCCAGATCAGACTCCAGGCACTAGGATCAGCTCTGCAAGCCTGGATTGGGCCCCACACAACTGTGGCTGGATCCCACACCACCTCCTCAGGATTGGGCTCTGAGGCCCCATGCTGCCTCCACCCGGTCCTGCACATCAGGATCAGGCTCTTGGGCCCGCACAACCTTTTTCCAGTCCCCTGTCCTGGGATTGGGGCCTGGTGCCACTGACTCTGTCTTGCCCTATGAAATGGGATTGGAGCTCCAGGGCCAATGCCACTTCTGTTTGATCCCTTGTGCTGAGATTGGGGCCCCAAGATCCTGCACAGTTTCTGTTCAGCCTTGCATGCCATGGTCAGGCCCCACACTATCCTGAGCACCCAACGTAGCATGCAGGACCATTGACCAATGATATGACACCAGGGGCCATATCTGGCCTGCAGGCTGGGTGTTGAGCAACAGTCCTGCCAACTTGAAAGAATCTAGTTTTTCTACTCTCCCTAACCTGTCCCACCATTATTCTAAGCTGTTAGCCTTCACCTCTGTTTTTGCTTCCAACTGCATTCATCATTTGGTAGCTGACCTTATTTGCAAAGATTGAAGTTAAAACAAGACATTAAATACCTCAGCCTTTTCTGCATCATCTGTAGCTAGATTGCTTTGTGCATTCTGTAAGGGGCCTACAGTTTCTTTAGTCTTTCTTTTACACTTGACCCTTGATATTTGCATTGTCTGTATTGTTCTAATAGGATGTTTTGATCTCTTTGTTTAGCCAGGATATTCATGCATTCTGATTTTTTCTAGAGATGGTTTTCTAAGTCTGTTGCATGTAAATGTAACACTTTGGTCTTTAGAAACTAGAAGAGAATTGCAGAATGTCTCAATCTCAAGCCAAATACCATTTGCCTGTTGCCAATATGTTATACATTTGGAGAGCAATAGAAGAAATAATAGTTGCTATGGTTTTTCTGTCATCTGCCTAAGTCTCATGCACAAGCTCAGACTGGCTCAGCTCCTGGTTAGGAATCTGTAAAGACATAAGCATATTTCCTGCTAATAGTGACTTCCATACTGGCTTCACACTGTCCTTACTCATTTCTCTGTATGTGTCCAGAAACATGGCGATTCCACCAAATCCCTTCCTACTTCCAGAGGAAGTAGGCTTTTAAATATAAAACTCTAAACTGTCTACTTTATCAGTCCTAGGTACTACTTTGGTTTCCATAACCATAATTGAGTGCCTCCAAAGTAATTAAAATTAAAAATAAAAATGGTCTCTTTCTTCTTCCCAAGCACATAGGAGAAACTGTCTGATTGATTAACGAGAGGCTTTGTTTCCTTAGTTAGGTTTATTATATTAGTGCTTATCTAATTGCAGAAATTGATTTTGAAGGAGGAAATTCCATAGAGTAGACAGAGATCCTGTGAAAATATTCTTTCCTGTATTCCTGCTTCCTTCAGTTGAATGACAGCTTCATTTTTCTATTACAGGAATCAGCAACCTGCAGCCTGTGGAGATGATCCAGTCTGCAGACATGTGGCTTCTGTGGCATCCCGCAGTCAGGGGCTTTGGCAACGGTCACTTTCCCTGTGCTAGTGCATGGAAAAGCAGATACAATGGATGCAGAATAAAACAGTGGTGGCTGTTTTCTCTATGCTGGTGGCACTTGTTCTCCTTGTACCAATGCAGAGAGAAGCAGCAGTGGTGGATGTTTTCCCTGTCTTGTCAGTGGGCACTTACCCCATGATGGGGTAGGAAAAAAGAAGTTGGGATAAAAGCAGGGAGAAGCGGCACTAGCAGGCATTGCAAAAAGCATTCGTAGCACATGCTTTGTCCATGCCAGCAGTGGATACTTTCTCCATGAAGTCCTGTAGAAAGAGAGCATGTGATTACATCATTAAAAAGTATAGCACAACACATACATATTAGGAGGTCAAATTAAGATGATCCAGATAAATTTAATGCTGGTATTTGCTAAGTTTTGACTGTTTTACTTAACAGGCATAATATTCTTTTAATGCAGGATTTTTGGATGTAGTAGCCTTTATAGGTTAGCATACGAACCCAGTGCAGACTGTTGCATTTAAATCTAAAACAACTTCCTGTACTGTAAATGCCAAAGCTGTCATTTATGATTCAAATGTGCTTTGCCATTAGTAGAGCTTCTAATTTCAGTGCTGAATCATAAGACAATTATCTTGGAAATGGAAGTAAAATGGAGAGGAAGGTAATATATCTCATATAATTGGAGAACAAGAGAGATCAGTGAGATGTTAAAAGTGATAAATATTCGACAACTAAGCAAAACGATCCACAAAAAAAAAAATAAAAAAAAAATCAATATAATCATTAAAGTTTGTTTTTTTAAGTAGAGGTATTTAAATAGCTAATTAATTTCAAGATATTTTAATTTTGCAAAACTTGATTTTAAATTAGTAACTGATTTTGTTTTAGTATCTGATATCTCCTGATCAAGCTTTTTATCCAGAGAAAAGGAAGGCTTGAGGTTTTGAATTCTAAACTGAAGATACTGTATTCATTCAATGAGATGTGCCTTGACTTAGTTTGCCTTAACATAATACAATACAATTTCTGCTGCCTCACTTGACATTTAAGCTAACCTCAAAGTGTGGTAAATACTGCTATTTGCTTCTACTTAATAGCCTTCAGTTTCTTGAAGAGAAGCAAAGAGATCAAAACCACTTTTTACCAGATGGAGGCCCTGAGCTTTAAGCAGAACTCCCTATTGCTGGCAGTGATGATTTCTATTTAAAAATTGATGGCACAATATGGCCCATCATTATTATTGTACCTACTGTTATTGAAATAAATTCAAGGTGACAATTTAATATAACAGGGGTTATTTATTAGATTTCGTTAAGCAAACAAGAATTAAGTATAGACTGTAATGCAGAAATGAAGGAATGTTGAAAGAATTCCAGCAGTTTATCTGCTCATTTGTATTTCATCTTGGTTTTTGCCATGTTTGTAAGTTGTTTATAAACCTCCATCAGTACCAATAGAAATGGGATAAATACTGGATATGTGTTAGGTCTGATAGTCTCTAAAGTATATAAATGTCTACATCTATCTTGCAGAGTACGTCACTGATGGATCTCAAAGCCATGTTCCTAAGAAGTAAAGTATTGTTCTACCATTTTACAATTGAAGACATGAAAGAGAGGAAATGATTTGCCCAAGGAGTTTGATGGTATTGACAGGACTAGATCTTCTGGCTTCTAATCATAGTGGTATTCTCAATGGGGTATGTAAGAAGAGGAGGACATTTTAAAGGCTCTCTGCATGTGCATGCTGATGAGGGGAAGAATTTTTCTTTGAGAAACAGCTTACACTTTGAGTTCTGTCTTTGTAAAGAGTAAGAAACTATGGGGCATTTATACACATGCTCCAGGAATGGAAAGGGGATGCTTTAATTAGAGTGGCTCCGAGAGCTGCTCTAATTAAAGCACCCTGAGCTTTATGGGTATCAGTGTCCCCTTACTGAAAAATGGTGGTGGGGCTCTTTAACTAAAGCCCATTTAACAAGCTTTATTTAAAGTGCCCCCACCAGCATTTTTCAGTGTGGGGATGCTGATACATGTGACGCTAAAGTCTGTTGGAATGTGGTAATTATCATGCTCCAGCAGACTCACTTAATCGTGTCTGCTCCAACACACTATAATTACAGTATGTCAGAGCAGCCTCACTGCATAGGTGGCCTTAGATGTGCAACATTGGCCATGTTCTAAGTTGGCCATGCTCTGTCTGATTGATTGGACATACTCTAAGTTACTATATCAGTTATCTTTTCCTGATTTTTTGGTATCATTTTTCTGTGATCTTAATTTTTCTATGCAGTTTCTTGCTTCTGGAGTTCTGTTAGTAATGTAGTTGTATGCTTGCACTGAATGTAGACTAGTAGCAAAGGTGTAACATTATAAATATCACTTACAGAAGTTATAAACAGTCAGGGCAGCATAGTAACAATCCCTGTCATTCAGAGGGACACAGAATTCTTAGGGAATTCAGAGTCAATGACCCTGGCACATTACAACATCAGCTATAAGCATCATAACTGGGCATGTTTACATGCATTCCAATGATGCCTTTGTCACTGTGCTGTCATTTAGGATTTTCTTTTGGAAAAAGGAACAGCTCATACTGCATTGTGTGCACTGTACATGGTTATTTTTAGTTGCTATGTTGCTGTAGCAATGCACTACAACAAAGGAGTGCACTGCTATGGCACCATAGCTGTGGTGTCATGGTTTGTAACCCCTGATGCTGCATCATTGTAATGTATTGCTATGGTGACCTAGCATCATGTGTAGACTTGCCCGCTTGAGGATCATCATGGTAGCAGATAGTCAGGGAACACTAGCTTCTTATTGCAGGACTGAAAAAAAAGAAGAAGTTATGTTCAGTCACTACCCTATGGACACATAAGGTGTGTCTACAAGTTCATTAATGCACCTTAAATATTGTGTATTTAGTTTAGTACTTGCTTAATAAAGTACTAACTATGCACAGTACCTATTGTTATTGCACAATAGTGCTGGCACATGGTTATTTAGTAATGCTCACTGTGCTTTAGCCTAATAACACTGCACAATAGGGTATTAGAATAGTTTTTGCCATGAAACACTTCTGAACAGTGTTGTATGGCTAATGCACACTAAGCATATCATTTTGATGCACCCATACAGTATACTTCTGTATACCAGCTGACCTTTTTTTTTTTTTTTTTTTTACAGGTCACATGTCTCTTGTATCTAAAAAATTTTTAATGTAGCCAGATCTTTCATACCTGTTCAGAATAATAATACCCTGTAATCAAGAGATAAGAAATAAACATTTCTGGATATGTTCAGGGTATAATATACAAGACCTTAAAGTTTACTCTGGCCTTAAGTTCTGCAGACATGATTCATTTAACTCATCTGCTCGAACTTTTGTCTAGTGATGATCAAGGTTACCTCTAAGGTGCACACATATATGGCTGCATACAACTAGAAGTGTGGCCATGCACAGCCTTTTCAAAGGCGCACACCAAGAGACCATGGGGTGGGAGCCTGGCATGGGCTCCACCGGCTCTGGGAAAGTGCTGTGCTTCCCCACATCAAGGCCAGGGAGTGGAGCACTTTCCCAGAGTCAGTAGAGCCCGCGCCAGCCCCCTGCCCCAGCCTCCATCCCTGGCTTACCTCACCTCAGGCAGGAAATGCTGCCTGCCCCAGTGAGGGTCCGCCGGCTCCGGGACACTGTTCCACCCCCCCAGCACAGCCTTGGGGAGTGAGGACACATGTGACATCAGGGCCAGGGAGCAGTGTCCTAGAGCTGGCAGAGCCTCACTAGGGCAGGCAGCGGCTTCTCCCTGAGGTGAAGCAAGGCAGGGATGGAGGCTGGGGCAGAGGGTTGGCACAGACTCTGCGGGCTCTGGGGAAATGCTTCACTCCCTGGTCCTGATGTAGGGGAGTGGAGCACTTCCCTGGAATTGGTGGAGCCCACACCAGTCCCTGGCTCCCAGCCTCTTGGCTCCAGCCCCCAGTCACAGCCATAGCCCCCGGCCTACAGGCCCCATCCCCTTTTGATAAGTGTCCCATGCCAGACTGAGGTAGCCTGCTCATGGACTGAGAAGGCATGCTCACGGACGAGTACTCCTTAGAGGGAACATTGGTGATGATCCAAAACATGGACAATGTGCACATCATGATCCAAATTCTTTTCTCAGTTACAGAATTGCAAATTCTGTATAACTACAAAATAAATTGAATCATTCCAGAATTAAAGGCTAGATACAGTCATTCTTTTAGGAAGGCCTTTAACACTGTCTCTCACCCCATTCTCATTAAAAAACTAGGGTACTGTGGTGTTGACACCTACACAGTCAAATGGGTTGCTACCTGGCTGGAGGGCCACACCCAGAGAGTGGTGGTGGATGGGTCATTTTTGATCTGGAGGGATGTGGGCAGCGGGGTCCCCCAGGGCATGGTCCTTGGGCCGACACTGTTTAACATCTTCATCAGTGACTTGGACAAGAGGGTAAAAAGCGCCCTGTTTAAATTTGCTGACAACACTAAGATATGGGGGAAGTGGGCATGCTAGAAGGGAGGAATAGGCTGCAATCAGACCTAGATAGGTTACAGGGGTGGGCAAATGAGAACAGGATGGGTTTCAAGACTGACATGTGCAAAGTGATGCACCAGGGGAGGAAGAACCAGCAGCATACCTACAAGCTGGGGAACTCCCTTCTCATCAGTGCTGAGGCAGAAAAGGATCTTGGAGTCATCACTGATGCCAAAATGAACTTGGGTCGGCAGTGTGGGGATGCATTCAGGAAGGCCAACCATACCTTGTCATGCATCCACAGATGCATCTCAAGCAGGTCCAAGGAGGTGATCCTCCTGCTCTGTGCGGCACTGGTCAGGCCGCAGCTGGAGTACTGCGTCCAGTTCTGGGTGCCGCACTTCAAGAGAGATGTGGACAACATGGAGATGATCCAGAGGAGGGCCACTCGCATGATCAGGGGGCAGCAGGGCAGGCCCTACGAGGAGAGCCCACGGGACTTGAACCTGTTGAACTTCCACAAGAGAAGGCTGAGAGGGTGGGATCTAGTGGCCTGTTACAACTAGTCAGGGGGGACCAGCAGGCATTGGGGGAGTCCCTGTTTCCCCGAGCACTACCAGGAGTGACTAGAAATAACGGTCACAAGCTGGCAGAGGGTAAATTCAGACTAGACATCAGGAGGTGCTACTTCATTGTCAGGGTGGCTAGGATCTGGAACCAACTTCCAAGCGAAGTGGTGCTGGCTCCTACCTTGGGGGTCTTTACGAGGAGACTAGATGAACACCTTGCTGGAATTGTTTGACCCCAGTACTTTTTCTTGCCATGGCAAGGGGTCAGACTTTATCTGCTCAATTTCCTTTCAAACCTAACAACTATTAAACTATGAAACTATAAAAAGCCTGTACCTGAATTGATTCCGTCTTTGCAGGTTAGTCTAACCTGACTAGACTGAATGGGATTGAAACTGGACAGGCATTTCTGTGGACCGAGGAAATTCAGACACATGTATACAGTGCGTCAGGCTAGAATCTGGGGCCGGCGCACTAGAGCAGCCTTCCCTTCACTTCTGCAGGAAGCTTGTGGCCTGGCCCTGGCAGGACTCTCTCATTAGTTGAGGTCTTCCTGCACAGTCCCAGGCTTTTCCCCACTGGCTGCTCAAGGGGCAGGAGTGTTGCTAGCCCCCAGCTCTGGGCTAGCACTCTGAGGCAAAGTGGGGGGGGGGTGCAGTGCATGCATCTGTTGGTGATACAGAGCTTTTCAATCTTCCTCCCTGCTTCATCAAACTGCAAAAAACTGACAGGTAAGCAAGCCAACTGGGAACTGATAGTGATAACAATCTTTACCACCCAATTAGCAAAACAATGGCCTCTCTCCATTACTTCAAACTTTTTAAACAGCTTACCAACTGACCTATTGATTAGCTCCACACAGCCCTAAGCAGTCACTGTTCTGTCTGCCTGCCCCACTGAAACTGGAGAGACAAACACACACACCTCTCGGCATTAGCTAGCATACCACATGCCTAGGGTCCAGGCTGTATGAGATGGGGGGGGGCTTTCCTGCTTGAGCAGTGGGAGTGGGGGGGAGGTTGGGGAAGGGGGAAGTTAGGGAGACCCTGCTGTGACTGTAGTCTCTGCTGGAGCCTTACACAGCACTAGCTAGCATACCACATGCTGGCTATAGTCCATGCTGTGGCAGAGAGGAGGAAGGGATCCCTGCTTAAGAAACAAGTGGTGAAGGGGTGGTGGGAGGGGGGCACAGGGAAGCCAGCAGACTCTGCTGTGCCTGCAAGTTTCTGCCAGAGTTCTGGCCAAGGAGCAGAGGGGAGGGGTCAACCGTGCTGTGGGGCAGAGAGCTCTGCCCAGGCCAGCCGAGTGAGCATACCAGGATGCTGGGGCACTCTGATTTAACTTAACCCAGCAAGGGGTGTGGGACAGACATGCTATTTGGACATGTTATTTGGCAAAAAGAATTAATGCAATCCAAAAAGAAGCAAAGTTGTCAGGGCAAAATGTGTGTTGCACACTACACATTTTTCTTTGCTTTTCAGTGCCACAAAGAGACTTCTGATATATCAGTTTCTCATGGCTTTCCAAATCGGTATCACATTGTATTTGTTCTCTCCTGCTTTCAGGCATCAGTCAAAATGTGATGGTGGTAGCTCAGAGTAATTGACACCAAAAGGAACCACAGTTGTCCACATTTCTCTTGGTGATAACTGTCTATGAGTGAATGATTATATAAAGCACAGAAAGAGAAAGGTGAAATGTTCACAGTGAAGCCTGAATCCAGGAGAAACTTTGTCTTCAAATATTGTTATAAACATCAAAAGTAGTCCAATTTTGAATAATGCACTAGCTCTTACATAAAGCTTACAATTTAATCTTTGTTTGAAGCAAACCTTCTGCTTTTTTAGGGTGGTTCCACACTTTTCCTCAGAGAAGGCTGCAAGTTTCATAAGACAACCATGTGAAAAACAGTTGTTAAAAAATAGTTGTTTCTCATTCTTAACCAAGGATCATGTAAGGCTTGATGGACATTCAGTGGCCTAATTAAGAATTAATTGGATCATTTGAAAGCTGATTCACTCTCCCCACCCCATAACAACAACCTAGCAACCCCTCAGTCTTCCTGGGAATAGGCTGAGTCTTTTGCCCAGAGCTGGGTGGAAGCCATGGCCTAAATTCAATTAAATGTGGTTACCAGTAGTTAATTGAAATATCCCCATACCATCTGGCCCTATTTGCCCAAAGCATTGCCAGCTCTTCTGTGGCCAGGAGGCTTCATGAGGGCTGCAATTTTCCTCTGGAGCTCTCTCTGCCCCCTGTGTTCCAGTCCTAGGGCAGAGGATTGGGCTGAATAGGGCAGAACTATGCAGAGCCACTGATCCAAGCCCAGGTAGCTGGCACCACACAGGGCAGTGCTGCCAAACCTGGCCAATCTGCTGTCAGAACTTCCCCGCCCCAAAACCAATCTTTACCCCCTCTACCTTCCCTGGGGTGTGCTATGTCTTTCATTCAGATGTTGGCAAAAACTGCAGGAAAATTCACTTAACTGCATTTCTTGGTGGTTAATGGAAATTTTCCCATGCTCCCAGGCTGCATTGCCTTAAAGCATTACTGACTTTCCTCTGGCTCAGGGGCCAAGGAAACCTTGCCTTTTCCCAACCCCATCCCAGGGCTCTGGTCTCCTTCAAGGCATCTGGCCAGTGTAGACCTGACAGGGCTTATGGGAAACAAGGCAAGGCAGCATTGTTAAAATTAAATTAGCTACACTTAGGTCAACCATGGTTAGGCAAAAGTAGCATTGCTTAGGTCAGCTTTCCCATAGTTTTTGCCCAGCTCTGGGGGAAACTGAGGCATGAGGAGGCTGTGGTAGGATAAGATGTAGGCTAGCTAGGGCAGGAAAACTGAGGCATAGAGGATAGCATTGGGGAAAGATGGAGACTGGCTCAGCTGACTGAGATGGAGAAACTAAGGCATGGGAGGCCATGGTGGGGAAAGTCTCAGGCTGTCTAGACTGGCTGGAATGGGGTAACCAAGGAATGGGAGATAACAAGAAAATCCTATGAAATCCATTTTACATAAGGAGCTCATTTCATAACAGTGTAAACATTTTATTTCTTCAAATAAAACCACATGTGTTCAAGTTGCAAACTACTGTGGGGTCGTGTGGGTGCAAACCAGTTTCCCCATCCCATCTAGCTCAGCAAACCTGCACACTTCCATACCAGGGTGCCTTATGCCTCAGTTTTTCCATCTCAGCCAGCTGAGGCATCCTGTGCCTTCCCCATTTGCTAACCAAGCCTCAATTTTCCCCAGAGCTCAGGAAAAGCTGTGGGACCATTCACCTAAGAATGGAAACTCTGGCTAACTGAGTTTTGCCCCTGCTGCCTGCCTTTTTTCTTAGAATCGTCTCAAGCTCTGCCCTGGCCAGGACTCTCAAAGGGGCCTATAACAGATTGCCCTCCCCAGCCATCCATGCCTTACGTGGGGTGCCCTTGGAGCCCTCTTTGGAATTATTCTGTTCTGCCCTAATCTCTCCTGCCACGTCTTGATGGAAATTGTTATGCGAGCAGGAGACTGCCTATAATATTGCGTATGTTGGAGTCTATCCTAGAATGGCTTCACCCCCTTTTTTTCTAGCTAGGCCTCCATGCCCAAACCCACTAAACAGGGTTTGAATCTGAGGCTCTAGCTTTTTCTTCCAGTGCCTGGAGTCTCATGGCTACCTTTTCTGCTCCCTTCTGGAGCCCAGCACTCCCTGGCACAGGTGCCAGCCCCAAAGCAAGTTGAAAATGAGGGTTCAACCCCTGAACTTGGCACATATCCACAAGGGGCCAGCAGGGGAGATTATGCTTAGGGGCAATCAACACAGGTTCATTAGTGGCAGGTCCTGTCAGACCAACTTGGTGGCCTTATATGACCAGATCACCAAATCCTTAGATGCAGGGGTAGCAGTGGACAT
>NW_017728886.1:136782887-136805986 GCF_001723895.1 Crocodylus porosus
CCTACCCTGGGGGTCTTTAAGAAAATACTAGATGTACACCTTGCTGGGGTCATTTGACCCCAGTACTCTTTCCTGCCATGGCAGGGGTCGGACTTGATGATCTGCTCAGGTCCCTTCCGACCCCAGAAGCTATGAAACCTGGACTCTGTCAGTCCAAACACAAAAACCTGCACCCGAGTTATACCAGGCCTCTCTGGCATTTTTAACATTGTCCTTTGAAAGCCGGGATTTGAGTCACCCCAAAAAAACTACACTATCCCTGGTGCCAGGGTCTGTGCCCCCCAAAGCTGTGCCCTCACTGTGCTGGGTTCCCACTCTGTAGTGGGTCCCCAAAATGAGGCTTACTCTGTCCCCTAATAGCCTTACCCAAACCACCGATGTTACTCAATAATCACAAATAATAATAATAATAATAAAGCAAAGCAACAGCGCAGCTTACATGAACCTTTTTCGGGCCTCGTCTCCACACCGTCAGCTACGGTCCTGGCTGGGGTGCAGCCGCCAGCTTTCAGGGCATTACATAACTTCCCCCTTCCTGCCGAGGGCCACTCCCCAAGCTTCTTCATGCAGTTCTCAGAGGCACTGCTTCCTCTTCGGCTGCTGGCCCCTTACTACCATTCAACCCAGGGTTTTTATAGCTGTGCATCTTCTGGTCAGCTGACTAGCCATCCAGGTTCCGCAGTTAACCTCTTCCTCACCAGCCCTCCTGGCCCAGAAAGTTCTGGCCTTAAAGGGACGCACCTGTTTTCTTGTAACAGGGTTAGGGTTTCCTGTTACAGGGACCAATGCCCTTGGAGTGGGGGCGAGGGGAGAGGGATAGATTTTGGGAGTCCCTTATTCAGGGGAAAGCCAGTACTGCTTTAGATAAACACAGCTGAGCAGTATGGGAAGATTTCAATCAACTTCTAATAATGGTACTTAAGTGAACTTTTCCACAGCCTTTGTTGAGCCCCTTACCTATTTTTTCTTTGGTGGCTGGGATTGTCCCTGGGAGTGCTGTGACCTGGGGGCACACCTCTCACATCTGAGCTGGATTATTTCAAGCAGCTTGATAGCTGAATCTGCATTAGCAGGTCTAACTTTGCACTCATAGGGAGCTGGTTGTGGGGCAAGTAGCACCATGGTCCACCCTCCCATCTTACCATTGCCATTTAGGTTCCTTTCTGTGGTGCTATCACTCTGCTGTTAGGATGAAGGTATGTGGGAGGCTGGTGGCATTTCCAGTCACCCAAGACAAGGGAAGGGATGCCCCTGCTGGTGTGCTCTGCAGATGATATACCACTTAGACTTCTGTTCCTTGCTTGGCATAGGCTACACTGGGGGATGCCAGGTCCTGGACAGTTGGAAAGCTGGAGTATGGGGAGGTGTGCACATAGCACAGATAGACAGTTTCCCCATACTCCCACTGGCCATCTGACAACTACCGTCTGGCAGCCCACATCAGTTTGAGGATAGTGTTGCTGCCTGATTCAGGTGGGGGAGGCTCAGTAGCTAGAGTTGTCTGCTGCCTCACTGCAGGCATACAGACATGCACCACTGCAGCAGTACTCACCCTTTCTGCACCCTTTATGTCTTGGAGCCTCCCAAGCAATCTTATTCCAGGGCAATTTCTGGGGAGTGAAACAAGCAGAAATGTTCTTAAGATTGTTTCTGAGGGATAAAATGTGTGTGGATCCTGCCTTCATTCCCACACAAACACTGAAAGGTACACAGACAATGGTGCATAGATAGCAGACTTTGAAATTGTACTGAACTTTTGAGATTTTATGAGAGGAAATTCAGCTTGTCTCCTTCTTTGTGGGCATTTTAACAGGATAGAAAGATCCATACAGAATGTCATCATGATAAGTGTACTCTTGGCCACCTACTCTCAGCTACCTGTTGCCCCTGCCTTCCCTCCCTCACAGGAGAAGCCCCCCTAAAAACATCCCTCTCCCATCCCTGTTTCAGGGTAATGCTTCTCTGTCTGATATCTGTTTGGCAAGAGTATCCCACTAGCATGGAGCAGACTTCTTTGAGCTTGCAAGTGGTAACTCCATAAGAAATACCCTTCTGTTTCTGCATGCTACCGTGCCAATGCATGTCCTGGAAGGATGGAGGGGAGCCATTTGTTATGGAAGCTCTTTCCTAAGGTTGACCATCCCATGAAATGTATGTGATGACATGGGAAACTTCTTATGCCTGAGTTACACCTTGCAAACTCTGGCAGACTTCTTGGCAGTGAAAGCAATGATCAATAATGTCCTGCAGAGGAGCTCACTTCCTTCCTCACATAGCAGTCATCCTGCCTTCCCAAAAGATCTCTTTTGTGCAATAAAGGTTCATCCCAAACAACCCCAAGCTGTGTGGAATCCCAGAGAACAGCACCTTTCACTGCCACTCAAATCATCCCCCTGTAGTGAGAGAAGTGACTACTGTTCTAAAAGATCATAATGTTCTCTGAAACTAGTCTGGCCAGGTAGAGACTGCCACGGGTAGAGAGTGCCTTTTGGGGGTGGGAATGTAGGGCCTTATGTATAATAAAGTATTTTACTTGTGTATTCCTGTATGTTTATGCCCCAAGAGGTGTTCTGGCAGTGGGGCTTGCAGGGGGAAGCTATGACTCCCATAGGGCTACCTGGCTAGGGTAGAACCAGTGATGCTGAAGAAATGGGCTTGCCAACCATTGTTACCGGGTTGTTCATATCCATCTGCTTGAAGAGGACCTCTGAGCTTCCCCATCTTCTGCATTGTTCTGGGTTTGAGTTTATGTCAGACTTGAGTCACTAGCCTGACTGAGGAATTTGAGACTATTGCTCCCTGTTATCTGTCTCCACTGGATATTCAGATAGTTGAAGGGTGGTTACGAAGAGGAAGGAGCTAAACTGTTCTTGGTGGTGGCAGATAGGAGAACAAGGAACAATAATTTCAGTTTTCAGCAAGAGAAGTTTGGATTACATATTAGGAAAAACTTTCTCACAAGGAGGGTAGTAAAGCACTGAAACAGGTTACCCAGAGAGATTGTGGAATCTTCATCCTTGGATGTTTTTAATATCCAGCTAGACAAAGCTTTGGCAGGGATGATATAGTTGGGATAGTCCTGCTTTGAGCATGGGGCTGAACCAAATGATCTCTTCAGGTCCCTTCCAGCTCTAATTTTCTATGATTCTATAATAACAAGCCCATGGATCAGTCATCCTCATACTCCTTTTTAACATTTTTGGTAGTAGGCAGTAGGGCTGTGCAAAATGGGTGTGTTTCAATTCAGTTTTGGATTCACCCATTTTGGAGGACAGTGATTTGTTTCAGTATTTCAGATCACTGTCC
Organism: Crocodylus porosus; assembly: GCF_001723895.1. Lineage (NCBI taxonomy): Eukaryota > Metazoa > Chordata > Crocodylia > Crocodylidae > Crocodylus > Crocodylus porosus. Next base: position 136,786,194 of record NW_017728886.1, read on the forward strand.
TATTTCATTTTGGCCGAATCTCCTCCAAATTTGTTTTGAATGGGCTGCAAGGGAAGCTTTGCACAGGCCTACCCAGCCAGGCAGGGCTGCAGGGCACCAGCAGGGAGCAGGACAGGGACATAGGTGGCTCACCCAGGGGAAAGGGAGGGCCACTGACCTCCATGCAGGTGAAGAGACCCGTGCACAGATCACTGATCCCCATCACACTGCATCGTGGGGTAGGGAAGTAGCACAGAGTGATGAAAAATCATGGTGGTCCCTGTTGTGTGACTTGGTTCTGCAGGGAGCAGAGATCTGCACTGGACGTCTCCTTGCTGCTGCTGCCCACCCTGTGCTGCCCCAGCAATATGGGACTGTGTGGGGTGGGAAGCCACAGCAAGAAGACCTTGGCACAGATCTGTGCTCCCTACAGAGCCAGGTTATGCGGCAGGAATTCTCTAGCTCCCATTTCAATTCCCCAGCCCCCTGTTCAATTCCCTAGCTCCCATTTTGATTCCCCAGCTCTTCCTGGAGGTGTGTGCCCCTCAATCAGCTGAAACTCCACACACAGATCGGGGGCCTGCACCCCCTGGGAAGAACTGGGGAAATGATCAGAGAGCTGCAGAATCAAACTGGAAACTAGATGTCAATATCAGAGCAGTCCTCACCTCCCTCTTCCTTAGTTTTGTTTCCCTGCAAGCCTGGTGCTGAAACACTAAAATTCTCTGAAACATTTCCAAAACATTTCATAGCCTTCCGATCTGTTTTGGAACTTTCAGAGCCCTCTGTTTCAATTCAGATTTGGGGTTTCAGGTGCTAAAACAGTCCAAAACACTTCTGAAACAAAACAGCTGCTGAAATTTTGCACAGCTCTAGTAGGCAGTAGCATGGAAGTGACTTTGTTATCATCTTTGTTCTTATTGTCATTCCACAGCCACAGCAGGCCTGCAAGTGTGTAGTGCTTGGTGTGACAAAGAGCAACAGTATGGTTATCCTTGAAGATCTGGAACAGCTCATTGCAGTAAGAGGCCACAGTCCTCATTGCACCCAGGGCCTTTTGGTCTGCTAGTATCAAACATACTGGAACCTCAAGTACTTTATTTTACTGCAGATCTGCAGCCAACTGATGCCCCCAAGCTACCATCTAAGCCATGGTGTACATGTAGACTGCCTAGTTCTGTCTTTGCTATTTTTGCCTGCAGTATTGTTGATGATGGTTCTCTCCTCATCTTCAGATCATGATGAGGTCCAGCACCTCAGCACAATACCAGTTTGAGGCCTGCCTTGTGGGATCCAAGGGGGACATCCTCTGGCTCAGTTTGGTTCACTAAAGTAGATTATGGCTGTTTATATGGGTCACTTGAGTACCAGTGACAAACTGTGAGGATGCCAGTGGGTGCTTGATGTGGTGCCATTAGAGCCATCAGGGTTGGTAGGGATATTGCTTTGGATTCAGCATTATACCATAATGCTATGCAGTTCAGGAGGGTGGAAGGTTTGTCCATGGGGCAGGAGTTGTGGGAGGGAGGGGGAATTCAGAACAGTTTATCCTGGGATGCTGGATGATTTCAAATTGCTCTTTATATATCCAGAATGATGTTACCATAATATGAGCTGAGTAATACAACCCAAAAATTTCTCTTTGCCAGATGTGGTGTAACTTTGAGACAATCAAAGGACACTTCGCACATGTTTTCCTACTTTAGTAAATGGCCACTCACATTTTAAGTGCCTGTAGTATGGCCTAAGGGTAATGGGTAATAACATCCTAAGAAAGCTTTCATACTAATGGTCTATTCCATGTATTTTTGTCTTTCTAGCTCCCATCTAACCTAGGCATCTTTGCGAACACCCTCTTTCAAACAAGTTCTCCCATAGATAGAACAGAACACATTACACATACATTTGCTGCTGCTTTTTCCCTAGAAATGACCAATATGTGGAATGCAGTACCAGATGCTTTATCCCTAATAGTTTCTGCTTGCAGCTGCAGGATTCAGATATAGACAGGGAGACCTCATAGATTCATAGGCTGGAATGGATTGCATAGGAGCATGTGGGTGGTTATGTTAGCAGCTTTCTCTCAGCACCTACATGGACTATTTGTATATGAAATCCCATGCTAGCAGCTAGGAGGGATGATACTGAGAATTTGTTGTTCAGCACTTGGTTTACTTCTTTAATACTGTCTTGAGTGTAATAGTGTGCCTATCACCCATGTAGAAACAGGTAAACAGAATCTCCAATCTTAATTAGGAGCCAATCTCTAAAGCCTTTTAAAGAATTTTAGTAGCTCACTGAGTAAAGGAGCATTGATTTGTAAAGTATCATCTTGTAAAATAGGACTTGGAGCCATATTACTATCCCCATTCTATTTAGGTACTGAAATAGCTACCTTGAAAATATTTTTAAAGCTGTTTCTTTTGGTTTTGTTTTAATCTTTTCCAGGTTTTTTTGAGAGTTTGTAACTTATTGTAAGTTACATTTCCCCAAAGATTGTACTTCAGCTGTTAGCATTTTGAATTATTAATACCATGAACTACAGCGGGGATCTTACCACATGTATAATCTGGATGTAAGATCCAGCAGTTAAAAAGGATATAAAGACAAATCACTAGGAAAAAAGAACTTAATTTCTGCCTGAAAATCTCAATGGGGAAATAATTCAAAATTGAAGTTATAGCATATAATCAGAAAAACATTAAAGGGATTTTTAAAGTCAGAGAATAATATCTAATAAATTCATTGTTTGGAAAGTAGGAAAATGCTGGGGATTTTGTTTCTTTCTCTCGTGAACTTTTTGTTGTTTAATACCAAATAGTTCAATACGCTTCATGCATCATTAAATGAAGCTCAGAAGAGAAGGTTAGTATTTTGTATTGTGTTTGTTATGGGTTTGATTCAGAACCTATTAAAGGCAATGGAAAAACACACACTTTCTTTATTCACATTAGTAGAGGTCCTGTCATGGGGTTTTCTAGGGAGAGAGTAGCAAGTCTGTTTACTTAGAAAATAGGCACATATTGCTTACTTTGGTAACTTAATGAAATTGTGGGAGGCAGACCAGATACCAAAGGACTGGAAAAGGGCCAACATAGTGTCCTTCTTTAAAAAAGGCAAAAAGGAGGACCAGGAAACTATAGACTGGCTAGTCTCTTCTCAATATCTGGGAAGTACTGGGAAGGGCATTTGCAAACATCTGGAGGAGGAAAGACTGGTCACAAGCACCTGGCATGGATTTATTAAAAACAAATCATGTCAAACAAACTCGATCTCCCTCTTTGACAAAGTATCTACTTGGGTGGATAAAGAGAATGCTGGATAAAATGTACGTGGACTTCAGCAAGGCTTCTGACAAGGTCCCACATAATTCAATTTCAGTGTGATGCAGCTGCACAAAAAGTGAATGTAGTTTTTGGATGCATCAATAGAAGCTGTAGGTGTGAGTTTTACTTTAAATCCAATATATCAAATCAAGAGCAAAACCTTAGAAAGGGGGATGAGGCAAAATGTAGTGCTTACTGATTACATGAATCAGAGATAGAGGTTCGGACACACCACTCATACAGACACACTCAAAGCATCATACACATCATTACGCACCGACATACACAACCACAAAACAACCATTCCATTCAGACATTATAGTTACCAGCAGCAGTTGCTCAATAGAAGCACTGGGTGGCCAGTGCAGGCCTATTGAGAGAAGATGAAGATAGCAGCTGGAGTAGGGTAACCAGATGCGTCTGTGCTCTGAAGAAAGCAGCAGTCGAGATAGAGGCTTACCCACCCTGTCATTTTCAGAGTCTTTCTTTTATAGGGATTGGCATCCTTTGCTCAGCACTCTGGGGTTTTCCGTGCCCAATTTCTGTTGTTACAGTTGTTTCTCCTGTCTTTCTTATATCAGCTTGAGGTCATTTTGTTCTTAAAAGTTGGTATCTCAGCCTTGAAGTGTTCTTGCTGCCTGTGGTGGGCCAGTAGGGGGTGCTTCTGCATTAAGCCACCCATGTCACTTCATCCAACCACCTTCCAGGCTCCGAGTGCCTCCCTGGGAGTGCCTCACATCTGGCCAATCCCCTTCCTGGAGCACACCTGCTAGCCTAGCCTGAGGGTACTGCTGCCACCACTCAGGGTCTGGCCTGATCCTGGCACTGTGTCCCCTGGGAAATACAGGCATAGTAGCCCTTGAGGGTACTCGACCCACTTCAAGAACTTGGGGTGCTTCTCTCAATCTGAAGCAAATAGTCATCTCCTTTAGTCAGGTTAACCAATGGAACCCCAAGGTATAATCTAGACCCACTCCCACTAAGTGTACCATGCTAGGTGCCAAGGAGAACTTTATTGGTTACAAGGAGTAGGTTTGGAATAGGATACAGGATAGAGCAATATCAGAGAAATCCCATAAAGCAAACTGGCATGGCTGGGTAGCCTTTGATCAGACATGAGTTTTAAGAGAGACAGCAAATTTCAGATGGTCCAGCTCTTCTCTCTCTAAGTTTTCATCATGGCTACTGTTCCTCCTCCTGGGAATTCTTTAACTTATTACCTTATGACCTCATTTACCTGGTCCAATGGAAGCCAGCACCTGCTGGCTGCCAGCACCTGCTGGCTGCCAGCCAACCAATTTGAAATGCAGCACTGGTTGCTGGGAAGACTGGCAGGGTCTGTAGCCCTCTCCCAGTCAGGCTGGCATTGCTTAGAACAATAGAGAGCGTAAGCCCTTCACCCAGATATGTGATGCCAGTCATATAAGCAGAGGGAGCATCTTTCCCCCCTCCCTCAAGAATGTATCTAACTCAGATTACCTAAAGAGATGGAGATGTCTGGTCCATATTAACCAAATTGTCACAGAGCAGAGTTTTTGGGGAGAGAAAGAGATGGGCTTCTGCCACACTGCCCATCTGGCAGGATGTGCTGCATTCCTTCTCCTGGTTATCTCCTTTATGCCCTAGCCTCAAAGGGATTCTTCGGCCATCCATTAATTAGTTTACTGACTGGTAACTTACATATTTGGCACCTTCTTGACTACATAAATAATTAAATCTTTCTTTTCCTATCTGTATGCCATTCTCCCACCATTTACCCTTTCACATACACTCGCACACAAAAAGTTTATACAACATTTATTCACTTATGTCAAGAAAGCAATTCATGTCAATCAAGAATACACAAAATGGATTTTTTAGTAAACTTATAGGATACTATAACAAGGATAACATGGTTAAAAATCTACTAAATATTATCAAAATCTATGCTAAGATCATTCATGGTACACAAGGAGGAGGTGATAGTGCTTCTCTATGTAACAGAGCATCATCAGAATTATTGTGTGCAGTTCTGAGCTCTGCATTTTAATAGGGATATGGAGAAGTTAGAGAGGGTCCAGAGGCAGGCAAGAAAGATAATCAAGGAAAAGGTGCTTAAAAGGGGAAAAATATCAGGCTTCAAATACTTGAAGGCCTGCATAAAGAAGAGGGAAAGTAACTTTTCTCTTTTGCTCAAGAGAGAAGGACATGGATCAGTGGAATGAAGTTGCAATAAAGTAAGTTTAGATTGGATAGTCAGAAAAACATCTTCACTTTTGGAATAGACTCCCTAGGAAAGTTCTCAACTCTCCATCACTGGAGGTGTTCAAGAAGAGATTGAACTGGTTGAGGATGATCTAGGCATAGCTATGCCTATATTCTACTATGGGTATTTATCATGCTTCTGGGCTTTGCTGGTTGTCCCTGATCTCCCCTTTTTGATGCATGCATCAGGGTGTTTTTCAGCCTTCTTCAGAGGCATTGGGAATCAGCTACAGACACCTCTGGGGACTTTGATTACGGTATTCCAATGCTTCTGTTGGGACCAAAGGCAGAGTTTTCTGGATAGAAGGTTTTGCTCTCCACTCAGGATCAGACTGGTCACCATATTTGGGGGCAGGGGAGAGGAGAGATCACTACTCAAAGAGATTTGCCTTGGGCAGGGGGAAAGACTATATGACCTCCAGAGGTCCCTTCCAGGCCTACTTTTCTATGATTCTATAACTTACAAGTAGCATTGCAGGGGAGGGAGCTGGGACTTGTAAGTTACCAAAGTAAGGTATCTTTTGATCTAAGGGTGAAGTTACATGTTACCTTTTGACCATACTATATATGTGGAATGTTAAGCAGTGTAAAAGTTAGAACATGTGAGCAGTTGCATGTTAAGCATTAATACTGTTTCTTGCCTGCATGGCTCTGACTTGCCACTAGAGGGTGGGTGAGCAGGGCACCTAGAGCATTTATATACATACTCTGGGAGTGGGGGAAGGGGAACTTTAGAGCAGCTTTGAGAGCCACCCTAATTATTGTGCTTGGAGCCTCATGGGTATCATTGTCCCCACAATTAAAAATAATGGTGGGGGTTCTTTAACTAAAGCTATCCGGAAGGGGAAAAGTGTTCTTGGAACTTGCTCTGCCAATACTCCCCAACAAGGGGAGCTGGAGGACTGTTGACATGTCTTGCTGATGCATCCTTGGGCAGAAGAGTTCAACATAAATCTCAAAAAGAGCCTTAAAGGAATGAAATAAGTAGGGAGAGAATAGTACACCCCAAGATGCTGAAGAACCTAGCCCGACACTGTTTTCCTATGTGTAAGGCGCTACACATTCAAATTAAGGTGTGATACAAATGAGCTGCAAAGATATACTAAATATGACAAGTAATATCTTTGAGGTTGGGTCTCCATTTTTACATTGTATTTTTGAATAATTAATTGCTAGAATGTGTGGCATATTACAATTTATTGATCTGTAAGCACATTAAGCACACATTAAAAATAATACCTAGGAGGTTGCAATCCTGCCCTACTTCTGTATGGCTTCAGATTTATAATAATTTATGATGGCTTTTGGATAAGGCATATGGATCCAAATTATAGCCCAGTATTTGAGAAGGAGAAGGTTAGGATCATACTGCAGTTCACAGTGCAGTTTCTCCTTTTTTAAAAATATTGTATTGATTGGCTGAGTTTTTAAAATGATTTATAAAGTAAAAATTGGCAAAACACAAAATATATTGTTTTCAGATATGGAATAGTTCTTGGCCATGCAGATTTTTACAGAAGGAGCCCAATGCCTTATAATAGGAAACATGCATTTAATAATTAATTGAGAAAAGCTATAATTGTTTGCTGCAAATTATATGAAAAACTCCAGTTGATGATTTCAGTTAGCAATTCTGAAGCCTGAGGGTTATGCTTTGCCAGTCAGAAGATATTTTCCTTATTTTTAAAAAAATACTAAAGTGGGCTGAGAGAAAAGAGTTTACCAAGACCCTTTCTATCATTTGCAGTTCATTATGAACCAGATTATGTCCTTAATATCCGGATGCTAAACTCAAGTGTGCAAGGAGATATTACAGCTTTAATTATGAACTTTTACTTTCACCTTTTCTTTCCTTAATCTGTGCTTCTGTTTCATAGCTACATGGATTTATTTTTTTCATTCCTTCTTTTTTGGCTGTGGTGCAACACTTCTGGCCCAAGAGCTGTCCTTAGGGAAAATGACAAACTTGTATTTTGGCACACCTGCAGTGGCACCTGCCCCAGTGCTCCCCTCCCCAAATTACTGGTGCTGCTGCAGGTAGAGGCAGGCAGGCAGAGACATGGGGAACAGTCTGGCAAGGAGCCAAAGTGGCATGGTGCACCAAGCAGATGGGTGGGCTGGCCCCACTGCTGCCACCTGTACTGCCTGGCCTGGCTATTCCTGAGCAGTGGCTGAAGGTGGGGGGTAGGCTGGGCTGGGAACCACTCCTCCTGCCTGGGGATGTTGGTCAGCTGGGGTGGGGTGGGGAAGTGTGCTGGTGTGAATGCTGGCTGCTCAGAAGTGTGTGGGTATGCATGTGGATATATGTGTGTGTGTGTTTGGCATCTGTCTGACCACAGTGTCCTGGGCATTCACCCATACTGCATTCTCCTAAGGCTGGGCCTGCCCCTTCCCCCGACTCCCTTTTGGTTACATCTATCTTAGGTCTCAATATTTTTCCTTTTAATTCACTATTTTCAGATTCCACTGCACAATTTGATTTCTTTCTTTCTGCCAATTTTACTTTATGCATTGTGTTCCCATTTTTATTCTCCTCTGCTTGCTTGTTATCTCCTTCCTTCCCCAGGTTCTTTAAATAATGTTTCCATCATTCCACCTGCACCACTGAAATACCAGTGTTTCTCTTCCTTCATTGCTTTGTCCACTTAGGACAGGGGTCAGCAGTCTGTAGCTCATGGGCCAGTTACAGCCTAGAAATCTTGGGCTTTAGTGGTGGTGTTGGGGTGAAGGTAGGGAAGGGGGCTCAATGGCATTCAGTAGCAGAAAGAAGCAGTACCAGAAGTGGCAGGTCCTAGTGCTGGTTTGCCTGAGGTCTGGGCTGGACCATTCTGGGTCATTGCCAGGACACATTGCCAACTGCTGATTTACTCTAGAGACAAACTGTCTTATTATCTGCTTTGCAAGGGGAGAAAGCATAAATCAGCTAGTATGTTTCCATAATCCTGTTAATAAAAAGTTACTTGAATCACCCTTACTTTGACCCTGAATGAAAATGTGTTGGTGGTATAAAGATTTTGCCCCATTTATGCAATTGTAACATTTTGGATGTGATAGCTTTATAGGTATCCTTTGCTATCAATACAATTGGTATATTTGTCTATACCCTTAATTTTCTTGTCTTTGTTTTGTTTGCTTGTGGGTGTCTTATGTATGTTTGTCCTATTCATCCAATGCTTAATACATTAGATTGACTTTATTAGGACTTCTACTCTGGCTCTCACTGGATTCACAATTAATGGCGTCATTCAGCTTTCACGTAAGTGTAATTCCTTTTTAATTCAAGTAGAGATAAATTCCCATAACTGAGAACATGACAGGGCTGTCAATTAATCACAAACATAATATTTAATCTTTATTTTGGGAAAGGAAATAAGTTTTTACTTTAATACTAAACTGCCATGGTCTTATCTGCGAAGGTGTTCCAGCTAACAATAAGGTTTTGCTAGCCAAATAAACAAGAAGTAGACATTTATTTTTATTTGTTTACAGCCAATACTGTGTGTCACCATCTAAAACATTCAGAAAAACTCACTTCCCAAGCAGCCTGCAACTTAAATAGGCACTTTTTAATTAAACTTAGTGTTATCATGAAAGGGATTTTTCCCCCCTTTGAATCCTGCCTGTATGATTTGTTAATTGCACTTTCAGTCTTGGAACAAAGATTGTTAAGCAAGGGCTTAAACGCTGCTTCACAAAGGCTCCTTCACATTCAGCAGCACAGACACACAGCAGTCAGTCTTACCTGACCTGATGTCTCCAAGATCCCAGCAGTAGCTCTGCAGCAGAATGGTGTCCCTGCACCTGACTGTTGCTGGACTGGCATAGGACTGCTGCTGCCCCAGCACGGAGTCTCTGGTGCACTATCATTTGGACTCTCCCTCTAAGTCAGTGGGCCAGTGGGCCACTGTCCTGCTTGCCTAACTCTGTTTAAGTTACTGAACCTGAAGGGAAGCCCTCTATCACCAAAATGGGACAAAGAAAGCTTATTTTTTTGGTCGGCTCCCTGGAATAAAGATAAATCACATCTGTTCCTTCTTAAATGAATGACTTTATTGGAAAGTTAAACAAAAGTTTAGCTACTATTCAGATTGGGAAGTGGAAATGTAAAAAAAATACTCACGCCTGAGAGGATGCATGTAAGTTGGACCCTAGAATCTCTGTGTTCTTGTTAGTTGTTCATTTTCCATAACAACTCAGGTTTCATGTTCCTCCTTTTCCTTTCCAGGGCTACAGTCACAAATAGCCAATCATTAATGACTTGTAACTATCTGCAATTTGATTGGGTACATGGTAATGAAGGGGTTGATCATGAGGACCTCCTGCAGCTAAGGGAATGTATCACAGTCATTGTTTAAAAACTTTTTAACTAGGATAGCATATCAGAGGTTATTGGTTAGGTTTAGTCCTACAGTGAGTGCTAGTCCTTGCATTCCTGACTCGTACTTTGTCTGTGTTACTATTGTCAAACATGTAGGTATTAGGGCTGTGCAAAAATTCAACAGCTGTTTCATTTTGACACTCTTTTGACACAATTCAAGGTCAAAACAGCAAAATCAAAATGAAACAAAGGTTATCAAAATAGCCTTGAAACAAAATGAGGCTAGTCAAAAGGTTTCAACCATAGTGCTGGGGATGGGAAGTCAGTCCAGCTGGGCTGACTTTCTATCCCCAGTGCAAGATCCAGCAGGGGGCAGGGAGACAGTGTGGGGGATAGCAAGACACCCCAGCTTGACTGACTCCCCACCCCCCATTTGATCTAGCATGGGAGATGGCAAGGCAGTGATCTAGCATGGGGAATGGTGGGGCAGTTCAGCTGCGAGGCTTCCTTGCTCCCCATATGATCTAGCATGGGGGATGGAGAGCAGCCCAGGTGGGCTGCCTCCCCACCCCCAGAGCAATCTGGGAAGTCATCCCAGCTGGTCTGACATCCTGCTCTGGGCTGGGGTTGGGCATTTCTCCAGTCCAATGGTCTGGCAAAACAGTTGAAACAGAGTAGTGAGGCTGTTTCAACTCAAAATTATATTTGCTACAAAACACTGTTCCATCCAGACCGCAAAACTGAAGTTGGAACAGAACAGTACCATTTCTCACAGCCCTCGTAGGCAGTGCTTTCTTGTTTAAATCAACAAAAAACAAGTTAACTGGCCTTACAAGATTGTTTGTTTTTTTACGTTTGTTATTTTATAAATTATACCTTCACAGCGAGAACATATTATTCCTATCTTTTATATAATGAGGGATATATACAAGATGGAGGCATTTATGACAAGATATGCACAACATGGAGGCACTTATGACTTATGTGTTCCTTCCAACTGCAGTATGCAATTATCAGGGAAAGTTTTATCATAATTGTATTTTGATCCTGTAATCCACCTTCTCAAAAACTTTACAGGGAAGTATCTAAGAGTGTGAAGATTTCAGAGTGTAAAGGTTTTTCACTCCCTCAGTGGACATCAGAAAATGAAAGGAGCTCAAAGACAGAACTCTTCAGCTTTCCTTCATGTTGCTTGTATGTCCACCACTTGTGTTACAAATGGGAATTCTCATCACTGGCTGTCTGATCCAGCTGAAAGAAGAAATATTTTGTTGTTTTTGTTGTTATTTTATTTTACTGCATTGTGTTGTATTTTTTTTTAATTTAGTGATATCTTTATTGGATCAAGTGTATAGTTAGGAAAGTGATTACACAAACTTTTATGAACAAAGTGCCCTTCCTCAAATCTATACAAGATAAACAGTGCATTTGAAGCTCAAACACTAAATAAAACAATGGTTGTGTTTAACTTAATATGTAAAAAATACAAAAGTAAAAAAAAAAAAAATGCACCCGTCTGGATTAACATAGGTACTCTCTAGCCACCTTGGAGCGTGCACCTGGTCCTGGCCACAGGGTGTGCCCTTAGGTCTAGGCCTTGGGTCAAGTTCACTCTGAGGAAGGCCTTGATACTTATCTGTCATGACTTGATCTTCCTCTTCAGTGGTGGAGCTCCTTCCAACTCCTTGCAGACCGGCTCCTGCCCTTAGTGGGTATTCTTGGGGCTCCACCTCCCCTACATTTCAGCCATATGCCAACCCTCAGGATGGCCAGATGTTGTGTTGTCAGCCTGTCCCCTGATGTCATCACCTGCCCTGTCTTCTCCCTTCCCATCACTCCGCATTTCTCCACACAGGATAAGTGTGGGACATGGCACCGTCCTTGTCAACATGTCGAGTCTTCCACTGAAGCAACACAGTCCACTGCACTGCCTCAGCTCCCTTTGACCTGAAAGAACACTCATGGCCCCTCTCCCTGGTTTGGAGCTCTGTGCAACTCAAAACATATTAAGAAAGAAAGAAAAAAAATGAATAGTTTGGGCACGGGCCCTCAGCCGATCCCACTTAGAGGTCTGGCGTCTGTGACTCCTGGGGTCCCTCAACACTGTTCTCCTTGGCCCGGCTGCCCTGCCAACCTGGGGTTATGCTTCTTTTAATGGATCCACGACCCTTCCCGTGGGTCTCTGTCCGGATCCCTAGTGAGCTGCTAACACAGCCTGTGGCTCTGGCATTACTGCTCTCCCTTCTATTTCCCCACTACCGGCTTTTAAATCAGCCAGGCAATGATTTTTTATGACATCATCTGCCGGCATCACTCCCAGACAGAAATAAAAGTGGCTGACAAACCACATAGGTTGTTCATCTCAGGGTGACACATGTGGCTCCACTTTTCCTGAAAATGGTAAACATGCCCTGCTTTCAGGGCTTTTCCCTTTCTTCTTTGGGTGGATCAGCCCTGCCTTGAGTCCCACCACAGAAGGGTCCTCCAGGGCCTCCACTTGTGTCCCCCTGGGACACAAATAGACCAGGCACTTAATGGAGTGGAAGCAGGCTGTAAATTAAGAATGAAGAGAAATTATCAATAATTACTTCAAAGCAAAGAATGCAACTGAATATAGATTAATTATGTAAAAGTTCAAAACAGACCTATGGAAACTTTCTGATGCAGTGATCATCTCATACATGAAGACCAAGCTCATGAGAAGGACCACTTTTTTGTCTCTGGCAAAATTTGTGCATTGAAACTTTTCAAACCTGCATCTTGTGGAAAGGTGTGGAGATCACAGATCTTTGTTTCAGATGAAAATGTCTTCCCTAGAGATGGGTTCAGAAGACAGCAGAAGCCCTTGCCTGCAAAGCAGCCTGGCGGTTGAGCAGGGTGCATCAAAAGTAGTCAGGACTTCAATCAGCTTTTTACAGATGATCCATTGCAGAACCACAATTTAGTGAGCAGGAGACAAGATTTAATGTTGATAGCCAGTAATCATAGACACCAGCTGCATCCCTTGATTTGAGATAGAGTTTTCAGTTTTGTTTTGTTTTGTTCTTGTTGTAGTTTTGTTTTTGCATGTTGTGATAGGCAATATGGGGAAAAACAATAACAACAATTCTTCCTTGTGAACAGTGCTACTCAGTATTAGATGATAAAACTGGCAAACCACCAAAGGTTAAGTTCTGCTTATAGTGGAAGCAAACTAAATTCTTAGGTCCCACACCCCGCACATTAGAGCAAATAGCCAGCATAACTATTTAGAGGGGCTGTGAAAATAGTGACATATCATTCCACATTGTATAAATGGAATTGCAAGGCAAAAATGAAAAAAGAAAAAAACAAAACAAAAAAATTGAAAAAATTGTTTATCACAGATTCTACTCAAGGCTGAAATTTCTACAGGATCTCCATAAATTCTGAAACATTAGTCTGGCACTCAGATTCCTTCATTCTATGACAGTTTTGTGTCCCTTTTTGCATAATAAGAAGCCTATCACCTATAAAATATAGTCACCTTAAATAAGGAAAACCTTTGTGATGGGTGCATCATAATTTGTTATATTTTCATAGCTCAAAAAAAAAAAGAAAAAAGAAAAAAGGAAAGGAAGGAAGAGAAAGAAACTGGCAGGTTCTTTTTAACATTGATTTGTTGGTGAACTGATTTAGCATACAGTGATCTAATAATAATAAACCCTACTGAACAAAATTTTATTTAGTTTGGTGACCCAGCAAGCTAAATTATAAATGGGAAGAAAAATAGCTTGAGGAGTTTATGTAAATTCTAGGACAAGAAAAGTATTTTTGGTAAGTGTATAAATCAATTCAGTCACACTCTAGGATACATTGTAATGTACCTTGTCATTATACAATACAAATTTTAGTTTTCAGTATGAAAAAAAAATCTACAGAAAAGTAAAGCTCCTTAAAACACAGAATTTAGATGTTCCTTTATGTTCCTTAAATGTAAGGGTAAGATTTATTAAGTCAGTAGTAAATTTAGATAGAATTTCATTTTTTTATTAAAAAGCCTTCCCAAACATCCAGGCTTCCTTTCTTTTTTCCCCCTCTTCCTCTCTCTCGTTCTCTTCCCCTCCCCACTTTTTATCCCATAATGTCCTTGGACAAATTGTGCTTTTTCGTATCAAAGTAACTATGCTGAAATGAATGAAATTACCTTGGAATTCTCTGATGTACCTGGAAGCAAAATTTTACTCCTTTTCTTCAAAAATGCTAAAATTAACACAAAGGTTTTATGTGCTCAAATTCAAGAATATTATTCTGCCATAAATATCACTTAAAATATTAAAACCCATCCTTTTCAATGATTCCTGAAAAAGACCAGTGAATGAAACTTTAAATTACTTTACTAATTCCATTAATACCCAGCCAATAAAAGGGGAAAAATGAAACAGAAAATCAAAATAGGAAGGGAAGTGCCTTGATAGTAATATCTATCAAAGTACCCAGTTCTCTCTCTCTCTCCTTCCTCCCTTCGCTCCCACCTTTCTCCTGCCCCCTCCCCTTCTTTTATATTTATTTAAATCAAGGGAACTCAAACTGTTTTCTATTTATTTTCCCTTCAGATTTTTATACTTAGACCTTTTTAAACTGGATATTATTTGGGTTGGTGCATTTAAATTACATCAAGATAAGCTATTTTGTTTTTTAACTTTTTAAACCTTTAGTATACAGATATTAAAATAAATGGTGAAAGTATATGGACCTTTCAGGGGATGATCATGAAACACTTGCTAACAACAAAAAACCCCATGTCACTGGATATTGAAACCCATCCCACATACCCCTCATGGAGCTTTATATGTAGTAGCAGTTGCCCATCTTCAGTCTTGCAGGGTTACCTTGGTGGCCCAACACAGCACAAACAGGTCAATGTTCTGTTACAAAATGAAGTGTTAAAATTCAAATTGACATGCACTGGGGCAGGGAGTGGAAGAGTTGGAAAGCATCACTGAAGCCACTATGTGAGCTGGTTTCTGTGGTTTTTCAGAGCCACCATCTTGATCTGGCTCAACAGGAAATTGGCCAGGCATTTTCTTGGTATGACATAGAAAGGATGTACACAATTTCAGAGAAATCTAAGTCCTTGATTTTAGCAAGGGTTTTGATATGGCCTCTCACAGCATTTTTGCAGGCAAGCTAAGTATGAGTTAGACAGATGGACTCAAAGGTAAATAAAAAAAACCGTCTACATCATCAGGCTCAGAGGGTAGTAATCAATGGCTCAATGTCTAGTATCAGTAGGCAGCTGGTATCAAGTAGAGTGCCCCCAAGGGTGGACCTGGGGCTGGTTTTGTTCAATATCTTCATCAACAAACTAGAAGGTAGGATGGAGTGCACCCTCAGCAGGTTTGAAGTTTACACTGAACTAGGGAAGTAGTAGATATGCTGGAGAGTAGGGTTAGGATTCAGTGAAACCTAGACCAATTGGATGATTGGACTAAAATCTCATGAGGTTCAATAAAGACAAATGCAACATCCTGCACTTACGACAGAACAATCCCATGCACTGGTACAGGCTGGGGACTAACTGGATAAGCAGCAGCTCTGCAGTAAAAGACCCAAGGTTTACAGTGGACAATAAGCTGAATATGAGTGAACTGGGTGCTCTTGTTGTGAAGCAGGCTAATGGGATACTGGGTTTCATTAGCAGGAATGCCAGAAGGTTAAGAGAAGTGATTATTCCTCTCTATTCAGCACTAGTGAGGCCACATGTGGAGTACTGTGTCCAGTTTTGGGCCCTCCACTACAGAAAGGATGTGGATAATTGGAGGCACTCCAATAGAGGTCAGTGAAAATGGTTTGGGTGCTGGGGCACATAACTTCTGAGGAAAGGCTGAGGAAACTGGGAGTATTTAGTCCTGAGAAGAGAAGGCTCAGATTGAATTTAATAGAAACCTTCAACTACCTGAAGGGCAGTTGCAGAAAAGATAGAGCTAGACTGTTCTCAGTGGTAGCAGATGACAGAACAAGGAGAAATGGTCTCAAGTTGCTGCAAGTGAAGTTTAGGTTAGATATTAGGAGGTAGTAAAGTCTGAGAACAGGCTACCCAGAGAGGTTGTAGAATTGCCATCCTTGGAGCTTTTTAAGACCTGGGTAGACAAAGCCTTGGCTGGGATGATCTATTCGGGGATGGTCCTCCTTTAAGCAGGTGGTTGGATTTGATGACCTCCTGAGGTTCCTTCCAAACCTAATTTTCTATGATTTTATGATGCTAGTGTAGTAAGCACATGGAGGGGGAAGGCAGCTTTCACTTCAACTAAGAGGTATGAACCAAAACAGGCAGCGCACAAGCCCAGCCAGTCAGCCAGGGCTCTGACTGAGAGCTAGATGGACTGAGCTGAGTTGAAGAGGTGGGTCAGCTTGATGGTGTATGACCAGAACAAGGAAGCAATGAAGCTTTGGGAAAGTAGCATATATATGACTTCAGCATACGTGGAAATATGTAGACAGAAATCTAAGCAAGCGTATAATTTTGCAGTATCTTTTAGACCTCATTTAGGATGTGGCTCTTGGTGTGGTAGACCTGTCACCTCTGAAGAGTAATTTACAAAGGTCCTACTTTATATTTTACAATTTTTAGTCTTGTTACAGTACTTTTTCAGGAAGAGATATGTCTCATGCACTTAGTAATAGAAAATTGAATATGCAACCCGTCAGATGAAAAACAGACTTGCATTTGGTTTAGGTATTGTCATATTTTAACATACTTACTAGAATATAGCAGTATGATTACATGAATAAATAATTTATGTTCTCAGTTTATACTGGTAATCAGAATTCCTTGTGCAATGTACAAACAAGAACTTCTCTATTTCCACAAAGTACTTGCACATGTATAACAGAGACTCCAACATGAAAACAGGCCTTAAAAAGCTATACCTTTTTAACTACGCTGATATTATTAATGGTGTGTCTAATGTACAGAATACTGCAATTTTTATGCAAGCAAAATTCCTGAGTCCATGTCCTTTACTACCTATTGACTACTACTACCACTTATTGCTTAAGTCGCAGATTTCCTTGCATTTGGAATGTATGATCAAAACCCTATATTAAAGTGATTTGCCTTCAGTGAAGTATATTTACAGTGGTACTGTATTACCCTTTCTGTTAACAACCTTTTAAAAATTAGATCATAATGACTAAGAAAGTGTGACTCATTGTTGAACTATTATTTTTTGCTGTGGAGCAGACCACAATTTCACCCTGTACCTATATTCTTTGTGTCCCACTTCCTTCAATGAAGGGCTCTTAAAAGAAAATGCAACTTCAGGGTTTTTTTGGTACTTTTTTTTAAGCTTAAGCTCTCCAGAACCAGAAATGTCATGCTTATTGTCCTTGGCCTCACCATTATTTTTTTTTATCCTGTGCATACCATGAATCAAATGGTTTACCTCTAAAAGGCCATAGGAATGATGGGAAAATGCAAAGTAGGGCTCTGTTACCTTTCTGTGTATAGTGGCTGATCAGGTTTTATTGTATATTTCAGACTTCTCAGTATCAATATCAGAGCTATTGAGAACAGCACAGGAATATGGTTCAACATCTGGCTATAAAATAAATTACATAAAAGTACAAGCTATCAGTCTAGGCAGCAGGAAATGAGAAAATAATTTAATTGTGGGAAATTGTAAGTGGAACCAAAGGGGACTGGGATACCTAAGAGTGTGTCCAGATGAGTGCATACATGCCTCTTGCCAATTTGAGGCACCACAAGAGGCATGCTGAGAATGAAAAAATGTTCCCCATGGTGCATATTTACAGTGCAGTCTCAAAATTTGATACTGGGACATCCAGGTATATAAAAAAAACCCCAAACAAACCAACACTGGGGGGGAGGGGAAGCAGGGCAAGGCACAGTCCCAGACCATGCCCTCTGATATCCTAGAAGCCAGACCTCCAGAGATATGCTCTGGTTTCTGGTAAGCATGTGTCTATGGTGCTTCTGCTGCCCCAGCACACAAGGCATGCACCGTTAATGTTCAGGGGCAAGCAGAAGAGCGAGGCAAGGATCTGGTGTGACTGAGACCTGGACACTGTCATGGGTAAGTTAGAGATGTGGGGGTGGGGAGTTGAGGAGGGTGTGTGTAGATTTGTGTGGGGAGTGGTGGATGGATGTTGGGGGTGTAGGGAGTGGTGGAGGAGATGTGCAGTCTGTGTATGGGTTTGTGGAGGTGCTTGAGTGGGAGCTGTCACATGCCTGCCCCCCATCCTCCCCCTGCAGCACCTGGCTGCCAGTACAACCCACAGTGGCGCAGAGCTGCCTGACATGGGCTCTGTACATGATGAATAGACTGGACTTGACCTGGCGTGGCCCAACCTAGCCTGGCCCACTAATGCATGGCTTCAGACAGGATGAGAAAAGTCATGCACTAGCAGGCCAGGCTGTACTGGGCCCATTAAGCATGTACAGAGGCTATGTCCCATAGTGCTGTACCACTGCTGTGTCTGCTGTGCTGGTGCTATGCGAGGCAGGTGTGGAGGCAAGTACGTGGCATCCCCTGCTTGGCCCCCTCCACAAAGCATACAGCAGGACCTGACCTGGCATGGACTGGCGTGTTCCCCCAGCATGCCTTTGTACAGAACCAGGAGGCATGGCTCCAGGACTTACAGCTTCTGTGCAAAGGTGCACTTATCAGCGCGGGCTGCGCTGGGTTGTGTCAGGTCAACTGTTAGACCCTGACTCCATGCAGCACCCAACGACTAGGGAGATGACAGTCCAATTGCCAATGGATCCTGTGACTCATTAGCCAGATCAAGCAGGGAGCAAACAGCAGCACACATTGCTCCCAACAGCTTTATTCAGAATGGAGACAGCTTTGGACTAGCTCCCCAAAAAAACAACAAACTGGGGAGCTACCCTAAGTATTAGTTCTTTTCAAATTTTATACACCTTGGTTCATACATATTAACATTTCCTCCACCTATGTCCCTCCCCAGGTTCCACCCATTTCTCCTCCCATCTCAAACTTCACCTCAGTTTACTGTTTACTTCATTAGCATAGAATTGCCTATGCATTTCATTCATTTACATGCCTCTCTGCTAACAGTGTAGCCCTATGGGGTCAGGCCAACTCTCAGGATCTCAATATTGCGCTGTTAGATAGGAGGATGTGACACAATTGCACATATACAAAAACACAAATCAATTGGATGCATATACACACACACGCACACGCTACCAGCTCAGGTACATGCACATCCAAACTAGCCTAGGCACATGCATACCTATCACCACTTCAAAAACATACAGACTACACACTAAAAATTAGACAAAAATCAATTGTCTATACCCACACACTATACGCATAAACAGATCACTAATTCATATATCATGCACACAATAATATATATATATATAAATAAAACATACACACAACAGTTCACACACATACAACCCACCTACACATACACACAGGTAAGTTTCTAACTTGGATGATACAGTGTGTATGTGTGTGCTTGGGGTACCTGGGATACTTGAGGGAAATTTAAGGTTATAAGGAGAGAGTTAAAGATGCCAGAACCGGGATTAGAACTGGGAAACTAGAGAGAAGCTAGCTGAGGAACTGAGGCTTGGGTTTACTTATGATCAAGTGGCCTCAGGATTACTCAAGGTCACTGGTGCATGGTGGGAGGGGAGAAAAAAAAAGCCTGGTGGCAAGGAGGAGACAACTAGGAAAGCAAAGAAACAGGGGGTTTGGAGGCAGAGGGGAGTTCAGGACAGGTGTTGGAGGTGGTGGTGAGCCAAAAGGAGGTGAGGGAGAAATGGGACAGAAGGTAGAGGGGTGAGAAGCAGATATTGGAGCAGGGCTGGACTGTAGTAAAGCAAACCAACCTGTCAGACCAACCTGGTGGCCTTTTACGATCAGGTCACCAAATCATTAGACGCAGGGGTTGCTGTGGATGTAGTCTTT